>NC_053499.1:73565321-73923477 GCF_905171775.1 Rana temporaria
ATCCTCAAGTCTCTTAGAGCCTCGTCCTCATCACTTGATCCCCGCTTGCGCAACTGGTGAAGGACGCTGCAGAGACATTGGCCCCCTTCATTGCCGACATTGTAAATACTTCTTTCTCCACCGGAACAGTGCTGGGTATTCTGAAGTGGGCTGTGATTATCCCCCTGCTGAAGAAAGCTAACCTGGCACGCTCCGTGTTGAGCAATAATCGTCCCATTTCAACTCTACCGTTTCTGGCAAAAATTATGGAACGAGCCGCAGTGTGGCAAATTCAGCCCCATCTCGAATCCAATTCCATTTTGGATGATTTCCAATCTGGATTCCGACCAGAAAGAGGTCCTGAAACTGCCTTGACCAAAGTCCAGGACGATCTCCTCTGGGCCCTGGACAGAAATGAGGCTTCGGCCTTGGAAATGCTGGATCTGTCGGCAGCATTCGATACTATCAATCATTCTAGACTACTTGATCGTTTAGGGACTGTGGCAGGCATTGATGGCACAGCATTGGCATGGATGACCTCATTCCTGCTGGACAGGGTTCAGAGAGTAAGGCTGGGACTGCACTCCTCTTCTGATAGTCCCTTGTCCTGTGGAGTCCCTCAAGGATCGGCGTTATCGCCGCTCCTGTTTAACATTTACATGAGGCCTCTGCTGTATATCACTTGCCGCCACAACCTATCTTTTCATGTCTATGCTGACGACACCCAGTTCTACATTCCTCTGCCCAAGGATGCCCCCCACAGATAACTCTGGCCACCTGCCTGGAGGAAATTTAAGCCTGGATGGGGGCCAATTATCTTATGCTCAATGGCTCCAAAACTGAGTGCATGGTTTTATGCCATCAGTCATGGACGGGCGGTTTCCGTACTTGGCCAGACTCGTTTTCATCGGTACCAGTACCAGTCACCCAGGTCAGGGATTTGTGTATCATCTTGGACGAGAGATTAACACTACGACCACAGGTAAACCGGGTGGTGAGTTCTTGTCACTTCCACTTGAAACTCCTGAGGTCGACTTTTCGCTTCATTAAAGAATCGCACAAGATCTCTATGGTTAATGCCATTATCGGAAGTCGATTAGATTACTGTAACGCTTTGTACCTGGGTTTACCTAATAACATCATGCACAAACTACAGCTTATTCAGAATGCCGCTGCAAGGCTACTCACGGGTGTTGATCGTCATGACCACATCACGCCATTGCTGAGAGCCCTGCATTGGCTACCCATGAAGGAACGGGTTCTGTTTAAGACTGGTTGCATGGTGCACAGGGCTACCCTTGGCAAGGGGCCAGTGTACCTGCAGGAAAAATTCACCAAGTATGTGCCTAACCGTACCTTAAGGTAGGCTAATTCGGAAACTTTGGTGATCCCTAAATTTCGAAAAAAAAAAAATGCGGAGGGAGGACGAGTGCAGTCCAGGGAGCACAGTTTTGGAACTCCCTGCCTCTAAAATTAAGGCTTGAGAATGATCTTTTTAGGAAGCTTCTAAAAACTGAGCTTTTCAGTCAAGCCTATGGAATTACATAGGTTTTTATAGTTCTTTGATCTGCTAACCATTTTAAATTTTGATCTGTTCCGCTGCCTGTGTGTTTTTTTGGTTGTTGCTGTATTGTTGTTCTCGGCGCATCGAGACCTACGGGTAACTGACTGCGTTTTGTACCATTTTGTACTTTTAAGAATTTTAATAAATAAATAAATCCTCCTGTCTTTTCCCTTACAGTTAACTCTGCATATGCACTTGGACCCCATCTCATGACTCCATTCCAGAATCCCCAAACCACAGGAGAGCAAAACTACAATGCTGCACACATGTGTACCCGTGGAGTGGTGGAACGCACATTTGGCATCCTGAAGTCCCGTTTCCGATGCCTGGATAAGTCCGGGGGGACCCTGTTTTATTCCCCAAATTTTGTGTGCCAGATCATCGGGGCATGTTGCATTCTGCACAACTTTGCTGAGAGAAAGGGCCTGGAGATTGACATACATGATGACCTGACCCCCGAACCACACAGTCCCCCCGTGCCCGAGGCTACCCCCTCTGCTGAGGGAGCATCAGTCAGGAGATGCCTCGTGGTACGCATCTTTGCACGTTAAACACACACATTCATCATGGCACAAGCAGAATGCACGCATGCACACCACTGTGGTCCCTAGCAAACACCCCACATCCTCATCACATTGGATTAGCCCAAGTCCACCAAGCAGGACTTGGGAGCGGCAACGCCGAGCCAAGGCCCCAATTATGTTGCTGTACATTCATACCACATTCACATGGCCGAGGGTGACACCCCTTTGCCGGCAGGAGTGACACCCCCTCACATTCACACACCAGTCACACTAATCTGCACACCTCACCGTGTGCATTATTACCAAAAAAAAAACCCTCTCTTAACCAGAGAAATTAAATAAATAAAACTCTCTTAACCAGAGAAAATAAATAAATAAAACTCTCTTAACCAGAGAAATTAAATAAATAAAACTCTCTTAACCAGAGAAAATAAATAAAAACTAAACAAAATTAATTGCCCTGGCTACTGGGCAGGTGGAGGAGCATCCACCATGGCTGGAGGCCTGCCCTCTAACGCCACAGTGATGCGGGTCAGAATGCTGTTGGTCTCTGCCTGCATCTGCTGTGAGCATAACCCCTCAGCCTCAATGGCAGCTGTGTGGCCCTGGACGGCTGCCGACTTGAGGGAGTGGGTGGGTTGGGGATAGAGCCAGAGGGACTTGAGGTTTGGAGGCTTGATGCCCGGGAAGGACCAGCTGAGATGGACGACTCTTCGAGATAGAGGGACACCTCTCACCCATATGTTCTGCATCCTGAATGACCTCATCACTGGAGGTCTGGCCACCACTCCCCTCCACCAATGCCTCTTGGCTTCCCAGGGGGTCAGGGGCAAAATCATCAGGGGATGGTGTGGGACGGGCAGAGGCACCAGATGGCCCAGCTCCCACCTGGACATCTGCAGATGACACAAAACATTCACATGTTGGTGGACCCACACACTTGTCACATATTCCCTTCAGCCCCCTCACATGCTACACACCAGATAGTAGAAAAAACACACTTACCTGTCCTCAAGGATGGCTCAACTGAGTCATAGCCCTGCACTCCCTCCACTTGCTCCCTCTGAAGGCAGCGAGCAACAACCTGCTCGTCAGTAGTCAGACGGACCCTAGAGGGTGGGCCACCACCAGTGCCCCTGGCATGCCTCACCATAAGGGCCATCTTCTCCTTCACCCTCCTTTGAAGATCATTCATCTTCTTGGTGATGTGTTTGGGCCTCCTCACCTCATTGCCCACGGCATTGACTTGGTCAGTGATCCTCTGAAGGATCTCATCCCTTCTGCCCTTACTGGTGTCCTTGCTACGGGACCCATGGAGGCGATCGTAGTACCTCTCCATGCCAGCAAGGATAATGGCCTTCTCCTCTGGGGAGAATTTATTTTTTCTGGTCCCAAAATGCTGGGCAGACACGGTCACAATCAGAGCGCAAAAGTATATCCACCAATCTACCAAACCAAACAGGTGTACTTTTGCACTCGATGGGCGCATGTCTGGGCGTATTTATGCCCTGGGCGTAAATGGTGGGCCGGCGTAACTTGTGAATTACGCCGGGCGTAGTTGTGAGCATGCGCAGAGGGGCATGCGATCACGTGACGGCGCATGCGCCGGTCTTTCGGCCATTCATTTGCATGGGGTCACGGTTCATTTAAATGGGTCATGCCCACTTCCTTCCTACTTTGAATTACGCCATCTTACGCCGACGAATTTACACTACGCCGGCGCAAAAATGCACGCATCTGATTAGAGAATACGGAGCTTGCCTCTCTAAGTTACGTCAGCATAACACATCTGAGATGTGCTATGCCGGCATAAAGATGCGCCGATCTACGAGAATCTGGGCCCATAAGTACTTGTTGCCGTCTGTAACTCCTTTTGGACTGTCAGTATGCCTTATTGTGAATGGTATGATATGTACTGTTGTATTGCACTGCAAACCTCTGTCTTTTTGTTTTGGTTCAATAAAGCTCTTTTCAGTAAAACAAAAAAAAAATGTACATTAAAATCTTGTTTCCTCCCTTTTGGTCTGTTAAACATACAACTAAAACCTTTCATTATTTCTGTTTCATTTTCCATCCAGTATGACATGGCATGCAATGTTTACTTTATTTTCACTTCAAGTTATATTAATAATTATGCGTAAGGCAAAATTAGGTGGCCTCTATGATAAAGGTCATCTGCTTAGTGTTAAGCATAGGGTCAGATAACAGATTATTGTTAAGCCAAGAGGCCTATATTATGAGGGATTGAAGTATACAAGGAATTGACATACAAAGACAGCCAAGAATAGTTATCAGGCCAAGTATAGGGAGATAGAAGTTCCTTAAGGTGTTATGGAGTCTCGTATATACGATTGAAGATTTTGAGCGAGTGGTTGTAAAAAGGAGTCAATGTATAGTAAAAAACCCACTGGTTACACTATTCACAGAGGCAACAATGGATCTGCCAGGAGGGTGCAATAGATCCTTATGCACCTTTTGCAGGTGGTAAAAATAAGGTGTGCTGTAGAAGTCCTTGCGCAGAAAGGCTGCTACCTTTTTGTCAATGACATGGTCAGTGATGGCCTTCAAAATGAGAGTTTCTGCTTCTTTACGGAAAACGGGTAGGGGATCAATGAGCAGTTTTTTATAGGTGTTGTTATCTGACAGCAATCTCAAAGCTTCAATTATGTAAGTGTTTCTATCTTGAATCACAATCCCACCCCCCTTATCTGCGGGTTTGATAATGAGATCGGGGTTGTTAAGGAAGCGTTTGAGGGAAGCTCTCTCATCAGGGTTAAGATTATAATTATGGTGTTTGCCAGTATTTTCAGATTGTTGACATAATTTTTGGAATTCGGCAAACACCACTCTATAGAAAGATTCCAAGTATGGTCCCTTAGATTTAGTAGGATAAAATTATGATTTGGGTTTTAAAGATGTATGTGCCTTAGGAGGTGATGTCTAAAGGTGCTGTGTGAGCAGGTTGAGATCTATCTCGAGGACCATCTCGCCAGAGTCTGAATCAAATCCACAGATGTTTATGGGGCTATCAAGAAACTCTTTTGAACTAGTCTCTATAGAGACTGAGGAAGATGAGGTAGAGTCTAAGGCCTCGTACACACGACAGAGTTTCTCGGCAGAATTCGTCGAGAATCTCGGTGAAGAGCCGGATTCTGTCGAGAAACTCGGTCGTGTGTACATTTTCGGCCCGATGGAGCCGCCGAGGAACTCGTCGAGCAAATAGAGAGCAGGTTCTCTATTTTCTCGATGGCAGTGGATTTTGGCTCGACGAGTTCTTCATCGGGCTGTTTTTTAAACGAGAAACTCGGTCGTGTGTATGCTAAGAAACCTGTCAAAAACTTAGACACTGGAGACCAACATAGGTAAAACTAGCGTTTGGAATGGAGATAGCACATTCGTGTCGCTTCCAACATTATTTAATCGTTTATTTGCAGCGCTTTACACAATTGTTTCTAAGGGCACAAAACAGCAATATAATATTTTTTTTTTACGATATTCACACAGAGTTACTTAAAATTAGGTGGAACCTTTTTCTTACTGGACTCAATATTTTTTTTTTTTTTTATTGTCACCTTATTTTGGTCGTGTGTTTTAAATCCTGCTTTTAATATTCACCTTAATTTTAAATTTTAAAAAAATGCAAATACTTTTTTTTTTTGTAATGTCAAGTTCCCCCCATAGAAACCTTATTGCTTTGTCTTATCTCATGTGTCCCTTTCAAATTACACCTTATATCCAATTTTTAAAAAATAAGAACCTGCCTTCTCACTTGCAAAATTGAAATGTAAAAAAAAACAAGGACAAGTATGAACTGTAAAAAAAAAATGTACCATTTATTTTGGTAATAAAAATAAATTTAATATGCAAAAGTCAGCACTGGAGAGCTTGCTGCCATTTGTGCACAGCCAGGTGTGGCCTGATGTGACTGGTGATCAGTTGGAGGCCAAAATGGGGACTTGAGAGGTTCATTCAGGAAGTCACGCATCAAGGTCTTGGACTCCCCGAGGTCAGAAACTGGAGCAGGGCAGGCAGATGTCACCAGGTTGTGGTACTACAGCAGCCTGAACTCTGGTACACCACATGGAAGTAAGGGAGTCACTTTCTGGATTTCTTCAAGGCCTTCCTTGGTGGCTTCCCTGCAGCCTGCTCTTTCACCTTCTCTGCAGCCTTCTCAGCAGCCTTCCTCTTCTGCCTGGCTGGAGGTGGTGCCACAGGGGTAGTACTCATGCCAGGAGGAGGAGTAGACGAAGGTGGTGGAGGATGAGTAGCCGACGATGGTGGAGGAGGAGGTGGAGGAGGAGGAGGAGCAGTAGAAGGAGGAGGAGTAGTAGAAGGAGGAGTAGAAGGAGGAGGAGCAGTAGAAGGAGGAGGAGTAGAAGGAGGAGGAGTAGAAGGAGGAGGAGCAGTAGAAGGAGGAGTAGAAGGAGGAGGAGAAGTAGAAGGAGGAGGAGTAGAAGGAGGAGGAGTAGAAGGAGGAGGAGCAGTAGAAGGAGGAGTAGAAGGAGGAGGAGCAGTAGAAGGAGGAGGAGTAGAAGGAGGAGGAGCAGTAGAAGGAGGAGGAGTAGTAGAAGAAGAAGAGGAAGCAGAATGTTCAGATGGAGCAGGAGAAGAAGAGGAAGCAGAATGTTCAGATGGAGCAGGAGAAGAAGAGGAAGAAGAATGTTCAGATGGAGCAGGAGAAGAAGAGGAAGAAGAATGTTCAGATGGAGCAGGAGAAGAAGAAGAAGAAGGTGGGGGAGCTTGAGAAGGAGCATGAGAAGAAGAAGAAGAAGAAGAAGGTGGGGGAGCTTGAGAAGGAGCATGAGAAGAAGAAGAAGAAGAAGAAGAAGGTGGGGGAGCTTGAGAAGGAGCATGAGAAGAAGAAGAAGAAGAAGAAGAAGGTGGGGGAGCTTGAGAAGGAGCATGAGAAGAAGAAGAAGAAGGTGGGGGAGCTTGAGAAGGAGCATGAGAAGAAGAAGAAGAAGGTGGGGGAGCTTGAGAAGGAGCATGAGAAGAAGAAGAAGAAGAAGAAGGTGGGGGAGCTTGAGAAGGAGCATGAGAAGAAGAAGAAGGTGGGGGAGCTTGGGAGTTATGTGGTGTGTGAGGATGGGGATGGCGGCAAATCACAGTGTCCTCCGTGAGAAGACCCCTCACCCCCTGATTTGCGAGGGTGATGAGGAGGCCCTCAAAGAGGAGGCGTTGGTCTAATGTCATTTCTGACATTTTGGCCAAAACCACTGTCACAAATCCCTCCTGAGCAGTGGGAGGCTGTTGCAGGGTTGCATGGGCGTCCCGAATGAGGGCTAGTGAGGCGTCACGCACCCTTGTATCCCTCACCTGCCTTCTCGGACGCAGACGAAGAGGAGACACCTGGCATCTTGTGCTTGGCCCAGCAACCTCGTGCAACCCACTTGGGCCTGCCACCTCATCCGCTCCACTTGGGCCTGCCACCACGTTACTGATACTTGGGCCTGCCAACACGTCCAAGATACTTGGGCCTGCAGCCTCCTCCAAGCCACTCACCCTGTCCTCCTCCTGCCTGGCATTTTCCTGATCCTCCTGCTGCCTGGTCTCGTCCTGTGTATGGAAAAAAAGTAAAGTTTTACTATTTAAAAAAATATTTGTTTTATTTATTTAAGCTCCTGACTGTTGCATTTTTTTTTGTCACGACTTAGCTAAGCCAATCATTCTGACCCATGGTTTATGGTCAATCACACCACAAAAATTCATGGCCAATACTGACAAATTTTAGGAATAACACTTTTAGATCTAATTTTTATTTACCTTTAATATCTTAATTTACATCTCTTTAACAACATTTAAACACCACACATTTGCACATTGAAAGTACTATATACCTGGCTCCAGCTGGGCAAATCCGGATCTTCATCCAGGATGGAAGGCTGCTGAGAGGGTTCATCTGCAGAGGGAGCAGCAGGTTGGCTGGAGGGAAGGCTGGACCTTCTGTGGCTTCTGGGGGGAAGGCTAGAAAGTGACTCCCTTACCTCCAGGTGTTCATCCAGGAAGCTCAGTTTGCTGTAGTACCACAACTTGGGTTGAAATACCCGCCCTGCTCCAGCTCCAGACCTCATCGAAGCCAAGACCTTGTTGCGTGCCTTCCTGTAGGTGCCTCTCAAGGTCCCAATTTTGACCTCCAACTGGTCAGTTGTCACATCAAACCCCACCTGTCTCCGCACAAGTGGGAGCAGGCTCTCCAGTGCAGTTTTGCGCAATTCTCTATTTCTAGAGATGGGGTCTTTGGTGGCCCACAGAACAGGAAGTTCTTGCCACCTATCAATGAAGATCTCCAAGAAGTCGGGTCGGTTAAAGCGATTCATCTTTTCCTGTCCAAAACCAAGGATAAAAAAATAATGTCACTACACAATCTATAAAGTCAATTACTCTTTCTCACAAGCTAGCCCTTAAAGGGTCACTAATGGATAACTATATTTTTGGAGGAAATGACTGTTTACAGTGTCTAGAGACATACAAGTGCATACATATAATGTGCCTCTAGTTTCACTTTTGGTTTTAAATTTATTTAATGTTTCTGTGAAGTAAAGAGACACACAGAACCCAAAAAAAATAAAAGCAGGGCATATTTTAATTTCTAAAATTATTAGCATTGTTTGGTGGATTTTTAGACACACAGCTTAGACCACAGTGACAAGCTCCCCTGATAAATTTGAGAGGGAGCCAGAGAACCAGGAAGTGATGATTTATGCAAATGATTACAGCTGCTTAAAAGCAAAAAGGGACAATGAGGACATGAAATCAAGACTGATATAATGTAAAGTTAGTTATTTCTGCCCCAAACAATTTTGGCTTATTGCTCCTTTAAATGTCTGTCTTTCCTGAATATGCCACTGCTGTCCCAAGTTCGAAGCATACCTACACGCTTGTCGTTCAAACGTCTTTCTTACGCAACCCGGTCGTATGGACGCTACATGTGTTCGAGCCTTATATACACTCCGCACACGACATCCGCCCATGCTTAAAAAAAATTGATGTTTCCCCCCCGCCCCTTATCTTCCGTCGCAAAAACGACAAGGAGGAATTGGCAGCAGATCATGTTGGGTCAGTTCCTAGGAAACAGATGACCAGTTGTGTCGAACTAATAAGCCAGATCTCATCCTCATTTGTGTATGAAACGTTAGTTAGAGAAAAGCACTCTCGATATAGTTTGGTCAAGACATAAAAGCGACCATTTGCATCATGTTTAAACCGACTTGTTTTTAGAAGACATCCTGATGAGAACCGAGATTGCCCACACAACAGTAGTTGGATCAAAATGCCTAATCAAAGCGTTGTTTACGTACGACGGCACTATAGCGGACCATTACCTTCAAATTTCAAACTGGCTATGTTTTAATTTATGAACCTAAGATGTAGGCCACAAAATCATTCAATCAAGAAAAACATGTAAAATGTAGTTACATACCGGTCTTTGACCCGATCGTTATCTCCGCCGTCTTCCACAAACTGTGAACGCCCCTTTTACTCACGTGGTAGCCCTTTATACACGCGCATGTGGGACTTTACGCACGTCTCCCCGCCCCTGACGTTCATGGTGTCGTATTTTCCCCGCCCCTTTTCCATCTTTTTTTTGTTGGAAGCACATGGAGAATATGGCAGCACGGCGAATCCGTTGTAAGGCCTCCAACATGACCTTTGAGGAAATGGTGGAGATGGTCCTCATCCTCAAAGCAGAGGACTACGATGGGAGGCATGGGCCATATAAGTACCCTAATAAGGTCAAGGCCCAAATAATGGAGAAGGTGAGGAGGAGTCTCCATCAGAAATTTGGGGTGAAAAGGTCAAAAGAACAGATCCGGAAAAGGTGGTGTGACCTTAAAAAACGTGAGCCGGAACAAATGAAGAGGATCAGGAGAGTGATTAGAAGAAGTAAGTTTGTTATATATTTTGTAAGATTTGTTCCGCGCCATGTGTTTTTTATTTCAGGTTGTACTGTAATATTTTTTTATGCACAAGAATTTGTCGTCAAACTGGACGTCCATTCGGAACGACTAAATATTGTGTTTAAAATCCTACAAATTATGACATTTTTTTTAAATTGTGGTGAGATCAATGGTGAAAATTATGTAGATGTGCTATTAAAACCACAAAACTTTTTTTACTAATTAAATATACAGTAAAAGGAGAGTCTGCTCAGCAGTCGGTGACACATGTGGACTCATTTGCATAATTGTTGTCCCCTTTAATAACCCATTTTGGGCTTCACACAGAGCTGAGGTGATCCAGTGTATACTTGGTTGGCTTACATGTTTAACCACTTACCCCCCGGACCATATTGCTGCCCAAAGACCAGAGTACTTTTTGCGATTCGGGACTGCGTCGCTTTAACAGACAATTGCGCGGTCGTGCGACGTGGCTACCAAACAAAATTGGCGTCCTTTTTTTCCCACAAATAGAGCTTTCTTTTGGTGGTATTTGATCACCTCTGCGTTTTTTATTTTTTGCGCTATAAACAAAAATAGAACGACAATTTTGAAAAAAATGAATATTTTTTACTTTTTGCTGTAATAAATATCCCCCAAAAATATATAAAAAAACATTTTTTTTCCTCAGTTTAGGCCGATACGTATTCTTCTACATATTTTTCGTAAAAAAAAATCGCAATAAGCGTTTATTGATTGGTTTGCGCAAAAGTTATAGCGTTTACAAAATAGGGGGTATTTTTATGGCATTTTTATTAATATTTTTTTTACTAGTAATGGCGGCGATCAGCGATTTTTTTTTCGGTATTGCGACATTATGGCGGACACTTCGGACATTTTTGACACATTTTTGGGACCATTGGCATTTTTATAGCGATCAGTGCTATAAAAATGCATTAGATTACTATAAAAATGCCACTGGCAGTGAAGGGGTTAACACTAGGGGGCGAGGAAGGGGTTAAGTATGCCTGGGTGTGTTCTTACTGTGGGGGGGGGGGTGGCCTCACTAGGGGAAACACTGATCCTCGGTTCATACATTGTATGAACCGAAGAAAAGCATTTCCCCTGCTGACAGGAACGAGAGCTGTGTGTTTACACACACAGCTCCCGTTCCCCGCTCTGTACCGAGCGATCGCGTGTGCCCGGCGGCGATCGCGCCCGCCGGGCACACGCACGGGAGTCGGGGGCGAGCGGGGGGCGCGCGCGCGCGCCTCCGGCGGCGCGCGTGCGCCCCCTAGTGGCGGCTAAAAGGTAGGACGTCATAATATGTGATCTCGCCTAGGAGAGCCACCTTGTGGACGTATTATGACGGTGCGGCGACGGCAAGTAGTTAAAAGTAGACCAAAGCTACAAGATTTGTCAGGATCTTTGTGAATGCCTTCAATCCTGTGTTTTGCCCTGAGGGGTTTTTCTAAACATCAATAGTCCCAGAAATTGTATAAAGTGAATCATATTCCTCTTTCAGGCCTATAAGCTCTAAAAATCCTGTTTCCATTTTCTTCATTCTCGTAGGGCGTCATGAAGCAAGAAGGGAGCAAGAAGTCCAGCAAGCCACACCCCCGAGGGATGGTGATGATGCGCAGCCTGCCACCACATCAGGTAAAGTAACATATAACTAACCCAGCTTCAGGTAATGTAGATGTAGGCCTGCCTAATTTAAAAAAATTGTTTTGTCCCACATTTCAGGATCAGGTGGTGGCTTGGACAGGCATACTAAACAGATGCTGATCTCCGAAATATGGGCCTGCAGAGAAGAGGTGGAGGAGATACATCTGGCCAACAGAAAAATAAACGAAAGAGCAAGGAGGGTGGAAACTAAATTAAAAAATTTACTAGATGTTTTGGGGAGAGTCTGAATCAGAAAAAAAAAAAAAAAAATATTTTAAATACCAGATTTTGCTGTTTATTTAATTAAAAAAAAACAAAAAAATAATATAACCAGATTTAGCTGTTTATTTAATTAAAAAAAAAACAAAAAAATAATAAAACCAGATTTTATACTTTATTTAATAAAAAAAAAAAAAAAATAATAATATAACCAGATTTTATACTTTATTTAATAAAAAAAAAAAAAAATAATAATATAACCAGATTTTATACTTTATTTAATAAAAAAAAAAAACAAAAAAATAATATAACCAGATTTGACAGTTTCTTTAATAAAAAAAAAACAAAAAAATAAAATAACCAGATTTTAATGTTTATTAAGAAAAAAAACCAAAAAAATTACAAAAATGATTGTATATTGTATGAGAAAAATCACCCACAAAAATACAAAAATGATTGTATATTGTATGAGAAAAAAACCCAAAAAAATTACAAAAATGATTGTATATTGTATGAGAAAAATCACCCACAAAAATACAAAAATGATTGTATATTGTATGAGAAAAAAAACCAAAAAAATTACAAAAATGATTGTATATTGTATGAGAAAAATCACCCACAAAAATACAAAAATGATTGTATATTGTATGAGAAAAAAAAACAAAAAAATTACAAAAATGATTGTATATTGTATGAGAAAATATACCAAAATTTTTTGTAGGGTATTTTGGAAAAAATAAAAATAAAAAAATTAAGAAAATAAAGAGCTTTTGAACATCAAAAAAGTGTGTGGTGTTTTTCATAAAATACGTTAAATTTTCTATGTGTTTGGTTTGGGGGTCACCTGGGAAATGTTTGCTAGTTGATAATGAAAATACACTTAGTTACACTTAGTAAAGAACTCCAAACAACACAAGCAAGACATAACAAGTTTATAAAAAAGATTATGATTTATTTTGTTGAAAGCTACAATTAGGGCAAATTTGATTGAGATGGTATTGCCCCCCTACCCATGAAATAGTCCATGTATTTGTCCCGGACTTCACGGGCACTCTGGGGGGGCAGTCCTGTGTGGCCAGCTTCAAGGCCCGCCAAAGTTTCTGCAGGGGTCAAATGTTGTGCCTCGGGCCCAACCAGGGCCATATAATTTGGAGATTGTCTCCGCAAAAAATTGTGGAGAATGCAGCAGGCAAAAATAATTGTATTCCACTTATATTCCGCCATGTGGAGAGAGGTGAGGAAAAGGCGGAACCGGCTGGCCATGATGCCGAAAGCGTTCTCAACCACTCTACGTGCTCGGCCCAGCCGGAAATTAAAGACACTCCTCTCTGGGGTGAGGGTGCGCTGAGGGTATGGCCTCATAAGATGGGGTCCCAGGGCAAACGCTTCATCAGCCAGGAAAACAAATGGCAGGCCTTCTACATTCTGGTCATCCGGTGGCAATGACAGATCATCATCCTGAAGGCGAAGCGCGAACTCCGTCTGCCTGAAGGCTCCCCCATCCGATACCCGTCCATTCATCCCGACATCCACAAAAAGGAATTCATACTGTGCTGACACCACCGCCATCAGCACAATACTGTTGAACCCCTTATAATTAAAGAACTGGGATCCTGAACGGGGTGGAGGCACGATGCGGACGTGCTTCCCGTCGATGGCTCCCCCGCAGTTGGGGAAGTTCCATCGGGTCTGGAAGTCCAAAGCCACAGACTGCCACTCCTGTGGTGTGGACGGAAGCTGGGGAAGAAAAAAAGAAAAAATTAGCCACATAACCTTGCAAGCAGATTATACAAAGACATTATAAGCATTATAACATTTCTGGGAACTAGCATATTATATCTAAATATATTTAGACAATTAACACATTAAACACCCCCTCTGATGGGCCAGTGCCCAAGTTTGGGGGAGGGCTAGATGAGTTTGGGAGTACTAAAAAAAAAAAAATTTTGATTATTGGTGAACATAGACTTTACAACACATTTTGGAGGGGAGGGCTAGATGAGTTTGGGAGTCCTAAAATATAAAAAAAATTATATTTAATATTGGTGAACATAGACTTTACAACACATTTTGGAGGGGGGGGGGGGGGACATTACAATGGATATAACACAATACATTGGGAAGTGACTAGACTAGGTAGGTTGGGGCCCAGGATAGCATGCTGGGGAGGTAAGTGATGGGAAATATGCATGTAGGCCAAAAAAGGGGCATCAAAGTTTACATCATGCATGGGGGCAAAGGGGACATTCACAGCATATTCCAGACATGGTAATTAGGGAAGGAGGAGATAACTACAAGACATTAGCATACATTATAGACATAAAATGTGAGATTAAAGGAGAAAACTTACCCTCATATATTCCTCCTGCAGAACCTGGATGATGGCAGAGCAGGTGTCAGGAATGATGAGGCCCAGAGCCTGGGGGGAGATGCCCGTCGAGAACTTTAAGTCCTGAAGGCTTCTCCCAGTTGCCAGATAACGGAGGGTGGCAACTAGCCTCTGCTCAGCACTGATGGCTTCCCGCATAACGGTGTCCTGCCTGGTAATATAGGGGGACACCAAAGCCAACAGGTGCTGAAAGACGGGATCAGACATCCTCAGGAAATTCCTGTAATCAACAGGATTATTTTCCTGAAGCTCCCGCAGCAAAGGCATGTGAGAGAATTGGTTCCTACGGAGCAACCAATTCTTGGTCCATGAACGTGTCCTCCTCCTGTTCATGAACTCCTCATCGTCTAGGTCATAAACAAACAGACCTATACTCAGAAGATGCTTAGCACGAAGTCGGCGACGACTAGGTGCCTGCAACATGGCTACAAGGCTAGTTACGAACGACAAATCAGAATTGCACTAAACAGACCGCAGTGAAGAACAGCAAGACCTATGAAGAACGACCCTGACAATGAAAAACGCGGGGACAGGACCGCAATGTAAAACAATACGACCTGACCGCACGTCTCGATTGCCTAGATACGACCCACACAAGTACAAACTGAACGGCAGAGATCAATCTGAAAGCACAAAGACTGAAAAGCACGAATCGTCACTCACCAAACTTTTACTAACACGCGTAAACACGGAATCAGCAAAAGGAGCCCCAAGGGTGGCGCCAACAAAATCAAACCTCCCCTTTATAGTCGCGTCATACGTCGTGAGCGTCATCGCGCCGGAGAACGACCAGATTTTGGTATGTTACGTGTGTACGCAAAGCAAGCCTGCCGAGCTTCTCGACAAGTTCAACAAGGAACTCGTCGAGGAACTCGACGGGCTTGGCACGTCGAGTTTCTCTGTCGTGTGTACGAGGCCTCACAATGCCAGTGTCTTTTTGGTAGATTTTATGTGGTAGAACCTCTTGAGAGTGAGGTTCCTTATAAATTTATTAAGATCCTTGAAAAGTTGGAAAGAATTGGGCTGTATGGTGGGAGAAAAAGTGAGACCTCAACTCAATAGCGACGTATGTTCAGGAGTCAATATGTGGGAAGATAGGTTGAACAATTTTATAGTTTCTGTTGTTTGGCGCTGAATTTGATGTCTTCTGCGTCCTCCCTTGCATCCTCGTCTATGTGTTTTCTTTTTAATCAATGTTTGAGGTGTGGGCCCTTGTCTAAAAAAGGCAAGAAAGACAGGGAGGCAGAGTATAGTGGTATTTCATCACTGCTGAAATCACCAAGGAGAAGATCAAAGGTGGTAGAGGGTAATCCGGTAGTTATAATAGATGTGTCGCCCAAACCCATAGAAAGAGATGCTACATAAGATCCAACAGTGGGATCAATGAGAGTGGGAGACAACATAGAAGTGACAGAAAGTATCTGGGGCCAGATTCTGATACATTTACGTTGCTCCACGGCAGCGTAACGTATCCCATTTACGTTACACCGCCGCAGGTTTACAGCGTAAGTGCCTGATTCTCAAAACTCTTACCTGTAAACTTGTGGCGATGTAACGTAAATGCGCTCGGCGCAAGCCCGCCCATTTAAATTAGGCGCGTTCCCGCGCCGAACGTACTGCGCATGCTCTGTCTGGAAAATTACCCGACGTGCATTGCGCTAAATGACGTCGCACGGACGTCATTTGTTTAGACGTTAACGTAAATGGCGTCCAGCGCCATTCACGGACGACTTACGCAAACGAAGTTGTTTTTTAAATTTCGTCGCGGGAACGACGGCCATACTTAATATGGCTTAGAACACCTAGGGCTCAGCCCTAATTTTACACGGCGTATCTCGACGTAAACAGCGTAAAGTTAGATCGACGGGCAGCGTGGACGTTGGGGAATCGCTGTAACTAGTCATTTGCATATTCTACGCCGACCGCAATGGCCTCGCCACCTAGCGGCCGGCCTAGAATTGCATCCTTAAGATCCGACAGTGTAATTCAATTACACCTGTCGGATCTTAGGGCTATCTATGCGTAACTGATTCTATGAATCAGTCGCATAGTTAGGACAGCCGGAACACAGAGATACGACGGCGTATCAGGAGATACGCCGTCGTATCTCGTCTGTGAATCTGGCCCCTGATTAGGAAGGGTACTGGGTGAAGGTGATACTATAGAGGTGGATGATACAATATTTTCAAGCACAGGAACTTAACTAACAGTGGATGGTAAATCTGTTTTGGAGTGTGGGTGCTTATTTCTAGGTCTATGTGTAGGATGAGCCCTTTGAGGTAACGGGCTAGCTCTATGGGGGGCAATAGAGTTTATAGAATTGGGCTTATCTTTAGGTCTAAGTATACCACTAGAGGATATTCTGGAATATGGCACTAGAGACAAGAGCTGGTATAGCAGTATTGTTTTTCCAAGGAAATATATTTTTATGACAATAATCGTCTAAGTCCCTATGACATTTACCCAGTTTGGTCTGAATGAGAAGATTCTCCTGGGTTTTGGTGTTCTTTTTAAGTGTGTCTAGCCAAGTAGGTGGAATTTTTTTGCTGATATGCTATCATTTCTAATGAAAGCATCTGTTTGTGATGGACTAATTCTTTATATTTGATGTGTCTCTGACTAATGAGGACTCCTATCAGTTTATTGGTACAAAATTCTGCTATCCCCTCCCATTCTGTATTATGAGAGGTGTCTAAAACAAGAGCAGGTTTTGAGGATCCTTAAGCCTCTAGGAGAGATTTTATGTTCTGGTATGAATATTAAGGGGAACCCCTGCCATTTTTTTCAATTACTTTTATCTGTATTGCCGGGACCCTGACAATTCATTAATAGCCGCAAGTAATTTTAAATGGCTTTTTTTTCCTTCAAAAATGACATTTTGTGCAGGGAACCAAAATAAAAAATAAAAATGCGTGTGGTCCTCCCAAAATTCCATTACCAGGCTCTTCAGATCTGGTATGGATTTTAAGGGGAACCCTGCACCAAATAAAAAAAAATTACGTCGGATTCCCCCAAAAATCCATACCAGACCCTTATCCCAGGGCCGAGAGAGCGCCCCCCCCCCCGAAACGTACAAGGGGGGTCTGACTGTGACCCCCCCCCAAAGCACCTTGTCCCCATCATGGGGACAAGGGCCTCATCCCCACAACCCTTTCCCGGTGGTTGTGGGGGTCTCCGGGCAGGGGGCTTATCATAATCTGGAAGCCCCCTTTAACAAAGGGGTCCCCCAGATCCCGACCCTCCTCATGTGAATTGATAACGGTTACCCCTAAAATTTCACAAGAAAAAAAAGAGTCAAATTGTTAAAAACCACACAGACAGCTTTATAAGTCCTTAAAAAAAAAAAGATTCCAGTGATGTAATCCACTTTCAATCTCCACTCCAGCGATGGAATCCATTTTCGGTATCCAGCGATGGGTGAGCGCCACTCTCCAGCGATTATATCCAGAGAAGAACACGCACACAATCCTGACTCCACCGGAGACACCCTGGGAATGACGCTGCACTAGCCTGACAGCTCTTATGTAGCTGAGGGCGGGGCCATCCTTATTGTTTCACTTTAAGCATTATTAAAATCACTGCTCCCAGAAAAAAAGTGCATTTTTTTTTACTTGTTTTGCATAGATACATGTCCCCTGGGGCAGGACCCAGGTCCCCAAACAATTTTTAGGACAATAACTTGAAAATTAACCTTTAAAATTACCACTTTAGAATTCTCCCATAGACTTTTACAGGGTGTTCCACGGCTTTTCGTTTTTGCTGCAAACACCCCAAATTGTTTGCTGTTCGCCGAAATGGCGACCAGCCAATGTTTGAGGCAAACTCATGTTCGACTCGAACTCGAAGCTCATCCCTAGTGCACAGTTGGGAATTCAGCTTGCATTCTCCTCTGCGTATCACCCGCAGTCTAATCAGGCCGCAGAACGAGCCAATCAGTCTTTGGAGCAATTCCTACATTGTTATTCCGTTGTTTTCCGTGGGTGCATACAGTAATTGGTCCATTGGAGCGGGTTGTGTTCCAGAGGTTTCACCTCAAACCCAGTGGTCCTCTGAGGGGGAGGGGTCATTGAGAAGGAGGTACTGTCAGGGCTGGGCTCAGCCCTTCCTTCTCTGAGCTGGCCGCTCAGTTGTCGGCTAATTGCCAGCTTCTTTCTCTCCACAGTGACCCTGTTTATGATCTGCTCATCAGTCCTACCTATTTAAAGCCTTCCAGCTCACTTTGTCTCTGCCTTCGCCTTTGTCAACATCACAGAGACTCTCCTGCATTCCTGTTGTGGACTTACTTGGCTGGCGTTCCTTCTGGCTCCTGATCCTGCTTGTTGGACTACTACGTTTATCTCTGGCCGACTACCCGATCCGTTTACTGAACTCTGGCTATGTTTGACTACGCTTACTCTGTTTACCTTTTTATTATTATTATTATTAAACAAGTGTGATTTAACTGTACTTCTGTCTCGGTCTGATTCATGGTTTCTGACAGTTTCATCCTGGGCAGACAAGGCCCAGATCAGATCAGACGGGCAATAGATGTAGTATCTATTCTCTAAACGAATTGGGCAGGGGGCCCTAAACAATCAGGGATGCTCCTATCGTTGGACCTGCAAAAGGCCTGATACCAGTCTCCTGGCCCTACATCTTCGCTATTCTGCAACACTGGGTCTTTGGCAACCGATTCATGGGCCTGATCCACATGCTAAATTCTAACCCTACAGCCTGTATACATCTCCAGGGTTACTGTTCCAAACCAATATCCATAAAAAAGGGGACTGTCTCCGCTCATTTTTGTGATAGCAATTGAGACGCTAGCCATCGCAATTTGCCAAAACCGGAATATCAAGGCAGTCTCATGTGGCCCCCAAACACACAAATGCAGCCTCTTTGCGGATGACATTCTGCTGTTAATCACCTCCCCTATAACCTCCCTACCTAATTTATGCCAAACCTTAGACACCAAGTCTCAAGCACTCAACATCTCCCTTCAAACTGACAAGGTGACTCTATGACAAAAGTCCTTCAAATTTGAATGGAGTGAGACCTCCATTAGATATTTTGGAATTAATTTAACTTCTAAGATTGAAACCCTATATGCATGCAACTATCCTCCCATATACCGTAAGCTAGAATCAGACCTTAGCACTTGGTCAAAAAACAACATGTCATGGTTGGGAAGGGTAAACTCGATTAAAATGATGCTGCTCCCAAGACTGTTATATCTCTTCCGCTCTCTACCCTTTCCCATCAAGAGGGATCATATTAAATCCTTCCAAAGTAAACTGCTGAAGTTCACTTGGGGAAAGGTGGGCCATAGAATCCCTCGACTGGCTTTATATGTGCATAGAAGAAAGGGGTTTTGGGCCTACCCCATCTCTATAAATACTACCAGGCTGCCAGACTAGCCCAACTGTCAATAGTATAATCAAGGTTTGAGAAACCAGATTGGGTCCAAATAGAAAAGAAAGTTGTTCCACATTTCACTCTAGATTTCCTGCTTTGGAGTCTCCCGAAAAACAGACCTCCGATCCTGGCCCCTACCCTGTCCCACTCTTTCGCGCTATGGGACTCACTCTCATTATCAGCCCTGGTATGAGCCTATAAATCGTTTACCCATCTCTTCAACAACCCAGACTTTCCCCCAGTAGAAACATCCTAGCCTTTAAATGGTGGGTGGACAAGGGACTGTACTGGATTGGTCATTTTTTCAGAGCTGCGAACCCCTTCACCCTCAATCACTGCATTAAGAAGCTTGACCTTCCTAACTCTGAACGATTTAGGTTTGGGCAAATAGCCCACTTCTTACAATATCTATGGAAAGATAAACCCCGCTCACCAAAGTTTATCGATTACGAATTGTTGTGCGGTCAAGCCATGGACCAGAAGGGCGGATCCCGGTTGTCTACTCGTCGCTTACCTCTCCTGTTTTAAAAGCGTCCTTTAAGGGATCCTGAACACCGCTCTAATAGAGGTCAGTCTAAAAGTGATCTCCAGATGGTACTATACTCCTTCCAGACTGGCCTTGATTTTTCCTGCAGCAGACCCAATGTGTTCCAGAGGTTGTCAGCTTACAGGTTTGATGTCGCTCATTTGGTGGGAATGTCCCAGAATACGTTCCCTTTGGAGAAAAAAAATTCAATTTGATTGATGGGCTGGTGGGGGTCCGGATTCCCAGAACCCCAATGGTAGCCCTTCTAAACACTTGCATCCCATAGATCTCCAAACCTTCCAGTAGGTTGATACATTTTGTTTTATTGGGGGCTAAACTTACAGTGGCTAAGGCCTGGAAGCGATCGAGAATCTCCCTCATAGAGGCAAAAAGGAAAATATCCTGGATAATGTCCCGGGAAAAGCTATCCAGCATAGTGTTAGACACAACCAATAAATTTGAGACCACCTGGGAACCTTGGGCCCACCTGGTGGGCATTCCCTTGGCCCTTACACTCCACGAACATAAAATGCTCTCAGCTCACATAGCGATGCTCTCTTCTTCTTTACTTTTCACCTCTTTCTCTCTGCCCACTCTGGGCCTCTGTTCTATACCTATTTTCCTTATGGCTCCTACTAGTTTTTTCTCTAGACCAAAAGGTTAATTTTTAAAGTGTTATGCCGCGTACACACGGTCGTTTTTTGTGATGAAAAAAAACAACGTTTTTAAAAACGTCATTTAAAATGACCATATGTGGGCTTCACATCGTTTTTTGTCTTCTAAAAAAACGACCAAAAAAAAAATTCAAACATGCTTCAATTTTTTATGTCGTTTTTTTAAAATGTTGTTTTTTGTGTCATAAAAAATGATCATGTGGTGGCTTAAACGACATTTACAACAACGTTTTTAAACCCGCGCATCCTCAGAAACAAGTTATGACGCAAGCTTGAATGGAACAGAGTGCCGTCGTACGCGTTGTACGTAACCGCGCTTTGCAAGAGCATTTTCAAAAAACAATAGTGTGTGGGCAACGTCGTTTTTAAAAATGAAGTTTGAAAAACTTTGTTTTTTTTTGTTGATAAAAAACAATGTTTTTTTCCAAGACAAAACACGGCCGTGTGTACGCGGCATTAGGTAGATAATCTGTCTGTTTTCAGCTTTGTTTGGCGCTGGGGTTCCCCCTTTCAGCACAGATTGTTCCCATTAGGGGTGCTGGGAGGAGTGAGTCCCTCCACCAATCTGTCTGCATACATCTCAATACTATCCAACAGTTAATATACTCAAGTGATTGTGTGGAGATCAATGTTATATGGACATGATACCAGTGCCGGCCCAAGACATTGTGCTGCCTGGGACCAAGAATGAAATGCTGCCCCCCCCCCCCCCAGAAAAAAAATCACGCCAACCAAAAGGCCCCCACATTCATTATTTTATATCATGATAACTAAAGGGGACCCGTCATGGCTCTATACATGTATAAAGAGGACCTGTCATTACCCTATACATGTATAGGAGTATAAAGAGGACCTGTCATTGCTCTATACATGTATAGGAGTATAAAGAGGACCTGTCATGGCTCTATACATGTATATAGGACTATAAAGAGTACTTGACATGGCTCTATACATGTATAAAGGAGTATAACGAGGATCTGTCATGGCTCTATAGATGTATAAAGAGAACCTGTCATGGCTCTATACATGTATAAAGAGAACCTGTCGAGACTCTTTACATGTAAAGGAATATAAAGAGGACCTGTCATGGCTCTATAAATGTATATAGGAGTATACAGAGGACCTGTCATGGCTCTATACATGTATAAAGGATTTAAACGAGGGCCTGTCATGGCTCTAAAGATGTATAAAGAGGTCATGGCTCTATACATGCATATAGGCATATCAGAAGGACCTGCCATGGCTCTATACATGTATCCAGGAGTATAAAGGGACCTGTGAATTGCCGGCGGCCACAATGTCTTTTGCACAAACTAATCAATGTACGCTAATTGTGTTTTTTTTTGGTACCAAAAATTTGTAGAAGAATACATATTGGCCTAAACTGAAGAAAATTGTTTATTTTTCAAAATTTTGGGGATATTTATTATAGCAAAAAGTAAAAAGAAAAAAAATATTTATAGCACAAAAAATAAAAACCGCAGAGGTGATCAAATATCACCAAAAGAAAGCTCTATTTGTGGGAAAAAAATTACATCAATTTTATTTGGGTAGCGGAGCTGGCGGAACGGGCTGGCGGGCATCAGTATGCTGCCCCCCTAAAAGTGCTGCCTGGTACCCATGGTACCACCCGGTCCCATCATAGGGTCGGCCCTGCATGATACTACTCCACCTTCAGCAGTTATGTGCATTACTCATCTTTCTTTGTACGTGCTAATGTTTCCATGTGTATTATATTTGTGGTATCTCGCGCCAAAATAAATTATTTTTAAATATAAAAATAAAAATAAATAAAATCGCTGCTACCCAAAAATAATCAAGTGATTATACAGTGCAACAATATAAGTGGGTGGGTGCGCTGATTAATCAATAATAATACATAATTAAATATAAATTAATATACAAAATATATAAATGCTATAACACCTATTACTAGTGAAAGATCTAGTAAAAAAGTCCAAAATAATTGTGATGCTGATATCTGTTGTGCTCAAAAGTGAATAGTGCCAAAACATAAAAAAAGTCCAATATAGGTATAAGTGGTTGGAGATAATTAATCTCTTGAATAGTCCTCAGTTGAAGAAAAAGACATGCTTCCAATCAGGCTATAGGTCCACCTTCACCATAATGTTGGCTTACACCCAAAGTGAATATATAAATTGGCTCCTTACCAAATGAAAGTGCCCCCTATTTTGGTATCAAAAAGGAGGACATTTAAAGCTTGTCACAGGATCACCTGTAGTGGCAAATACGTCCTGGCAGCAGTGGAAGTTGCAATCAGTGGAAATCCAATATGAGCATGAAAAATAAAATGTGGCCAAACATAGTGTAACTTTGTTTAATCATTTTAAAAATAATAGACAGAGGGAGCCAAGTGGCCGCTTACTTTAAGAGGTGCCTCAAACCCGGCACTGAGGCTCAGTAGCATAGGGTCAGATAGCAGGATCCTGGGCGCTTGGATGCTCAGCTCGTGTCCCGGATCGGAGAATACCTGGATACATTTCTCCAGCCCCTGGTCATCAAAGGCAAATCATATCTGAAAGATAGCCGGGAACTTATTAAATCCCTATCCCCTCTAATGGTCACAGAGTCCACCTGGTTGGTTACAGTGGACGTTGAGTCTCTGTATACCAACATCAGACAGGAGGATGCCTTGGAAGCAGTATCTCTGGCACTTAGAAGTGACCCTAGGTTACCGGAGGTTCAGGTGAAGTTCCTTGTTGATGGCCTACAACAGCCAATGGGGAACAATTACTTCTGGGCATTAGGATCGCTCTACAATCAAATCAAGGGTGTAGCGATGGGGGCTCGTTATGCCCCCAGCGTTGCAAACTTGGTATTGAACAAATGGGAGGAGGAAACCATCTATCAAGACAACCATGTACCCCTCATCTACTACATGAGATATATAGATGATATTATTCTCATGTGGGAGGGGCCCTGGACAACTTTGGAACTATTTTTAAATGGATTGAACAATAACCAATACGGACTCAAATTTACAGCTACGTCAAGTTTGTCATCAATCAACTATCTTGATTTAATTCTAACTAAAAATGGTGATAAGGTCAGCACACATACGTACTTTAAGAGTACAGATAGAAATGCATTTGTACCAACCAATAGCTGCCACCATCCCAAATGGTTAAGCACCATTCCCAAAGGACAATACATGAGGATCAGTCGTAATTGTGATGATATCTCAGATTTCCAATCCCAATCCCAGATCCTAACGGAGAAATTTAAAGAAAAAGGATACCTCCCCCAAATGCTAGAAAAAACAACTCTAGAAGTACTTAATATGGACCAGGATCAACTTTTGACCACTAAGAAAAGGGCTCCATTTTCAGGAGACCTGGCCTTCTTTTCAGGTTTTCATCGCCAATATCAAAGCATCGAAAAAATCTTTAAGAAACACTGGCCCATCCTGCTTAAAGATAATGACTTGGCCGCATTTTTACCACCCAAATTTGTGTATAGGAGAGCACCAGGATTGAGGAACATGATTGCTCCCAATGTACCGGATCCTCCACCTCGACCTCCAACTTTTCTCGATGGATCAGGTTTCCACCACTGCACTAGGTGCAAATCATGTAAGAGCACCACTAGAATAAGCAGAAAAATCACCAAATTCAAATCTAACATAACACAAAAAGAATATACGGTGAAACCTCTCATAACTTGTGACTAGATCTTTCACTAGTAATAGGTGTTATAGCATTTATATATTTTGTATATTAATTTATATTTAATTATGTATTATTATTGATTAATCAGCGCACCCACCCACTTATATTTTTCCATGTGTATTACATATGCTTTTTTTCAAAATAAAAATCTTTGAAATTAAAAAATAAAATAATTTGGTTCCGAAGGACCGTTCTCATCGGATGGACCGATCGTGTGTACGCGGCCTAAGTGTACTGTCTGTTCCCCATGTTGTAAAGCACTTCAAACTGTTGGCGCTAAATAAATCCTGTATAGTAATAATAACTGGGGATGTAGCTGTGTTCAGAATTAAGTAATCACATTCAAACTCATGTTAAATAGGAGTCAGTACACACCTGCCATCAGTGCCTCTGATTAACCCCAAATAAAGTTCAGCTGTTCTAGTAGGTTTTTCCTGACATTTTCTTAGTTGCATCCTACAGCAAAAGCCATGGCCTGCAGAAAGCTTCCAAAGCATCAGAAGAAGCTCATTGTTAAAAGGTATCAGTCAGACGAAGGGTGCAAAAGAATGTCCAAGGTATTAGATATACCATGAAACACAGTGAAGACAGTCCTCATCAAGTGGAGAAAATATGGCACAATAGTGACATTACCAAGAACTGGATGTCCCTCCAAAATTGATGAAGAGATGAGAAGAAAACTGGTCAGTGAGGCTGCCAAGAGGCCTACATCAACATTAAAGGAGTTGCAGGAATATCTGGAAAGTACTGACTGTGTGGTTCATTTGATAAGAATCTCCCGTATTCTTCATATGTCTGGGCTATGGAGTAGAGTGGCAAGATGAAAGTATTTTCTTATGAAGAAAAACATCCAGGACCAGGTAAATTTTGCAAAAACACATCTGAAGTCTCCCAAAAGCATGTGGGAAAATGTGTTATGGTCTGATGAAACCAAGGTTGAACGTTTTGGACATAATCCCAAAAGATATGTTTGGTGCAAAAACAAAACACTGCACATCACCAAAAGAACACCATACCCACAGCGAGTGGCAGCATTATGCTTTGAGGCTATTTTTCTTCAGCTGGAACAGGGGCCTTAGTCAAGGTAGAGGAAATTATGAACAGTTTCAAATACCACTCAATATTGGCACAAAACCTTCAGGCTTCTGCTAGAAAGCCAAACATGAAGAGGAACTTCATTGTTCAGCAAGACAAAGACCCAAAGCATACATTCAAATTAACAAAGAAATGGCTTCACCAGAAGAAGATCAAAGTTTTGGAATGGCCCAGCGAGAGCTCAGACCTGAATACGATTGAAAATCTGTGGGGTGATCCGAAGAGGGCTGTGCACAGGAGATGCTCTCGAAATCTGACAGATTTTGAGTGTTTTTGCAAAGAAGAGTGGGAAAATATTGCCAAGTCAAGATGTACCATGCTGATAGATTCATACCCAAAAAGACGGAGTGCTGTAATAAAATCAAAACATGCTTCAACAAAGTATTAGTTTAAGAGGGTGCAACCATATTTTATTTTTAATTCCCTCCACCTAAAAGATTTCAGTTTGTTGTTCAACTGAGTAGTACAGTTTATAGGTCACATTAAAGGTGGAAAAAGTTCTGAAACTATTTATCCGTCTGATTTTTTACGTCACAGAAACCTGACATTTTAATAGGGGTGTGTAGACTTTTTATATCCACTGTGTATGTATATATATATATATATATATATATATATATATATATATATATATATATATATATATATATATATATATATATATATATATACATATATATATACATATATATATATATATATATATATATATATATATATATATATATATATATACACACTGTATATTTAAAGTCATCCTGAAATAAAAATTCTTCATTGTACAATGCTGCCAGTTTATGGTATTATAAAATGATGCTTCCCGCTTGCATAGGATAAGCTGTGATTGTTATGTCTTTGGAACAAACAATACATTCTCACCAAGAGTCAAGTCCTATGACTTCCGCATTTTCAAACAGAAACATTGTGGGATGCCTCAGACATCAAACTGAGTGAAAAAAATAGATGGTATGAACCGAAGAAACAAAACCTCCCAGGGACAATTTCAAAAGTAAGTCTTAGTATTGATGTTTGGCTGTTAAACAGTATGACACAATCTGTTTTTCTATCTGTATTTTACTAACATATAAAAAAAAGGTAATGTGCCACAGTTTGCACGAGAGATGTGAAAGTGGAAATATCATGTTATGAATATAATTTCCTATATATGGAAGTATAGTATCTACCATTTTAGTACAGTATAGAAAGCAATATTGTCAGTATAAATATCATACAGCCACAACAATGTGAAATCTACTCGTAAAAGTTTTCCATGCAGTGGCTATGCATGCACTGAGTTTTCTTTATCAATAGTGAAAACAATTAATTGTTCACTGTGCTAGTTTAAAGCTGTTCTCCTGACAGGTAACACAACTTAATGTAATGTAGGGATGAGCCGAACACCCCCCAAACTTTAGAACCCCATTAAAGTCTATGGGACTCGAACGTTCAAAATCAAAAGGGCTAATTTTAAAGGCTAATATGCAAGTTATTGTCCTAAAAAGGGTTTGGGGACCCGGGTCCTGCCCCAGGGAACATGTATCAATGCAAAAAAAAAAGTTTTAAAAACTGCAGTTTTTTCGGGAGCAGTGATTTTAATGATGCTTAAAGTGAAAAAAACGTGAATTATTCCTTTAAATATCATACCTGCTGGGTGTCTATAGTATGCCTGTGAAGTGGCATGTGGTTCCCGTGTTTAGAACTGTCCCTGCACAAAATGACATTTCTACAGGAAAAAAGTCATTTAAAACTGCTTGCGGCTTTAATGTAATATCTGGTCCTGGCAATATGGATGAAAATCATTGAGAAAAAATAGGATTTTTTGTATTCACCATAAAATCCTTTTCTCTGTCATCCATGGACAGACACAGCCTTCTCAAGTCTTGACAAGTGGGTTATGTTCCTGTTCACAGGAGAGGACTAGGCAGAACATGTTACATAATTAAATACATGTTACTTTAACAGAGTTGAACAGCCCGCCCAGGGGGCGTTCCCTCCGGACATAACCCTCCTCCCTGCAGCATGCAGCCTCAGTTCGCAACAAGCAGTACAAACCTAAAATGGAGGGGTGGGTGCTGTGTCTGTCCATGGACGACAGAGAAAAGGATTTTACAGTGAGTACAAAAACTCCATCCTTCTTCAGGACCACAAACAGATTTGAATAAAATTCCTGAAACCTCTCATCCTGCGGAACGGGAAAAATTACCCTGCAACTTAGAAAGTCCTGCACTGCCCCTCGTAGGGAAGACCGACGAGCCAGAAGGAGAGGGAGACTTGAGGGAAAGAATCTGTTCGGTGGATAGGAAAGAAACTCTATCTTGTACCCCGAAGAGACCACCTTACAGACCCACTGGTCGGAGAGCAGGGAGGTCCTCCGAGCTATGAACCTGCAATGTCGTCGTCCCACCCATGAGTCTGGCGGGGGCAAGACTTCATGCAGTAGTGGGTTTGGATTCCGGCTTGTTCGGCTTACGCACCCAGGGACGTTTCTGTCCCCCAGCTGAGACTTTGTCAGCCTGGGAGGGTTTACCCGCGGGCCCTGACTGACAAAAATATTGCTTCTGAGTGGGAAATGAAGCACCCGGCTTATGGCGCGGCTCCTTCCCCTTGGTGGACTGAGGGAGGAGAGTGCTCTTACCCCCAGTTACATCCTTGATAATGTCGTCCAGCGAGGTACCAAAAAGCCTCCCACCCTTGAAGGGTAAATCTGCCAGGGCTTTTTTGGATGCTTGGTCAGCAGAACAGCATTTCAGCCAAATCAGGCAGTGCAAAAACACCACCAAAACAGAAGCTCTGGATATCAAGGGGGCTGCATCCAGTGTAGCATTACAGACATATACAAGGCCCTGGACCAACTGGTCAGCCAGCCTAATAAATTCGGGAGGGAGTTGGTGCTCCTCCACAGTCTGGTGCAATACCTTTGCCCATTCAGTGAGTGTCTGAGACATCAAGGTTGCAGCCACAATAGTCTGCAATGCAGACCCCAGCATGGTAAACATGGAGTGGGTCAGTGCCTCGGACCTCCTATCAGTATGGTCCTTGAACGCAGGGGTCCCTTCTATAGGAAGAGTGGTCACCTTATTTAACCGGGCAACCGGGGGGTCAACTACCAGAGGAGAAGCCCATTTTTTCAAAAGGCTGTCCTCAAAAGGGTAACGGACCGCTGAGGAACTACAAAGGACTTCTGCGGCTTTTCTGATTCCTTACCAATGAAGTTGTCAAAAAAGGACACATAAGGAAAAACCTTCACAGAGCGGTCCAACCTGTGGGACCCAAAAAAGACTGAGCCCTGAGTGGATGCATCAGCTGCACTATCCAGCTTAAAGGGTCACTAAAGGAATTTTTTTTTTTAGCTAAATAGCTTCCTTTACCTTACTGCAGTCCTGTTTTCCTGTCCTCATTGTTCGTTTTTGCTATGATGTTGCTGTAATCCTTCTCTGTTCTGAACAGTATGTTTCCTGATGAAAAAAGTCATGGGAGCTTTTTCTCTGTGGCACTAATCAAGGCAGTGTGATTACTGTGTGTCCTAAACCCCTCAGAACCAATCACTTTCGATTTACAAACCATCACTGCCCTCTATTGGCTTTGTGTCTCTGTACTTCACAGAAGCATGAAACTAGATGCATAAATGAAACTGAAACTACAGGTACATTATATGATTGATTTGTATCTATTTTTAATCATTTTTAAAGGAATCATTTAACTATTATGTCTCTATACCCTGTAAACAGTCATTTCAGCAAAAAAAATGTTTTCCTTTACAACTCCTTTAAGGGAGTCCCTTACAGCACTGATAAGCACACTAACAAGTGCCCTGTCCTGTACTGACCCAAGTGAGGAGTCTTCCTCACAAGGAAGGTCCTGGTCCAAATCCTCAGACAACACAGAACTGGGTCCTGTGCTGCAGCCAGGCCTGGGTCTGAGTCAGAGCATTCCCCAGGAAATGGCAGGGGAGGGGGGCACTTTTTACCCCCCTTACGCCCACATGCCGCTTCCACCCTGGCAACAAATGATTCCAAGACTGCCGACAAAGTGTCCATGGGAACCGCAGGTGCACCAGCTGCCACCTCTGGCATGTTTGAGGAAAAAGAACCAGATAATGACTCCATAATACAGACAGCTCTCAGGGACCTATTCAAGACCTTAAAAAGTCCACCCTACTTGCTGCGCTGACCAGGGGATTACCCAGGGGACTCACCAACCCAGAAAGAGACTGTTCAGCACCACTGCCTGCCCTCTGTACACAGCGTGTGCTGTGAGGAAAAAGCTGTGAGGTAAAGCTGTGAGGTAAAGCTGTGAGGTAAAAAACTGTGAGGAGATATGTGCTGCGCGCCATATAGAAGCCAGCACTAGAGGCCAAAACCACTCACAAAATGGCCGCCTGACGCCTCAGAGATAAGAGGGCATGGCCACAATAAAATGGCCGACTGTAATAGCAAGCTGTGCCATAGCGCGACCACAACAAAATGGCCGCCAATGGGAATTTCCAATGCAAACAGCAAAATACAAAAAAATGGCACTGGCGAAATGCAGCGATCTGGATGAGAAGGCCTAATGGGGCCTCCCTGAGGCAAAGCACACCCCCACAGAAAAATATGGGCCCAGACACCCCACAGTCCCCTGGTGGGAAAAGGAGTCCCCCCACAGGTCCACCCGGGTAGCAACAGTAGAGGGCAATATGACAGAGAGGAGGGAAAGGGAGGATATGAGGACCCCCTAACCCCAGGAATTCCCAAACATACCGACCCGCCGAGGCAGGAAGGACTGTACTTACCCGTTCATGCGAGGACCCGCTGGCGCATTCCTGACAGGCATACAACCGCGTTGGAGTAGCTGTCGGCCCGGTCCACTGTGAGTGAGACAACACCGCAACCCAGTCATATGTGGACCCTGGAGCAAAAAAAACACCGGCCACCCCAGGAGTCATGGGCTATGTCGTGGCAGACCCAGCCCATAGCTACAGTGTGCTCATGCTCACTGGCCGGACTGAGGAGACTACAAGGATCTATATATCCAGCCTGTCACTCAGCCGGCAAGTTGATTGAAGATTCTCAAATAAATAAAATTAAAAAGAAAAGAAAACAATAAATTTCCTCAGGTCACTGGGCCCAAAGGGATCCATACGTCCTTCTCCTTTGCTAGGCAGAAAAAAATTAAGGCTGCATGCTGCAGGGAGGAGGGTTATGTCCTCCCTGCAGTACTTTCTTGTATTAAGAGAGGTATGGACTCCAGAGAGAGAGAGATATCATTTTGCCCCTGTACAAATCATTAGTAAGACCTCATCTGGAATATGCAATTCAGTTTTGGGCCCCAGTTCTCAAAAAGGATATCGGAGAACTGGAGAAAGTGCAGAGAAAGGCAACCAAACTGATAAAAGGCATGGAGGAGTTCAGCTATGAGGAAAGATTAAAATAACTAAATTGATTCACTCTTGAGAAGAGGAGAATAAGGGGGGATATGATCAACATGTACAAATATATAAGGGGTTCATATAGTGAACTTGGTGTTGAGTTATTCACTTTACGGTCAACACTGAGGACGAGGGGGCACTCTTTACACCTAGAGGAAAAAATACTTAGGGCCAAATCCACAGCCAGCGGCGCAAAATAAGTTTTTTAAAACTTATGTCATTTAAGTTACGGCGCCCTAAGTTGGTGTCGTAATTGCCGTATCCACAGCGCATTTGCGCACAAAATTGCGCCTGCCGTAACCTAAATTCGGAGGCGTAAGGCGGGGTTATGGCAAGTGGGAAGGAAGTGGGCGTGCTTCATTGTAATGAGCCGTGACCCCATGCAAATGAAGGTCCGGCCGTACTGCGCATGCACGCAGGAATCTGCTGCTCACTGCGCATGTGCAGAACTTTGCTTGGCGCAATCAGTGAGATAGGTAAAAGGCCAAGTGTACTTAGTTTGAGGATCGCCCTGTGCTTAACTAGCTCCAGTCAAACACACTTCATTTGCAAAAGTATTTCCCTGTGTTCCCTTCCATGAGCAATTTGCTTCTGCTCTTAGTTTGTCAGTGTTTGTTGGTAAGTTGTGTGTGATAGAGAAGTGTTGGAGGAGTAGTAGATAGTAATTGTTGTTTGTTTGTGATAAGTGTAATTTTTGTTTGATTGTTTCTGCTAATTTTTTTGTTTTGTTTTTTTCTGCTTGGATTTTGTGTTTGGTTTTTGTGTGTTTGTATTTGACTTTGTAGTAGCTGTCTGCTTGTGTGTGTATTTTTGTGTATTTGTTTGGTGTGTATTTTTGTGTGTTTGTATTTGACTTTGTAGTAGCTGTCTGCTTGTGTGTGTATTTTTGTGTGTTTGTCCTGTTTGGCTTCTTGTTGCTGGGTGGTGTCTGTGATGGCCCCCAAACGCAGGAAGCTGAATTTTTTGCATGTTGAAAAGCAAATCCTTGCCAGGTATATCATCCAATATGGAAGATATTTACATGGGCCTGATAGCCGGAACACCTCCCCGGCCCAAAGGAAGAGGATATATGCAAAAATAACAGATCACATAAATGCGGCGGGGGGAGGGGAGACGAGGACCCCCGCTGGCATTAAGAAAAAGATCAATGATCTGAGGAGCGTGGTCCGCAATAAGGTGGCCAAGCTCACTGCGCATAGGAGGGGCACTGGAGGAGGGGGACCATGCCCCATCCGGCTGACTGAGGAGGAATGGGCAGTGGCCCGGTGTTTCGAGCCAGAGCAGGTGGTGGGCCTGCCTGGTTATCAGTCTGATGTTCCTGTGAGGCCAGGTAAGCTTTTTGTTTTTCTATTTGGTGATTAGCATGTGTGGGTGGGGGAAGGGAACATGTGCCAAGTGTGTGGATCCTCAAACCTGTGATTGTTTGGTGTCTTCCACAGATGACCAGGAGATTGCTGGGCCATCAGGCCAGGCTGCTGCACCACCCCAAAAACAGGAGGCTGTTGAGGAGTCCCCAGGGGAGGGGAGTGGCCAAACCTCCCCTCATGAGGAGGCTGAGGGGGAGGAGGATGAGGGGGAGGAGGATGAGGGGGAGGAGGAAGAAGATCTCCAGATTGGCCGGGAAATCATTATTGCCACAGATCTCATGACATTTGACGATACCCTTGAGGCTAGCCTTGAGGCTCCCCTTGAGGCTACCCCAGAGGCTCCCCCAGAGGCTACCCCAGAGGCTCCCCCAGAGGCTACCCCAGAGGCTACCCCAGAGGCTGCACCAGTCAGGCCACCATCAGGGGTAGCCCCTCCCACTCCTCCCACAACATGCCGCAACCCACAAGGGTCACTCTATCCCCTCCTACCTGGCCACAAGCCTCAGGGGCAGGCAGGATGGTGACCCAGGAGACCAGGGGGGGGTCTGAGCATCTGCCGGCCAGTCTGCTGAGGGACAATGCCCAGCAGACCCGCAGTCTGGGTGACATCAAAAAAACTATGGCCAAGATGGAGCACAGCCTGGATGTAATGAGGGAGTCACTCAGTGATGTGGCCACCAATTCATTGGGTGTCATCACCTGTTTGTGGTCCCTGCATACCGCCACAACAGGCGTGGGCCAGGAGGTGACTGCCCTCACCCGGGCTGTGCAGGACGACACCCGGGCTGTGCAGGACAACACACGGGCTGGCCAGGCCAATACGGCTGCCATCACTGACTGCCTGAACAGGATAGCAGTGGCCTTGGAGGGCAGGCCAGCCGGAGGTCAGACACCAGGGGAGGCTCCTCCCTCCCCTGCTCCCCCCCCCATGAAGATACTCCCTCTCCTGCTCCCCCCCAATGAAGATACTCCCTCCCCTGCTCCCCCCCCCCCGTGAAGATCCTCAAGGTGCCCGTGGCCGTGGCCGTGGCCGTGCCCCTGCCCGTGGGCAGCCCAGACGGAGCACTCGCCGCCAGACTTAAATACCAGGGGTACTTTTTTTTTTTTTGGTTTTATAATTTTGTTTATTATACTGTACTTGATTTGGTTTATGTGTGTGAATGATGTGTGAATGTGGGGGGGGTGGCATTCCTGACAAAATAAGGGTGTCACCCTCAGATTTGGTGGAGAAGGGATCCCCAGGACCAGGGAGAAGACATCCTAGGTTCCTGAATGGTGTATGAATGCACAGTGACATAATTGGAGCCGTGGCGGGGCGTTACTGCTCCCAAGTACCAAAGGGGGGGGGTACTTGGATCTAATCCAATTCGATGTGCATGTGATGTGTCTGTGCTAGGGACCACAGTGGTGTGCATTCATGCATTCTCATTGTGACATAAATCATGTGCGTTTCCAGAGACAAAAACATTCTCAATGTGTCATTAATCATGTGCATTTACTGTGCAAAGCAACATTCTCATTGTCACATAATTCATGTGCGTTTGCAGTGAAAACAAATAATATCATTGTCACATAATTCATGTGCGTTTGCAGTGAAAACAAATAATATCATTGTCACATAATTCATGTGCGTTTGCAGTGAAAACAAATAATATCATTGTCACATAATTCATGTGCGTTTGCAGTGAAAACAAATAATATCATTGTCACATAATTCATGTTAAATATGCCCCCAGTTTGGCCAACCTCTTCATGGCTTTATGGGAGGAGGATGTCGTCTATGTTAGCCAGACACCGCAGCTCAAGCTGTGGAAGAGGTACATCGACGACATCCTCCTCCTGTGGGAGGGATCCCTTGAAGATCTACAAGCCTATATGGAGTTGTTAAATAATAACTCTAGGGGTATTCACTTAGACTATGAGGCAAGCCAGTCTAGTATTAGCTTTTTAGATTTGAAGATTTCTATCATGGGTGACAAATTCGTTACATCCACTCATTTTAAAAAAACGGACCGTAACTCATACATCCCAGTTGACAGCTGTCATCACAAGTCCTGGCTACAGTCTGTACCCAAGAGTCAATATTTGAGAATCAGACGGAACTGTACTAATCAGCAGGAGTTCCTTCAACAGAGTGAACTCCTGACTGAAAGGTTTTTGGAAAAGGGGTACTCATTGGGCCCTCTTATGGCCACTTTGGATGAGGTAAAGACCATTGATAGAGAAACCCTTCTTATCACAAAACCCCCCAAAGAAAAGAACTTATCCTTGGTTCCATTTCTGACTACTTTTTCAACTCAACATCATAGTGTCAAGAAATTAGTCAGAAAACACTGGCACATTTTACAAAATGATCCTATACTTGGTCCTGTTTTACCCCCCGCACCACAAGTTATTTTTAGAGGCGTTTCAGCTTTGAGACACAGACTGGCCCCTAATGTCATAGAACCACCTCCTTCGAGGATGACATTTTTGGATTCCTTCACAGGGTTTTATCAATGTAGGAATTGCCGGGTGTGCTCCTTTAATGGGTGCACACATAGACGAACCCATGTCTTTTCTTCCACTTCTACCTCAGAGGAACATAAGATCAAACCATTTATAACCTGTTCCACGGTAGGGGTAGTGTACCTGCTCCAATGCCCATGTGGGTTACAATATATTGGCAGAACGAAAAGACCTCTTTCAGTCAGGCTCAATGAGCACATTACGAACATCCTAAGCGGATTTACCAACCATTCAGTGTCTAAACACTATTTATTATCACACAACAAGGACCCCTCCAAAACAGTTTTTTTGGGGATCGACAAGTATACCCCACACTGGCGAGGAGGATCTTTGGTTAGAAGTATTTCTAGACTTGAAATGGGTTGGATCCATAAGGTCAAATGCTATACTCCCCACGGATTAAATGTGGAGGTAGATGTTAACGCATTTATCAATAATGCTTAACTAATTTTTATTAATTTTTATTATTCATTTTTTTATTATTCATTTATTTTTAATTATCAATTTTTAATTTTCCTATATATGAAGTTATCTGACCTTATTGTATGACGATTTGAATTTGAGTCCTTTATAGGCTGTAATTGCTATACGATAACTTGAGTCGAGCCCGCCATAGGCTGTATTTTGTGTGGATCCTCAATGGGGCGAGCTCCACTATTTATAGGCAATTTTAAGTATATACGCCTTGTTTTTCTCCCTTTTTCCCTTTATGGGTATATGTGGGTTGAAGAGGGTCATCTACTAACAACTATGGTATATGTGCTAGTGGTGTCATCTTATGACTCCTTATTTTTGGTAATATCTCATTACTAATATTAATTTATTAATATATACTATTTTATTATTTTCATGGTCCGGCCCTTTAAGGAAGTTCAGGTACTGTACAATTATGTTTTATTATATCCAGCCTGTTGGCTGTTTTATCAATTTACACATAGAGGGGTCGATTTTTTTCCCTCTTAAATATTTGGCATCATATCACATTATTCTATGATAAGAATTTCGGGGGCCCCATTCCTTTATGTGTGGCAAATGACACCCTGTCTTGGGCCATAGTGGTTGGCTCGAGTCGAGAGGGTATATAGCCCTGATCTCCTTTTTTAGATTTTATTATCATGTTAACATTATCTTACCATTTTGTTATTGTGTTTATTATTTATTTGCTAATTTTTGATATGATTTTATGTGCTGCCTCGATGCTGTAATGATCATCATGCGGCGTCTATGTAGTATTTGGCTTGTTATGTGTTAGCGGCTTCCGCGATTGGCTGCTTCCTGTCGCGTGTTAGCCGGGACTGTATCCATATCGAGGCTTGGTTTTTGTATTGTGTATATAAGCGCGACATGTCATTGCGTCGCCCGTTCCCCAGACGACGTCACATACTGACGAAACGTACGTCGGGAGGAGGAGACGCTTTGACGTGCTGCGTCTAGGTCCAGAGGACGGGCGTTCGTAGTAGCCGGCCGGCTCGAAATTACATGCTGTTTTTACCTGTTTTTATGTAAGTGATATCTACCATATTAAATTGTTTCTCTACGGTACATCACTATGTGGCATTCCTCTTTTTTATGGTGACCTATTTGGCTATACTGTACGAGGGAGTCGTATGCTTTTGATTGATACTTTCTGAAGTTAACCCCTAAAGGCCCTGGCTGGGTTTGGCCACAAGCTCCATATTTCCATTTGTCTGGTAAGAGTCCCCCTTATTCGGTGATTCCTTTTGGTGGAGGCTTTCCCTTGGTGTGCCTATATTCGTGATACCTACGGTACATCACTATTTGTTGCCTGCATATTTATTTTCATATTCTTCGGATTCCGGATCTATCCACCTGCATTGGAGGAATACCGTTCGGACTTCCAGTAAAGACCCTAGCTGGGGAGTTCAGCTGCAAGCTTTCTTTGCTTGCCCTTCTGGTAAGCTCATAGACATTTACCCATTTATTGCACCGGTGGAGGATTTTTTGTGTGTTCAGTCACGGGCACAACTTCATTCAACAATCTATTCACAATTTATTCACTTATGAACTTTTTATTATATACTGTATCATTCATGATTTTTTGTATATGGACACTATCTAATTATATCAACTATATTGATATTCCTCATTCACTTTTGGTTAGCGCAACTTATCTGTTTTGTATTTGATTTTATTGTGTGTATATCACAATTTTTGTTGCAGCTCATATATTTAGAATTGTTTTTAGTTAGTTTAGCGCAGTATCATATTTTCTCTTACATAATTCATGTGCGTTTGCAGTGAAAACAAATAATATCATTGTGACATGATTTATGGCCATTTACTGAGAAAAGATGCCTTCTGCGAGGCGTCTCCTGGCTACTGTGCCCTCAGTAGACCGGGTAGAGTGGGCTAGGGGGGGATTGCCTGGGTGGGGGGTCAGGTCAGCACGTAAATTAATCTCCAGTCCCCTTCTCATTGCAAAGTTGTGAAGAATGCAACAAGCCCCTATTATTTGGCACACAAAGTCTGGGGAATACAACAGTGTACCCCCAGTCTTGTCCAGGCATCTGAAGTGGGACTTCAGCAGCCCAAATCTACGCTCCACTACTGCCCGGGTGCGAATATGAGCCTCGTTGTAGCGTTGCTCTCCTGGGGTTTGGGGGTTCCTGAAGGGGGTCATCATGTGAGGTCCCAGGGCATATCCAGAGTCACCTGGAAGGGAAAAGACAGGAGGATATTAGTCATGCATGTGCCCCTTGTGATGTCTGCATCATGGGGGGGGGGATAGTCATACCTGACACCCATGTCACTCACCAACCAGCCAGCTGTCTCCATACACGTTCTGCTCCAATTCACGTGATATGTTGGTCTGCCTGAAGATGTAGCTGTCATGGCACGAACCCGGAAATTTGGCACAGACATGCCAGATGAGGCCATGGGCATCTACGATGACCTGCACATTTATAGAATGCCAGTTTTTGCGATTCCTGAACAGGTGCTCTGTATCATGGGGGGGCTGTAGTGCCACATGGGTACAGTCAATGGCCCCGATGGTCCGTGGGAATCGGGCAATCTGATAAAAGTCGGCCATACTCTTCATTCGCTGGTCCTCCTGGGTGGGCTTTTCAAATTGACTGCCCATGCGTCTCAGTATTGCAGGGACAACCTGGTGCACACACCTGCTCATTGAGGACTGTACCATCCCAGCCAGACCTCCACATGTTCTTTGAAACGACCCAGTGGCCAGAAAATGCAGGGTTGCCATAACTTTAATGTGAGCTGGCAGGGCATGGGATCGTTGGGTTGGGGTGTTCAGATCATCCTGCAGGATCCTGGTTAAGTCCAGGATGGCTTCCTGGTTAAATCTGAAGTTGCCAAAGACCTCAGACGCAGTCATGCCAAAGAGATCTTGGCGTGGGCGGTATACCCTCTCCTGTGCCCTCCTCCTCCTCCTCTGTGCCCTCCTCCTTCTCTGCGCCTGTAAAGTTGCGAGTGCCGTTATAATCATTGATGGCCCGGGCATTTTGGCAGTCACAATGAAGTCCAGCAAAGAAGTGTTGGCAGCTCTTCCTAAATGGTGTTGCTTCAGCAGACCTTTACAGGGCTGGTGTAAAATTAGGGCTGCTTTTATAAAGTCTAATTTTGCTCCAGAAAACTAACAGGTGTGTACAGGGCGTTATCTACGGCGCACAGGGCGTAATCTACGGCGCACACACTTAATTTTGAGGATCGCCCTATCTCCCTCATTTGCATCTTTGCCTATCAAATAAAGCGGCGTGACTAGCGTAATTTGCGTCAGAGGATGCGCCGGAGTAATTATTTTAGGTAGGACGGAAAAACCGGATTTTTCGTTTTGAGGATCGGGCGCAAAGATACGCGCGGAGTAAAATTAGAAATCTCGAGTTAAGTCGGCGCATCTGCTTTGTGGATTTGCCCCTTAATCTCTAAATACGGAAAGGTAAGAGCTGTGAAAATTTGGAACAGACTCCCTCCAGAGGTGATTCTGGCCAGCTCAGTATATTGCTTTAAAGGGTTTGTAAAGGATTTTTTTTATCTTAATAGCTTCCTTTACCTTAATGCAGTGCTGTTTTCATGTCCTCATTGTTCGTTTTTGCTCTCAAGTTGCTGTAATTCTTCTCTGATCTCCACACTTCCTGGTTGTCTGTTCCTGATAACCACAGTACTGGGAGCTTTCTCTCTGTGGTCACTAATCAAGGAGGTGTGATTACTGTGTGTCTAAAACCCCACAGCATCAATCAGTTTTGTTTTCCAAACCATCACTGCCCTGCATTGGCTCTGTGGCTCTGTACAGCAGAGAAGCAAGAAACATGCAAAAACAAAACTAGAAACTACGGGTATATTATATGATTGATTTTTATCTATTGTAAGGGGTTAGCTCGGTAGCGGGGTGTGTGACCCCTTGGATGGGTTCACCACACACTGAATTTATACAGACAGGCAGTCGAAGACGGTTGAAAACAACGATTTTGGTTTATTCTTCCATCTTGCTGGAAACAAGTGCAAGCATCCAAACAGCATAAACAAAATCAAACATAAAATAAACCCTGGCCACTTTGGGCGTCTACCTTCCACACAGGAACCTGTCTATGGAGTCTAGCACAGCCTACTGCTGGGTAGACAGTGCTGGTCATACAGCAGAAAAACAATAGTCTTTTGATTTTTATCACACAGAAAAATCAATCCTCTCCTCACCTCCTCAGAAGACTTTCAGTACTGCTCTCTTTCACTCAGAAAGCCTCAGCATGCAGCAAATCAGTGGTAATCCTCTGGACTATTTATAGAGGCCTTAATTGCCTCATTCTGAACAGCTGAAGTCTTCCAACGCCCTTAGACCATTTCTGGCTACATTTGCAGCCGATGCCTAATAACAATTGGTGTATTGTCTAAACAAGGCAGAAATGTATGTCCTGTCTGTGACAACACCCACAGATTTACCTGACTTCCTATCACACTATTTTTAATCGTTTTTTTAAAAGGAATCAGTTAACTATTATGTCTCTATACCCTGTAAACAGTCATTTCAGCAAAAAAAATGTTTTATTTACAACTCATTTAAAGCGGATGTGCCAGTAAAAAACAAATACTGCAGCTGCTGACTTTTAATATTAGGACACTTACCTGTCCTGGAGTCCAGCGCCGTCCGCAGCAGAGGACGAGCGATCGCTCGTCTCTCTGCTGCTCCCCCCGCCATCCTCAGTGAGGGAACCAGGAAGTGAAGCGCTCCGGCTTCACTACCCGGTTCCCTACGGTGCATGTACGAGCCGCGCTGCGCCCGCCAATTGGCTCACACGCTGTGTGCTGGGAGCCAAGTGTTCCCAGCACACAACAGGGGACAGACGGGAAGTCAGGAAAAACCTGTCTTTTGCCCGTGATGTGTGGCCGGAAGTGGATGCAAATACCTGTCTTTAGACAGGTATCTGCACCCCCTTCCCCCCTGAAAGGTGTCAAATGTGACACCGGAGGGGGGGCGGGTTCCGATCAGCGTGAGTTCCACTTTAGGGTGGAGCTCCGCTTTAAGAAAGGCCTGGACACTTTCCTAAATGTACATAATATAACTGAGTACTAAGATTTGTAGGTGAAGTTGATCCAGGGTAAATCCGATTGCCTCTCTGGGGATCAGAAAGGATTTTTTCCCCCTGATGTAGCAAATTGGATCATGCTCTGCTGGGATTTTTTGCCTTTCTCTGGATCAACAGTGGGTATGGAGTTGGGTGTATGAGATTGTACTATGTTTTTTATTTTGTTTGTTTTATTTTTTTGTGGTTGAACTGGATGGACTTGGCGGGGCTGTTCAACTCTGTTAAATTAACATGTATTTAATTATCTAACATGTTCTGCCTAGTCCTCTCCTGAACAGGAACATAACTCACTTGTCAAGACTTGAGAAGGCTGTATCCGTCCATGGACGATAAGAGAAATGGCATGGGCTCCCCCCCCAGGCCATTACAGCCCGTTTGGGACTTGTTTGGTTATTAAGGGGAACCCTGCACCCAAATTAAAACAAGGAAAGGCGTGGGGCCCCCAGGCCCTATATACTCTGAACAGCAGTATACAGGCAGTGAAAACAAGACATGGACTGTAGGTTTGTTGTTAAGTAGAATCTGTTTGTAATTTTGAACTGGTAAATTTTTGCAAAGGACACAGTACACTAAGTGAAAATACTTGCAGATCCCTGCCTGTGGTATTAGTATGAGAACACCAGCAATTGTATTCAGGTAACTTTAGGTGCACACTGTGCAAAGGACACTAAAACTGAATACTGGAGGTCCCTGCCTGTATTTGTATGAGAACACCAGCAATTGTATTTAGGTAAGCTTTAGGTGCACACTGTGCAAAGGACACTAAAACTGAATACTGGCGGTCCCTGCCTGTATTTGTATGAGAACACTAGCAATTGTAATCAGGTAGGCTTTAGGTGCACACTGTGCAAAGGACACTAAAACTGAATATTGGAGGTCATTGCCTGTATTTGTATGAGAACACCAGCAATTGTATTCAGGTAAGCTTTAGGTGCACACTGTGCAAGGGACACTAAAACTGAATACTGGCGGTCTCTGCCTGTATTTGTATGAGAACACCAGCAATTGTATTCAGGTAAGCTTTAGGTGCACACTGTGCAAAGGACACTAAAACTGAATACTGGCGGTCCCTGTCTGTATTTGTATGAGAAAACCAGCAATTGTATTCAGGAAGCTTTAGGTGCACACTGTGCAAAGGACACTAAAACTGAATACTGGAGGTCCCTGTCTGTATGTGTATGAGACCACCAGCAATTGTATTCAGGTAAGCTTTAGGTGCACACTGTGCAAAGGATACTAAAACTGAATACTGGAGGTCCCTGCCTGTATTTGTATGAGAACACCAGCAATTGTATTCAGGTAAGCTTTAGGTGCACACTGTGCGAAGGACACTAAAACTGAATACTGGAGGTCCATGCCTGTATTTGTATGAGAACACCAGCAATTGTATTCAGGTAAGCTTTAGGTGCACACTGTGCAAAGGACACAGTACACCAAGTGAAAATACTGCAGATAGCACAATCATCTGCCTGCCTATGAGGCCTTGTACAGACGAGCGAACATGTCCTAAGAAAACGGTCCACAGACCGTTTTCATCGGACATGTCCGCTCAGAGATTTTGGTCTGATGGTTGTACACACCATCAAACCAAAATCCCTGCGGATAGACAGCGCGATAGAAACCCGGAAGTTCAATGCTTCCACGCATGCGTCGAATCTCTTCGATGCCATGCGCGGGTTCTCGGGCCAGCGAACATGTTCGGTGAGTCGTACTGACCATCGGACATGTCCGACAGACAGGCTTCCAGCGGACAAGTTTATTAGCATGCTAAGAAACTTTTGTCCGCTGGAAACCTGTCCGCTAGGCCGGAAAATTGTCCGGTCGGCCCTACACACGACTGAACATGTCCGCGGAAACTGGTCCGCGGACCAGTTTCAGCGGACATGTTCGGTCGTGTGTACGAGGCCTCAGTATATTATGAAGAGAATAACAGGAACAGATCTAGCTAAACTGAATACAGTGTATAAATATATATATATACACACACAACACCTGGGATGCATATATATCCTCTACACACTGTAACTGCAGCTAACTAATTTGCCTGCCTTCCTGCTCTATCTAACTCAAATTAAATGACACTGTATTTCTCTCTCTCTCTATCTCTCAGCATTCGGGAAAACACTACACAAGGCCAACTTCCAGGCGGCCTTATATAGTGTGGGGCGTGTAGTAAATCCTCTGAGGCATAATTGGCCAAAGCCACCCTGGCTTTGGCCAATTACGGCTCTATGTACAGATGGTGCTGTGATTGGCCAAGCATGCGGGTCATAGTGCATGCTTGGCCAATCATCAGCCAGCAATGCACTGCGATGCCGCAGTGAATTATGGGCCATAACGTGTCTCTCGAATTTGGCGAGAACGACCATAATGTTCGCAATTGGACGAACGATCGAACATACGATGTTCGAGTCGAACATGGGTTCGACTCGAACTCGAAGCTCATCCCTATTGTCAACCTTACTCTGCCCCCTGGAAGATCCTGAATGGCTTTCAATGCTAGAAAAGACTTCCTTCCATTCAAGATACCTGGGGAGTCTGCATTTTAAAAGCGTTCCAATGGCCTTACACATCTCCTGGGCTGAGTGGCATGTTGCCGATGAAAATAGTGCCGATGTTCAGAATTCCAGTTCTTGTTGAATTTGTATAGGCAGGCAGAAAGATTTTCTGATCTATAGACAACTCAGCTCATAGGTTAAAGAAATCAATTTGAAAACACCTTTATGCGCCACCTGGCCCAAGCTACCACCACTGCCAAAAAGATCTTCAAGCCTGAGGCTTTTCCAATTCCTTTTCACACAACCAGCCCCACCAAATGGGACCCTCAATTCACCTCTTCAGAGAGTCAGGTGTCCCTTTACGTGCGCCTACCTCCAATCCGATTAAACAGAAGGGAATTCATCCAGGTGGATCAGAGGGCATATAGAGTAGCCGTGACCTGTCATCCGCCCGCTCCGCTCATTGTGGCCCGCGACTGGTTACGAAGTTGCTTAAGTGGCCCTCACTCTTCAAAAGGTTGGGTAGCCCTGGTGTATATGAACAAATTTGATTCCTTTAAACTGAAACTGGCCAGAAGGCTCCTGCCTTAAGTACTAGAAAAACTGGAGAGAAAGGATGATGATTCTGTGTTTCCGACATCTCTGGCATGATGGCCTTGTAGCAGTATGATAATCTTTTCTTCTGAGATCTGTTGAACATAAATTAAATGAATTAAGTGGTCAACTTTGGAATTCTCCTTTGTACTCCCACCTTTCCTCTGGACCCTCCAAAAGGAGGCTGCAACCAACAATTTCACCCAGGCCCCCTGGTCCCAACTGGAAGACACTGGTTGGACGCATCTTTAAAAGACTTTCCAGCCATTTTAGCACCTTGCTCTGGACTTTATTTAATCTCAAAAGTTTAAGACACCTCCACTGTGATCTGTTAAATTTGCAGCCTGTCATATAAGGTTTGGCTTCCTGCACCTTCTAAAGTTCAGTAGGCTTGAGTGAAAGATGGTGGCTTCCTCTTACTAGTCTGTGGCCACCATCCAAACTTTTCCTCCTGTCATTCGCTTAATTGCATTGTTTAGTGTTTGGCCAAACAATAACCTCCCATTATAGGAAATTATAGGAAATGTCAAAGGCTTGTGTAGAAGTTCCACCTGCCCTCCAAGTGGCATAAACATAATGCTCTCATAGCATCTTCTATCATGCTGGCATAAACACATGTGCCAATTTCCTGGACCCTGTCCCTTCACAGGGTGAGTGGGAACAACTCCTTTAGAGTGTATTGACCACATACTTAATGAATGTGACAACCTGTAAGGTATCGTCATCCTGCAATCATTGGCGGGTCTTATGTTTTTTGGAGCGTTTGCGTTCTGCTCCTAAAATAATGCAAAACACCTTAATTTGCATATTTTCCTTGGGCACTCTTTTAAGAACCATGTCCCACATCACCCCATCCTACCTTTGCTAACCTTCTGTGCCACTAACAGGTGTGGCAAGCTCATATTTGCACAAAAAATATGGAGAAAAAGCATTTTACCTCTCACAAAAAAACATGGAACCCTGTCTCTTCAAGAGCCACCTGCCTTCATCCACTCACTTTAAAGAATCAGCAGGTGAGCTTCAGGCACCATTTCCAAAAGGTAGACATCAGACACAGTCAGAGTCTGAGACAAAAACCAGTCAGACTGTCAAACCCACAGAAGTACACAGCATAGCAGGGGAGCCAGGACAGACATCCAGAGACAGACAGGAGACTCAGTCAGAATCTGATGGAAGTCTTTTACCTGGCAGGACTGCAGAGAGAGAAGGAGAGAACCCCTTACAACTGCAGACCTCCAAAATCATTTACACCATTGCATGGCGTCTGGTGGTTCCCATCCTGTGCTGCCCATCTCCCCACACCCTGTGACACCATTTACAGCCACTCTCAGACAGACAATAAAGCCAGCATAGCAGTGTGGTGCGCTGCATATAAAAAAGACAGGAAAAAAAAAGTGAGAGGCAATGATGATATTGCAGAGCTCATAATACCACACATGTACATAGATCAATGCTGTTTAAGCATTATTTTGCCCACAGCCTTGGCACAAAAAGTCACCTCAGTTTTTCGAAAGATCTACTTACAGCATTCTGGGTCTTTCAACTCCATGAAAGTCTGAACATGGAGGGGTAGGTTCGGCAGGTGGGGATGCAGCAAACACATGACTTACCAACAACAATCAACAGGTGGCCTGGAGCAGACCAAAAATAAGAACATCCTAGTTGGGTGAGGGGCTGTCTTTATATTCAGCTAGATACAGGTAGTTATTAGGGTTGCCACCTGTCCGGTTTTAACCTGGACAGTACGGTTTAGGAGGCTGTGCCCGGGTTTCCCTCTGCCTCACACCCGGACACCATTTCCAGCTGAAAGGGGGTAACATGGGGCCTCTTTTTACGAGCCCCAGCACACAGGGGGACCCGGACAGCGATTCAGTGAAACAGCAGCGTGGATTGGAGGGGAGAATGGGACAGCTGACTTCACAGACTTACATGCCTACAGCTCTAACATGAAGAGTGAGTGGATTGTTTTTAAGCATGTATTTTATTAAAAAATTCCACACCAGCAGCTGCCTGTCATCTCTCTCTCTCTCTCTCTCTCTCTCTCTCTCCCTTATGTTTTGACTCCTCTATGTTTGCCCCCTCCTCCTCTGTGTTTGCCCCCCTCCTCTGTATTTCCCCCCCTCCTCCTCTGTATTCCCCCCATCTTTGTATTTGCAACCCCCTCCTCTGTAATTGTCCCCCTACTTTGTATTTGCACCCCCTCCTCTGTATTTTCACCCCTCCTCTGTATTTTCACCCCCTCCTCTGTATTTTTGTCCCCTCTGAACCCCCTGCTGTCTGGGCCCCCCTGTGTGCTGGGGCCCACGTGATACCCCCTGTCGGCTGCCATGGGGGTATTGGAGGCAGTAGGATTTGTGCTGGTAGGGGAAGAAGATTTGTAATAGAAGGGGGTGGGGATAATGGCACCCCAATCGCAAAGTAAAACTTATTTTGGATGACAGGCAGCCCACAATTATGTTTTTGTGATTTTGCCGCGATTTGTCGGGTGACAATCACAGCAAAATTTCAACGCGGTTGGGGTGCCATGCCGTGCGCCGCTAAAGTGTTTGGGCTTGGCTTGAAGAACAGGTGGCAACCCTAGTGGTCATGTGGGGCTCCAGAGGAGGTGTTAACCCACAGTGTGATGACATGAGGTGGGCCAGGAAATATAATGAAAGAGTGCTGCACTGCTGTGAAATACTAGTGTGTGCAATTAAAAATACTATATACTCTTCCAAAAAGTGAGAAGAAATTAACTATTTAAAAAAAGTACTAATACTCATAAACAACTCCAATGAAATCCAGTGATCCTAAATAAATACAATAAATGTCCAGTGCTAAAAAGTCCAAACATGTGGGGACACATGCTTTTGAGGTGTTAATTGGGTCTGCTCCAAGACCTTTCATTATGTATGCTAATAACACTGTTTGCGTGAAGATGCTATTGGTGATAGAGATGGGACATTAATGATAATTCATATATTGCAGGATATATTGAGATGTTGCAAGTTGGTTATTCTGACCCCACCAGGTCAGTGGAGTGTTTTCATTCAATGTGGGGACACATGCTTTTGAGGTGTTAATTGGGTCTGCTCCAAGACCTTTCATTATGTATGCTAATAACACTGTTTGTGTGAAGATGCTATTGATGATAGATATGTGTTGTGGGTTAGCAGTCTAAAGGTCAGATGTCTCTTTTCAGGGGTAGGGAATTAGCATGTCAATTATGTTTAGTAAAGAAATGTTTGAAAAAGAGAGGGCCTATTTTAACGTGCATAAGTCGCAGGGTGATACTGCGGATGCACCAGTTTGAAAATGTGCCAACGCCCAGATATTAAGGGAATTTGAATGAAAGCTAATAGTTTGGGCTTTAAGGGCACACAGTACAATTAGAAAACTAGAAAAATTTCTTGGTATGAAATATCATAAAATCAGTTATGAACATAAAATCAAAATTAGAAATCAAGTCAATATCTGGTACTACAGGGGTTATAACAACAATTATATAGTCTCAGTATACAAAGGCTTAATTAAAAAGCAAGGTTGAAGATACGATCTTATATTGTGTAACCCAAGTAGTATTCCGGAGGTTAATGGAGGGCTTGCTTTACATGTTGCGCGCTTGAACTAGCGCTTCCTCAGGAGCATAGATATTTGAATCTGGTAAAACATATATACAGGAAACAAAATAAGTTTACAGGTATACATACATGTATGAAAAAACTAGAAAATGTATTGGTATGAAATATCATAAAATCAGTTATGAACATAAAATCAAAATTAGAAATCAAGTCAATAGCTGGTACTACAGGGGTTATAACAACAATTATATAGTCTCAGTATACAAAGGCTTAATTAAAAATCAAGGTTAAAGATACGATCTTATATTGTGTAACCCAAGTAGTATTCCGGAGGTTAATGGACGGCTTGCTCTACATGTTGCGCGCTTGAACTAGCGCTTCCTCAGGAGCATAGATATTTGAATCTGGTAAAACATATATACAGGAAACAAAATAAGTTTACAGGTATACATACATAAAAATAATATAGATTAAACATATGCAAGAACAAACCGCGTACATATGAAAAAAATAAAAGAAAAAAGTAATACATGGAAATAAAACATACATATTCACTAGTGCAAGTGTGGCAGAACAAAAGGGCAGCATGTCTCCCAAATCCCCATTGAGAGGAAAGCGGAGGGAAAACCAAAAAACAGACAAAGAAACAAAGAAAGAGGAAAGGGAAAAAGGGAGAGGGGAAGGGAGGAAAAAGGGGGGGAGGGAAAGAAAGAAGGAAGAAAAGCCTTATAGAACAAATAAAATAATAAAAATAAATAGAAAAAGCACTAACAAAAAGGAAAGGGGAGGAGAGGGGGAAAGAAAAAGAAAAAAAAAGGAAGAAAAGGGGGAAAAGAGGGAAAGAAAAACCCACCAGTAATTAAAATATATGATAGATATAATAGGTATGTATCGTAGGCATATGAACTTACAGATAGGCCGCGTTGGGGGTAAGCAAACAACGGTCGTGTATTATCCCCACAATGGCTGTGTATACAGACTAATACTGATCCAGCCTATTGTAGGGGTAGTATCTGTGGACAATATTAGGTTTATGTTAGCAGGTTAAACACCCAATGATAAAGTACCATTGTGATTTTTATAGAGAAAGGATGGGTAAAAAAAAACCCGAAAGGGAGATACAGGAGGGATATGAATTGAAAATGTAACTCGCCATAAACACGAAATCAAAAAGGTAAAAGGTGTTGGGGCAGTCACTTGCTGGTAAGCAATAAATGTCAAATCCAGGGGTATAAACGTGCGGTAATTCGGTGCTAGATAGAATGGGCTGGACACAAATAGGCAAATGGGTAAATCTACCAAAGCAGCCTATGAATCCTCAATCGATAGAAAGAAGGAAATTGTAGACAAGGCTCACAAGACAGAGTCCTATAAATAAAAAATATATGCAGAGACAAACTGTGTCAATATGGCAATCGTATTTAAAAGTATAATGAAGGTGTCCAGAGATAAAGCATTTACCTAAGAGCCCAGATTGCACAGCAGTCTGCACGTGTCCCCCAAGGAAAGGAATGACGCCAATACAAATGTACACCTGTAAATGCCAAGTTTATACAGTATAGCCCCCTAATTACCTGTAAATGAGGAAGCAGACCCGTTAGCGTCTACGTCGCGCCCGCCCGCCATGACCTCATCACCGCTCGTCCGTCACATGATCGGGGAGCAGAGAGTGTTGTGGCCTGCGATGGCCAATCAGAGAATCAGGGGCGGCTCCAAATCACACGGGGAAGGAGGCCCAAGAACCAATGGCGCAGCACGTCACGCCGTAACATAAGACCCACACAGTATCGAAAGGCAAGCCCCCACGTGGGCAACGACCAATAGGACGCAGCAAGGCGTCCCACAGCACAGGCAACAAAGTCCGCTGTAGAACCCGCCCACCAAGGCGGACGCGTTTAGAGACCAGCCAATGAACAGTGTACAGAGGGGGAGGGGCGTCGGCAGTAAACAACCGACACTGGCGCTCAGAAATCCTATCAATCTAGTAAAAATTTATAAAAGGAGTGGTACTACTGCGCTACCATATAAAACCAAAAAATAGGAAAAAAACAGCAAAAAATATCAAATAATAAAAGCTGCGTATCCAATAGGTGAACAAAACCAAAATGATATGAAATGAATAGGAGATAGCGCTAATATTAACTAGTGCTGAGTGAATACAGTAAAGTGTAATAATATTAATCAAAAACAGTGAATATACTGAGCACGTCCTGTACTCCAGTATTGGGGAGGGAGTGTTAGTTGGTTGGCGTTTTTCATCTTGATTCCAATTTGTTTCTCCCCCCCAGAAAAAAAAAAAAAAAAAAAAAAAACAGTGAATAATATGACTAGGAAACAACAACACTTATGAAAAAAATACACTCTATCCAATGAGATATTCAAGTGAGTTCATTATGGGTTAAATGGAATAAACCCATATGCAGCCCTGTAGGTGATCAGCTGGCGTCTCCTCCTCACTGCTTCTCATTAGACAGAAAAACGACCTTCCCAAAAGATCCAGTCAGAAATGCTCCAATATATAGGAAAGAGAAAAAAGAGAGAGGGCAAGCCTCATAGTACAATATTGTATAGCAAAGGACAGTGGACAAGAAACTACACCGACGGTGTATAAACTCACAAAACCGCCGATTAACACAGGCTCTGAGTTAGGTTGCCGCTCAGTGTGATGGTCTCCTCACTAGGATCGTAGTCCCGTCACATAGGCTCCTCCCCCACGCGTTACGTCACTATGCACGTGACTTAGTCACTTAGATATTGGGAGCAATAGTGAGAAAATTAGCGCAGCTAAAAACAACAAAAAAGGAAGGGGAAATTGGAGATTATAGAATCATAGGCTACCTCAGATATGGGGATGGGACATATAATCAGCGGAAAACCATGAAGCAGCCTGATGCTGTGCCACACATATACACTGAACACATTACCATAAACAAAGAAGCACACCACCTGTTGACGACGGAGATGGTGCACTGGGTGAAGAGTTAAAATGTTTGTCTAAAGGAAGACAGATATAGAGTTAAAACATTTCTCAAACTCAAAAGAAAACAAATATTGTATATACTTTAATTTTTTGGTAAGGTCAGATAGTCATTAACAGTTTTGTCGTTGATCAATGTCAGAGTATATAACTTGTATTCTATATACATATATATGCAGAAATTACAACCAAGCAGACCCCGATTGTTGTTGTTCATGTTTCAGGGATTGGTATATAGTGATAATCTCATGGGGTTGTATTCTTGGGGGGGGGGGGAAGGGGACTATTTGGGCAAGGAGGGACAGAACAGAGGACAAACAGTTCATACAGTTTCCATAGGTATTGGACATTACCAGACAGGGGCATACAGCCGTGTTCACGACACATGGAACCAGGTAAAGTATTAAAAGGAAGTGAATAGTATGTTGTAGTTAAAAAGAATGTGACAAAGAGGAAATAAGTGAAGGTAAATAAAAATGATGAAAAACTAATGTGAGGATTGATAATAGGAAAGAGATGAAACCAGAATGGTTATATATCACTTAAAAGTGAGTGAATAATTATTCCATAAAAATGGGCGTAAAACACTCAGCTTTAGCTAGAGCGCTGTGTACCTAAAGTAATAAAGTGGATTATAAATGTGATGAGATCATTGTGTCCATGTGTCGTGCATATATATCAACCGGCAGTTGCCCAATGGTAAAATGTCAAAGAGAGCAATCTGGACTAGAGAAAAGATTTATAGGATTGTGTTTCGTTCAGTCCAGGAGACTGAATGGCATTGAGTCTCTCAATCCAGATTGTTTCTCTTTGGAGAACAATTTTCGCCTCCTCTCGGATTTTGGGGGATCACAGCTAAAGCGACAAAGTTGATACAAGATGTATCAAAATGATGATACAAATCAAGATGTCTGCTAACAGGGGTTAACATTTTCCCATTCCCCGAGTAGTAAATGTGATCATTAATCCTTTGGTGAAATTGCCTAATTGTCTTCCCCACATAAAATGCCCCACATTTACATGTCATGAGGTATACCAAACCCTGTGTACGACAGTTGGCAGAAAATTTAGGTGTATAAATTTCACCGTTGGGAAGTTGAATGGTTTTGCAAGGTGCTATCCATTTACAGAAAGAGCAGGTACCACAATGAGAAGTCCCTGAGGGAAGGAATGTAGTATCTATGGTTGGTTTGGTATAGTAGCTTTGAACTAGCTTATCGCGAATAGAAGTAGCTCGTCTAAATATTATCTGTGGGTGGATGCCCACATATTTAGTCAGTGTGGCATCTTCTCTTAATAGGTGCCAATGGGTTTCTAAAATGGATCGAATGTTCTCATGTTGAGAGGAGAACTTCGTAATAAGTTTCACTGTGGTATTGGGTACTCTGATTTTGTTTGTAAATAATAGGGTATTCCTTGCTTGGTTAATTGCTTTATTGTATGCCTGGCACAGTAATTTCTTACTATAGCCACGTGCCAACAAACGAGCCTGAAGTATTTTAGATTGTTTTTGAAAATCTGATAACAGAGTACAATTGCGTCTTAAGCGAATGTATTGTGCATAGGGTATACTGCGGATTAGGGCTGGGGAGTGTGAACTGGCTGCATGTAGCAACATGTTTCCCGCAGTTTTTTTTCGGTATAAGTCGGCTGCTAAGGAGTCATCCTCATTTCGAAACACAGTTATATCAAGAAAATTGGTTTTGCTGGTGTTACAGTCGAAAGTAAATTTTAAATTAAAGATATTTGAGTTTTGTTTTTTTTTCTTTCCCCCTCTCCTCCCCTTTCCTTTTTGTTAGTGCTTTTTCTATTTATTTGTATTATTTTATTTGTTCTATAAGGTTTTTCTTCCCTTCTTTCTCCCCCCCCTTTTCCCCTCCCTCCCCCTCTTCCCTTTTCCCTTTCCTCTTTCTTTGTTTCTTTGTCTGTTTTTTGGTTTTCCCTCCGCTTTCCTCTCAATGGGGATTTGGGTGACATGCTGCCCTTTTGTTCTGCCACACTTGCACTAGTGAATATGTATGTTTTATTTCCATGTATTACTTTTTTCTTTTATTTTTTTCATATGTACGCGGTTTGTTCTTGCATATGTTTAATCTATATTATTTTTATGTATGTATACCTGTAAACTTATTTTGTTTCCTGTATATATGTTTTACCAGATTCAAATATCTATGCTCCTGAGGAAGCGCTAGTTCAAGCGCGCAACATGTAGAGCAAACCCTCCATTAACCTCCGGAATACTACTTGGGTTACACAATATAAGATCGTATCTTCAACCTTGCTTTTTAATTAAGCCTTTGTATACTGAGACTATATAATTGTTGTTATAACCCCTGTAGTACCAGCTATTGACTTGATTTCTAATTTTGATTTTATGTTCATAACTGATTTTATGATATTTCATACCAATACATTTTCTAGTTTTTTCATACAAATTGTACTGTGTGCCCTTAAAGCCCAAACTATTAGCTAGTAAAGAAATGTGTTTTATGCAGGTGAATCACTTATTGTCGGAGACGGAACGTCTGGGGGATAATTAACTCCTCTGAATGTCATTGTCTAAGAGAGTGTGTATTGAAGTGCCTTGTGGGTGGAGTTGATTCATTGTTCACTTGGTTTCTATAACTGTATATAAGAAAGCTAAGTTACCATTAAAAGTATTCATACATTTTGACTCAAAGAACAGAGCTTGTCTCGTCTTAATTCTGGGGGAATTCTTATGGAATGGATCGGGTCTGCTGGATGGTTGGACTGTCAGATAAGCTGTCGTTGGGTTGATGGAATGGGAGATCGTAAACGGTGGTGAACGTTACAGTCACTAAAGGAATTTTTTTTTTAGCTAAATAGCTTCCTTTACCTTACTGCAGTCCTGGTTTCATGTCCTCATTGTTTGTCTTTGCTCTGATGTTGCTGTAATTCTTCTCGGTTCTGGACACTTCCTGGTTGTCTGTTTCCTGATGACCACAGTACTGGGAGATTCTAGTTTCATTTTTCAAACCATCACTGCTCTATGGCTCTGTACATTCACAGAGGCAGGATAACATGCAAAAACGAAACCAGATTCAAAAACAAAACTAGATGCAAAAACTAAACTAGAGGTACATTATATGATTGATTTTTATCTATTTTTAATCAATTTTAAAAGGAAGAATCAGTTAACTATTATGTCTCCATACCCTGTAAACAGTCATTTCAGCAAAAAAAAAATTCCTTTACAACTCCTTTAAGACCAAAGTCACTAATGATCAGATCGGCTGCACCTGGGAGTTGGGAAGTATTTGGTCTCCGCATTTGCTGACTTCTGCACTATACATTTAGGCCAGGTTCCGACTAGTGCGACACGACACTCTTCCTACTTTGGATCCGACTTTGCCCTGCGATCGAAGTCGCCATATGTCCGACTTTCAATGAACGGGATCCGACTTGGATCCCTGCCAATGCCAGGCACTGTGTTTGGTATGAATCTTGAGGGGGAACTGCACGCCAAATTTTAAATAAAAAACTGGCATGGGTTCCCCCTCCAGGAGCATACCAGACCCTTGGGTCTGGTATGGATTTAAAGGGAACCCTTACGCTGAAAAAACAACGTGGGGGTCCCCCAAAATACATACCAGACCCTTATCCGAGCACCCAGCCTGGCCAGTCAGGAAAGGGGGTGGGGATGAGCGAGCGCCCCCCCCCCCCCGACCCGTACAAGGCCGCATGCCCTCAACATGCGGCCCAAAGCACCCTGTCCCAATGTTTATGAGGACAAGGACCTCTTCCCGACAATCCTGGCCGTTGGTTGTCGGGGTCTGCGGGTGGGGGCTTATCAGAATCTGGGAGCCCCCTTTTAAAAGGGGGCCCCAGATCCTGGCCCCCCGACCCTATGCGAATGAGTATGGGGTACATCGTACCCCTACCCATTCACCTGGAGGAAAAATTTCAAGAAAAAAAACACACTACACAGGTTTTTAAAGTCATTTATTAGGCAGCTCCAGGGGGGGTCTTCCCACTTCGGGGGTCTTCTTCCGGCTTTGGGGGTCTAATCCGACTCTCCAGCCTCTTCTCCTGCTCTCCGGCACTTTCTGCCTTCTGCCGGGCTCCTCCGCTATCTTCTTCCAGCTCTTTTACTAGCGGTGGCCCGGTCTTCCCCATCGTGTTCTTGCCTCTTCTCCTGTCCCAATGTTGACACAACGCTCTTTCCTGCTGTAATGCCATGTGCGCGGTGCGCAATGATTTATATAGGCATGAGGCGTAGTCACCGGGTGATGTCACTCGGTGACCCCACCTCTTATGATGTCACAGTCCCGGGGCATGATGGGACTGTGACGCCATACCCCCTTTCCTGACTGGCTGGGCTGCGTGCTTGGATAAGGGTCTGGTATGTATTTTGGGGAACCCAATGCCATTTTTTTGCGTAGGGGTTCCCCTTTAAATCCATACCAAACCCAAAGGCCTGGTATGCTCCTGGAGCCCATGCCGGTTTTTTATTTAAAATTTGGGGTGGAGTTCCCCCTCAAGATCAGCAGAGCACAAGCCACATGCCAAAGTCGGAGCATGCAAGACGGCGTTTCGACTTTGATCCGACTTCAATGATATTCAATGGGCTGAAGTAGGATCAAAGTCGGACCAAAGTAGTACAGGGAGCATTTTCAAAGTCGGTCCAACATGTGTCGGACCAGTTAAGATGGCTCCCATAGGGAAACATTGATTTTCACACGTCATGTGACATGAACTCCCAAAGTTCCCTGAGCTTTTGTTGGGCCAGTGTGAACCCGGCTTCAGAGGAGGTTTTGTATTATGCACTGCTTGTAACAGAGTACAGGCAATAATGCCGCCAAATTTTGAAGGCGCAGACTAGGGTACAATTGTTTGAATGCATCCAGCTGGCTTATTCTCTTGTCAATCAAGGCAGAGTTTTGTTTGGTGAAGTCCAGCCCCTAATTTAGGCTTGTGCACAGTTTGCTTTGTCTAGTATTCCTATGGCCCGGTTCACATTAATGCAACAATTGCTTCGACTTTGAGAGCACAAGTTGCATGCACATTAAAAATCAATATTTCCCCATGAGAGCTGTCTTTTTTTTCTGTTCAAAGTTTTTTATTAAACACAATTGCAGAGTACATCAACAAATAATCTCAAATGGAAATTGGGAACAAATCTTACAGTACATCCTGTGTAACATTTGTACATTTTTAGCAACAGAACATTCTAAACAAAGACATTGTTTAGTATAACAATTCAGTGTAAGATGGGGGTAAAGAACTTCAGACATTATATAGCTAGATTCAGGTAGGGCGGCGCATCTTTCGGGCGGTGTAGCGTATCGTATTTACAATACGCCGCCGTAAGTCAGAGATGCAAGTGCTGTATTCACAAAGCACTTGCCTCCTAAGTTACAGCGGCGTATCGTAAATGGGGCCGGCGTAAGCGCGCCTAATGCAAATGAGGATGAGGGGGGCGTGTTTTATGTAAATGATTGATGACCCGACGTGATTGACGTTTTTTTATGAACGGAGCATTGCGCGGTCCGTGTACATATCCCAGTGTGCATTGCTCCAAAGTACGCCGCAAGGACGTATTGGTTTCGACGTGAACGTAAATTACGTCCAGCCCCATTCACGGACGACTTACGTAAACGACGTAAAAATTTCAAATTTCGGCGCGGGAATGACGGCCATACTTAACATTGACTAGGCCAGCTATTTGTTCGATTAACTTTACGAAAAGCCGTACGTAAACTACGTAAAAAAAATGCGCCGGGCGCACGTACGTTTCTGAATCGGCTTATCTAGTCATTTGCATATTCTACGCCAAACTCAACAGAAGCGCCTCCTAGCGGCCAGCGTAAATATTGCACCCTAAGATACGACGGCGTAGGAGACTTACGCCGCTCTTATCTCAGCCTAATTTAAGCGTATCTGGTTTCCAGAATACGCTTAAATTTAGGACGGCGTAGATTCAGAGTTTCGTCGGAGTATCTACTGATACGCCGGCGTAAAGCTATCTGAATCCAGCTAATAGTAAACATTTTCAGAGGATGTTTACGATAGGAAGGGAAATGAACCCAGTCAAATAACGATGCAAAACAAAAACTTTACTCTGCCAATAAGCGAGGTATAGACCGTAAAGTAGGTCCAGTCAAAGAGCCTTATTTCTGCGGTAGAGATTATGGATAAAAGATTTAAATCAGAATAAGGATGAAAGAATCAAGGGAAATAAAGGATTAGGAAGTAAAGATTGGAAGGAGAGAAAAAGTGCAAGAAGGAGAAAGGAGAGGTCGGCTCAGTGGAAATAGATTGCAGGTCATCTACTGTTTCAGGAATACCATGTAGGCACAGATTGGATCTGTGTGAGTGGTTCTCTGCATCTTCTAAACGTGAGAGAAGTGTGGCATTTTCATCACAGAGAGCTGCCTGCTCTTGGGCCTGTTCTTGGAGAGTAAGCTCAATATTGTCCACTCTGGTCTCCAGGTCTGCAGTGCGTTGGCCTAGCTCCCTGATCTCATGTTACAGTCTATTAGTTATTTGATCAGAGGTGGTTTTAAGTGCCCTCTGCAGCATAGCTTCCATGTACTTGAAAAAGTCAGTTTGGGACATACCTGGGGGCGGTACAGCAGGGGATCCGCCGATGTGGTAGTCCCATCTTCCACATCACTGTCGGCATGTCCCGATCTGGCCGGAGAGGCGGTGTGCTGTTTAGCTAAGGCCCTCACTGCCATTTTGGAGGAGGTGCAGGCCAGAGCTTCCTTCGTGGGTTTAGGCTTGTTCTTGCCGTGGTGGCCGGTCAGGACCATCCCGAGAGAGGCTATAGTGTGCCAATAGGCGATCGCCGAAAAAGCTGTGTTGCAGGGAGGCTCAGATGCGCTCTAGAGTCCTGATATTGCAGCAAGGAGAGCGGAGCTCTAACGGGACACGTCCTCCATGTCGAGCCTCGTGCATGCCCCCCCTGTCTTAACTGGTTCAACTTGTGTTGGTCCGACTTTTGAAAAGGTTTCTGCACTATTTTGGTTCGACTTGGGTCTAATTTTAGCCCATTGCATTTAATGGAAATTGCATCCAAGTCGGATCAGCATCTTAACTGATCTGACTTGTGACATGTGACATGTGCTCAGAGGCAATGTTAGCAATGCATCATTTATTGAACAAAAATGGCGTGTGGTCCCCCCAAGATCCATACCAGATCCTTATCTGCATGCAGCCTGACAGGTCAGCAAAGGGGATGACGAGGGAGCACCCCCCTCCTGAACCATAACAGGCCACATGCCTTCAACATGGGTCTCTTCCCCACAATCATGGTAGCTTGCTATGGGGGCACCCGAGCTTAGCTGCAGCTCTGTGTGTCCATTCAGACATGGAGCTACCATTCGGCCTGCCCCCTCTCTCCCCTGATTGGATAACTGACTTTGATTGACAGCAACAGGAGCCAATGGCACCACTACTGTGTCTCAGCCAATCAGGAGAGGAATCCTGGGCGGCCAAAGGACATGTGGACACTGCTGGACAGAGATGGGCTCAGGTAAGTATTAGGGGGGACTGAGGGGGTCTGCTGCACAGAAAAGTTTTTTTTATCTTAATGGATAGAATGCAAAAAAAACTTCTGACTTTACAACCCCTTTAACCACTTAACCACAGCCCACCGCCAAATAACGGCGGCAGGGTGGTTCCTTAGCGTCCTCCCAGAATGGCGCTCCCGCACGCCCCCTGGTAAATCGCCGCTAATAGCGGCCGTTTACCACGCGATCGCTCCGTGCAATGACGGATGTCCAATGTCATGTGATGACACCAGTTCCTCTCTCCCCTCTCTGTACCGATTGGTACAGTGTGAGAGGAGAGGGAGGAGAGCGGAGGCAGCAGCACTGTGGGCAGCACTGTGGGCTGGGGATCTGTGACAGTTGCAGTCACAGATCCAGCCAGCCATCCCTCCATGCTCAGCCATCCCTGCCCATACTCTGCCATACCCTGTGCAATACTTTGCCATACCCTGTGCAATACTGTGTGATACTCTGCAATACTCTATGCAATACTCTGCAATACCCTGTGCAATACTCTGCCATACCCTGTGCAATACTCTGCAATACTATATGCAATACTCTGCAATACCCTGTGCAATACCCTGTGCAATCCTATGCAATACCCTGCGCAATACCCTGTGCAATACCCTGTGCAATACCCTGTGCAATACCCTGCAATACTCTCCAATACTCTGCAATACCCTGCAATACCCCAAAACACTCTGCAATACTATGTGCAATACTCTGCAATACCCTGTGCAATACCCTGTGCAATACTCTGCAATACCCTGTGCAATACCTTGTGCAATACTCTGCAATACCTTGTGCAATACCCTGTGCAATACCTTGTGCAATACCCTGTGCAATACCTTGTGCAATACCCTGTGCAATACCCTGTGCAATACTCTTCAATACTCCGCAATACCTTGCAATACTCTGCAATACCCAGCAATACTCTGCAATACCCACTTTCCGCCCGCCCGCTGTCATATGATGTCCTTGAGTTTGTGCAGGGATATCTGAATGATGCCTACAGCTACAGGCATCATTCAGATTTCAGCTTTTTCAGCCAGCAATTACCTACACCATAAGAACAATCATAGCGGCTGTTCCACTGCTTGATCATTCTTATGAGAGGCGAGAAGGGACACCCCCCCTCCCATAGTCCTCCGGTGCTTCTACCGACTCACCGCTACAATCAAAGCCAGGATTTTTTATTTTTATTTCAGGCTTCCCAGCCTAGAGGTGAGATGTGGGGTCTTATTGACCCCATATCTCACTGTAAAGAGGACCTGTCATGCCATAATCCTATTACAAGGGATGTTTATATTCCTTGTAATACTAATAAAAGTGATCAAAAAGTGTTAAACTAAAATAAATAAAGTAAAATGAACCATAAAATATAAATATATTTTTTAACCACTTCCATACAGGGCACTTACGCACCTTCCCGCCCAAGCCAATTTTCAGCTTTCAGCACTGTTGCACTTTGAATGGCAATTGCGCGGTCATGCTACACTGTACCCAAACAAAATTGGCATCCTTTTTTCCCCACAAATAGAGCTTTCTTTTGGTGGTATTTGATCACCTCTGCGATTTTTTTTTTTGCGCAACAACTAAAAAAAGACTGAAAATTTTGAAAAAAAATTACGTTTTTATTTTTTTCTGTTAATTTTTTTGTAAATAAGTAAGTTTTCCCTTTCATTTACGGGCACTGATATGGCGGCACTGATGAGATGGCACTGATGGACATCGATGAGGTAGTACTGATGGGCACAGATAAGGTGGCACTGATTGGCGGCGCTGGTATGCGGCACTGATGGGCACACATAGGCGGCACTGATGGGCACACATAGGCGGCACTGATGGACACTCATGGGCGGCACTGATGGACACTCATGGACGGCACTGATGGACACTCATGGGCGGCACTGATGGACACTCATGGGCGGCACTGATGGACACTCATAGGCGGAACAGATGGGCACTCATGGGTGGTACTTATGGGTGGCACTGATGGATACTTATGGGTGGCACAGATGGGCACTGATAGGTGGGCACTGGGCATGGATGGGCACTGTGGGGTGGCACTGATGGACACTGTGGGGTGGCACTGATGGACACTGTGGGGCGGCACCTATGTTGCCAGTCAGCGCCCATTTGTGGGCACTGATTGGCATCTTTTGTTTTATTTTGTTTTTTAGCTTTTTTTGGGGGCTTTTTTTTGGGGGGGGGGGGTTTACAGTTTGCCCCTCCCTGGTGGTCCAGGGTGGGCTTCCCTGGTGGTCCAGTGTGGCGATCCGAGGGGGGGCTGCGCTAATAAACTATCAAACAATCGCGAGTGAGGAAGAGCCGTCAACGGCTCTTCCTGTTTACATCGTGATCAGCCGTGGTTGGACATGTCTGATCACGTGGAAAAGAGTCTCCGTGAGAGACTCTTTACCGAGATCGGTGTTGTGGGGTGTCAGACTGACACCCCGCAACAACGATCGCCGCGATGCGCACCCCTGGGGGGCGCAGCGGCTCAGAATCCTGAGGACGTCATATGACGTCCGGTCAGGATTCTACAACCACTTTGCCGACGCCAATATGTCATTGGCGGGCGGCAAGTGGTTAAAGCACCCCTGTCCCCGTGAGCTCGCATACAGAAGCGAAAGCATACGTAAGTCCCGCGCACATATGAAAACGCTGTTCAAACCACACATGTGAGGTATCTCTGCGAACGTTAGAGCAATAACTTTGGCCCTAGACCTCCTCTGTAACTAAAAACATGTGACCAAATATTTAAAGCATCGCCTATGGGGATTTTTAAGTAGCGAAGTTTGGCGCCATTCCACGAGCATGTGCACATTTGAAGGGTGACATGTTAGGTATCTATTTACTCGGCATAACATCATCCTTCACATTATACAAAAACATTGGGCTAACTTTACTGTTTTTTTTTTTAAGCACAATTTTTTTTTTTTTCGTAAAAAAAACGTGTCAGCAAATTGCTGCGCAAATACCAAGCGAGATAAAACGTTGCAACGACCACCATTGTATTCTCTAAACAAGCATATAAAATGTTTTGGGGTTCTATGTAATTTTCTAGCAAATAAATTATGATTTTTACATGTAGGAGAGAAATGTCAGAATTGGCCTGGGTGCTCCAGAACGCCTGAAGGTGCTCCCTGCATGTTGGGCCTCTGTGAGCACAGGGTGGGATGGGACAGGGTGGGATGGGGACAGGGTGGGATGAGCACAGGGTGGGATGGGGACAGGGTGGGATGGGGACAGGGTGGGATGGGGACAGGGTGGGATGGGACAGGGTGGGATGGGGACAGGGTGGGATGGGGACAGGGTGGGAAGGGGACAGGGTGGGATGGGACAGGGTGGGATGGGGACAGGGTGGGATGGGGACAGGGTGGGATGAGCACAGGGTGGGATGGGGACAGGGTGGGATGAGCACAGGGTGGGATGGGGACAGGGTGGGATGGGACAGGGGAGGACAGGGGGGTGGGAGAGGGTGGAGGGGTGGGTGGGACAGGGTGGGTGGGATGGGGACAGGGTGGGTGGGAGGGGGGAGGGTGGGGGGCACGTGGGATGGGCACAGGGGTAATTTGGGGGGGGGGGTAGAGGGTGGTATGGGGATATGTGCTGGGGAGTGATTTGAGAGGGAAGATGATATGTGCTAGATGTAGCCACGCAGTGTAAAAGTCCCACACATGTGGTATTGCCATACTCGGGAGGAATAGCAGAATGTGTTTTGGGGTGTAATTTGTGGTATGGATATGATGTGTGTGAGAAATAACCTGCTAATATGACAATTTGCAAAGAATTGTGGGGAAAAATTACAACTTCAAAAAAACAAAACAAAAATTATGATTATTGATTAAATACCACCAAAAGAAAGCTCTATTTGTATGAAAAAAAGGACAAAAATGTCATTTGGTTACAGTGTTCTATGACTGAGTAATTGTCATTCAAATTGTGAGAGCACCGAAAGCTGAAAATTGGTCTGGTTTTTATGTGGGTTTAAGTGCCCACTGGTCAAGTGGTTAAAGGTACATTGTACTGATCTGGTCATCCTTACTGGATACCTCCATGCGGTATCCTTGACACATTCACTTAATTGTAATACTGTATAATGAAATCACCTGCACTTATAAAAGCCTAAGCCAAATGTAAATTATCCAGAAGCTGTCCCTAAATGTACACCCTTTACATCCAATGTGTATGTAACGGGAGTCACTTTTGGGCGCGGATTGAGCCAGAACATAATGGACATTCAGAATCTCTTGGACTACCTGAGATGGGGCAGTAATGATTATCCACAATATATTCCAGGATATCGTTAAAGAACTAATTACTGTTTTTTGATTCTGAACTCAACAGGTTAATTGAAAGAGTGACTCATTCAATGTGGGAACACATACTGTTAGGTGTTAATGTCGTCTGTTGTGATGTAAATGAATCTAGTATGGCTTCTAAGGGTCTTCCATTGTGTTGTGCTAATGGACCCTGTATTGTGTGAAGGTCTATAGATGATAATGTGTGTATTGCAAGTTAGCAGACAGTCTAAAGTTCAGATGTCTAACTTATCAGCTGTAGTTAATTAGCCCATGTCAGAGCTGGTGCCAGAATGTCTACTAAAAGAATGTGTATTGTATAGCAGGAGAGTGGAGCCTGGATGTCTACCTTGAAAGGTCATATCTCGGAGTCACCTTGTCTGGGTAAATGGTTAGTTAATTAGCTCATGTAGATTATGTCAGAGTTGGAGTCAGAATGTCTGACTAAAAGATGTGTATTGAGGGGGGCTCGTTAGGAACCATTGTATTATGTTGTGGGTGGAGTGTCTCATTCTCCATTTGATTACTGCAGAATTCTTTTTGTGTGTATATAAGAGCCTGCCTTCTTAACCACTTCCATACCGGACACTTACGCACCTTCCCGCCCAAGCCAATTTTCAGCTTTCAGCACTGTCGCACTTTGAATGGCAATTGCGCGGTCATGCTACACTGTACCCAAACAAAATTGGCGTCCTTTTTTCCCCACAAATAGAGCTTTCTTTTGGTGGTATTTGATCACCTCTTCGATTTTTTTTGCGCAACAACTAAAAAAAGACTGAAAAATTTACAAAAAAAATATGTTTTTATTTTTTTCTGTTAATTTTTTTGTAAATAAGTAAGTTTTCTCTTTCAATTATGGGCACTGATATGGCGGCACTGATGAGATGGCACTGATGGACATCGATGAGGTAGTACTGATGGGCACAGATAAGGTGGCACTGATTGGCGGCGCTGGTATGCGGCACTGATGGGCACACATGGGCGGCACTGATGGGCACTCATGGGCGGCACTGATGGGCACTCATGGGCGGCACTGATGCACACTCATGGACTGCACTGGGCACTCATAGGCGGCACAGATGGGCACTCATGGGGGGCACTTATGGGTGGCACTGATGGATACTTATGGGTGGCACAGATGGGCACTGATAGGTGGGCACTGGGCATGGATGGGCACTGAGGGGTGGCACTGATGGACACTGTGGGGTGGCACTGATGGACACTGTGGGTGGCACTGATTTACCTATGTTGCCAGTCAGTGCCCATTTGTGGGCACTGATTGGCATCTTTTTTTTTTATGCTTTTTTTTCAGACTTTTTTTTTTTTTTTAGACTTTTTTTTTTTAGACTTTTTTTTTCCCACAGACTTTTTTTTTAGTTTGCCCTTCCCTGGTGGTCCAGGGTGGGCTTCCCTGGTGGTCCAGTGTGGCGATCCGAGGGGGGGGCTGCACTGATAAACAATCAGCGCGAACCCCCCCTTCTCGCATCTGTCAGACGCGAGTGAGGAAGAGCCATCAACGGCTCTTCCTGTTTACATCGTGATCAGCCGTGGTTGGACACGGCTGATCACATGGTAAAGAGTCTCCATGAGAGACTCTTTACCGAGATCGGTGTTGAGGGGTGTCAGACTGACACCCTGCAACAACGATCGCTGCGATGCGCGCCCCCGGGGGCGCGCAGCGGCTCAGAATCCTGAGGACGTCATATGACGTCCAGTCAGGATTCTACAAACACTTTGCCACCGTCAATATGTCATTGGCGGGCGGCAAGTGGTTAATAAAGATTGTCTATTCGTTTTGAACCTCAAACAGAGCTGTGTCTCGTTACTGGGGGAATTTGTATGGGTCGTGTTCGCCGGATTGTGGAGTGTCGATAGCTGTCTTGGGTTCAGAAAGGAATATCTTAAACGGCTTTAACCCCTGTCCCATTTGGGGTTCCTTTACAATGTATGTATAAATTAACCACTTAACGACCGCCGCATGACAATATACGTCGGCAGATTGGTACGGCTGGGCAGATCGACGTACAGGCACATCGTTTACATCTACCCAGCCGTGGGTCACGGGTGCGCGCACGCGACCAGGTCTGAAGCTCCGGGACCGCGAAACCCGCGGACCCGATCGCCGCTGGGGTCCCGCGATCGGTCCCCGGAACTGAAGAACGGGGAGAGCCGCGTGTAAACACGGCTTCCCCGTGCTTCACTGTGGCGGCTGCATCGATCGTGTCGTCCCCTTTATAGGGAGACACAATCAATGATGTCACTCCTACAGCCACACCCCCTACAGTTGTAAACACACACTAGGTGAAACATAACCCCTTCAGCGCCCCCTGTGGTTAACTCCCGAACTGCAACTGTCATTTTCACAATAAACAATGCAATTTAAATGCATTTTTTGCTGTGAAAATGACAATGGTCCCAAAAATGTGTCAAAATTGTCCAAAGTGTCCGCCATAATGTCGCAGTCACGAAAAAAAATCGCTGATCGCCGCCATTAGTAGTAAAAAAAAAAATATTAATAAAAATGCAATAAAACTATCCCCTATATTGTAAACGCTATAAATGTTGCGCAAACCAACCGATAAACGCTTATTGCAATTTGTTTTACCAAAGATATGTAGAATAATACGTATCGGCCTAAACTGAGGAAAAAAACGTTTTTTTTATATATTTTTGGGGGATATTTATTATAGAAAAAAGTAAAAAATATTTTTTTTTTTTCAAAACTGTCGCTCTATTTTTGTTTATATCGCAAAAAATAAAAACCGCAGAGGTGATCAAATACCACCAAAAGAAAGCTCTATTTGTGGGAAAAAAAGGACGCCAATTTTGTTAGTCTGTTAAAGCGACGCAGTGCCGAATCGCAAAACCTGGCCTGGGCATTTAGCTGCCTAAAGGTCCGGGGCTTAGGTGGTTAATAATGCACAGTGCTCTATGTAGACTAACTAGAAAAAAACAGAAATGCAATCAGCGCAAAAATATGTGTATGAATAAAAAAATTCCCCTCCCCTAATATTGCAAGCTGGACACTGAAAGGAAAATCACAAGATCCAATAAAGTACAAAATATAAAATAAATATGAAATATGAAATAGCAGGTGGTGGCGCCTACTCAAGTGTAGAAATTAAGGTGTGTAAAAATATAATAAAGTGCTGTATATACCCACCTAAGTGGTTATTGAAACAGTATAAGAACTCTATTTAAATGAAGTGAGTGCCAAAAATATGAAATAACAGGTGATGGCGCCTACTACAGTGTAGGAAAAATAAAGGTGTCTAATTACAAAAATAAATAAATATGAGATACAATAAAGTGCTATATGTACCCAACTTAATAGCTATTTTAAAGTGCTGGTGCTCATCATCAAATACCAAAAATATCACAAAAATATATATCAAATAAGTCCAGTTTCCAAAAATTAATTCATGCAAATAAAGTGCTGCGTGCTCTGTGCAAAGAGAAAACTGTATTGCAAGCCTTCAGTGAATCACTCAGTGCTCTCTCCCAATGGCCCCGCACTCACCGGATCCAATTCCCCCTGCAGGGGTAACAGGTTTTCACAATAAATTATCCGTGCTGCATTCTGCCAAACTTCCAATGCATAATCCTCTTAGCCGCTCAGGGAAGAGATAAATAAAGCGCCCAATAGTGTGATACCGTTTTGCAGATCAATACGATTTTTATTTATGTATTGATCTGCAAAACGGTATCACACTATTGGGCGCTTTATTTATCTCTTCCCTGAGCGGCTAAGAGGATTATGCATTGGAAGTTTGGCAGAATGCAGCACGGATAATTTATTGTGAAAACCTGTTACCCCTGCAGGGGGAATTGGATCCGGTGAGTGCGGGGCCATTGGGAGAGAGCACTGAGTGATTCACTGAAGGCTTGCAATACAGTTTTCCCTTTGCACAGAGCACGCAGCACTTTATTTGCATGAATTAATTTTTGGAAACTGGACTTATTTGATATATATTTTTGTGATATTTTTGGTATTTGATGATGAGCACCAGCACTTTAAAATAGCTATTAAGTTGGGTACATATAGCACTTTATTGTATCTCATATTTATTTATTTTTGTAATTAGACACCTTTATTTTTCCTACAATGTAGTAGGCGCCATCACCTGTTATTTCATATTTTTGGCACTCACTTCATTTAAATAGAGTTCTTATACTGTTTCAATAACCAATTAGGTGGGTATATACAGCACTTTATTATATTTTTACACACCTTAATTTCTACACTTGAGTAGGCGCCACCACCTGCTATTTCATATTTATTGCACTTTCTTTATTTAGGTGGAGTTTTTATGCAGGGGCAGCCTCCTTAATTTACAATACCCCATTTCAGTTCTACTCATTTTTAAATATCCGTGGTGCGGGTTCACATATTCTTTTCCCATAAAAATATAAATTCAAATGCAAAAAATCCCAAAATAGAATATAATGAATATTAAATAATAAACCAACATCAGTCCAAAAAGTGAAAAAGAGTCCAAAATTGTGTAAAAACAGATTCCAGAAATCTTCACCAGTGATCCTTTTTACTTCAAAATATAAGTGATCCCTCAGCCGTTAAGAATGGCTACTCTCACCTTAAGGCATGGACTCCTGTGTTACCAGGCAGTCATGCAAGCAGAAATCAAAACGTAAGATGCACCAAATGACAGGATGTCTTAATCAAGTTCCTCAAGTTCCTCAGAGGTCAGCAACATTAGGGCCATGAATGAGAAAAGAAAGATCTAAGTGCTCTCTGTATAATAAAGCTAAAATGTATTTAAAAGCGATACAGGCTACTCACATTAGCCATGAAGACAAATGGCAGCATATACATACAGTACAAACAGCTGTGTTTGTTTCCAAAGGATGGCAGCGAGCGATGTCCAAACAGGCTCCTCCCCCGTACGTGTTACGTTACCACAAACTTCCTCAGTGGGGCTATTTTTAACTTTTTGGACTGATGTTGGTTTATTATTTAATATTCATTATATTCTATTTTGGGATTTTTTTTCATTTGAATTTATATTTTGCGCTGCACTATTTATTTTATACTATGTAGACTAATGTCTAAGCAAAAATTACATCACCTAGGGCCGTGCCCACCACCCGCAGTCCCCTGGAACCTGCCACATGTTTCAGGAGTCTGCAATACCAGTCTTCTAGCACAGCGCCATTACAGTAGGGAGCCAGCTGTGAGACATTAGGAAGTTGCAGTCAGCTCCCACATCAAAGATGGCAGCAATGGAGATCTGAAGCCCGGCAAAAAATCAGATCTGGGGAAGACATACAGTAACTGACTCCATGGGCTGGTAAGTACCCATGTGTTAAAAGTCAGCAGCTACAGACAGATGATTCGGTCTCATGCTTTGTAATTACAAGACATAACTGGCCATGATGTGAACAGTTCTTATTAGCACAATGAGGCAGTATTCAAGGCTTCCTTTTCTATTTGGAAAATGTGAGTGCAACCAATGTTGTTGTTTTTTCCTAATTTATTAAAAGTTTTAACTGCCCAAGATGTGTACTATGTTAAAGTGGGATTGTAGACCCGATTCATGAAATTTGAGCTGGGCACATATATCTGCAGTATTTTGTAATCTCTTTTCAATGAGCTAAGTCTTATAGCTCTCTTCTGAATGGTTCCTCTGTTATCAGCCTGAGATCTCCTGACATATTTTTTGACTTTTTAGACAAAAGCAGCCTGAATCTTTTTTCAAAGGAGGTTGCTAAAATAGAGTAGCAGAGAGCAGCTCCTATTCCAGCTCTGCGAGTCTCTGTCTATGATGAGAGGGGGTGTGTGCATTTCCTCCAATCAGCAATGTTAGCTATCTCGGCATTTCCTCCAATCAGCAATGTTAGCTATCTCGGCTGTATGCCCAAACATCACACTCGGTGTTAACCAGGAAGAGAAAATGTGAACACAGCAGATTTACATATAAAACGTATGTAGGGAGATTTGGTTAATCTCTGTATATTGTCTGAGGCTGTTCACTTCACTGGGTGTATGGAGGGTTTACATCCACTTTAACTCAAACAAAGGCTACAAGACACACATTTCTGGCTTTAATCTAATGATACGCCCCTTCAATTCACTCTTTGGTAGGCATAAGGGTTGATTAACTAAAACTGGAAAATGCTAAATCGGGTGCAGCTGTGCATTGTAGCCAATCAGCTGTGACACAAAAAACCTGGAGACTGATTGGTTTCTATGCAAAGGATCACCAGGTTTTGCACACTCCAGTTTCAGTAAATCAACCCCACAGTTTACCATTCCTTCTCTTCCATCTTAGAAATAAATTTCTAGTAAATGTGTTGACTTGTAAATGTACTTGTAAAGGATGCTTTAATCTGTGTACACAAAATACAATGCTTTGTGAGTTTATCTGTGATGTTTATTAGGAATATGGCTCAGTAGCTAGTCCTCAGTTCTATGTGGTGTTGTGAAATGTCTGTGTAAATTTACAATAGTTGTTTTGTTATGAATGCAGAATAAAACTGATTGCTCCCTTTGTGCATGTTCATTGGAAGGGTATGTCATATACACAATCAAGCATGACACAACAATATTCATCAAAGAATTGTTAAGGATGCCTGCGGGAGCAACTGAGTTTTCCGATCCTTCCAAAGAAACAGGACTAATTACATCTGCATAATTCAACAGTTTCCTCTGAATGTTAAACATTTTTTGTTTTGCTTTCAGGCAATATAAACCATAAGTGGGATGTCAAGTCTTGTTTGACTTTTAAATATATACTTATTAAAATTAAATCTCTTTATTTTGACAGGTAGAAGAAAGTAATTTCCATCATTTTTGCCTTATTTACTACTCAGATAAAATATGCCAGGGGTCAGTCACCCATAAAAATGAGTTTTGTGCTTTCATAAAGTACTGTAAATGACAGGGAGGCTAAAGTATGCTATCTATTTGACTGTTTTGTCCACTAAGTATTTGGAGCATGACTGAAGAGGAAATCAAATCTCTCCTGTAGAAAGGCTGTGTTTGCTGTTAATATTAGGATATGTCAGTGAAGTAGAGAGATTCCTTGTCTTGTATCTTGATAGGAGACTGATTAGAAGACAGTGACTTCTCATACATTTATATATTCTGAAGTATATCTAAAGTGATAACTTGTATTCCAATATACCTCAGCTATGAGGAACAATTAGGTGAAATGTATGTATTCTCTCTTGAGAAAGGGCGATTAAGGGGGGGGGGGAGTAATCACCATCAAAAATAAATAAGTGGTTCAAATAGTGAACTCAGTTTAGAATTACTTTTAGTTCACTACAAAGGGCACTGGGACATTTTTTAAAAATAAATAGGGAAAAACCAGGCCTAAATCCACTATCTCGGCGCTATGGGCTAAAGGTATTTGTAACAGAACAATAATGATTAAATGTTACCTTTTATCATTCAATAAGATTTGTCAGCAGCCGCTTAAAACTTCAAAACATCAAAATATATAGTAAATTCTAATAAGCAAATAAATACATAAATTATTATTAATTACTAAAGCAGCGCTAGTTGTCACAAAAACTGTGACCCCCTCTTTTCTATGACCAAGCATAAAAGAAAATGTTCTCGAGATAAAAGAATGTAAGCAAGAGTCCAGTGAAAGAAGTGTTCTTAAAAAATGGTGAGCTCTCTGCTGCAAATGACATCAAACGTGCACACATCACCCTTCAGACGTCTCTCATGTCAATCTCCCCTCAAGGGCATGTACTCACCAGATGGTAGAGTTCAACAGGCTCTGTATCTCTGCTCTGTCTGAATTCCTCCAACTCCAAAAAAACAGCAGTTGATCAGCGTGCTATGCTCCTAATATCCACCCAATGTAAGGGCAAAGAAAAGACTAGATATGGTGTGATACCGTTTTAAGTCTTTATTCCACAAGCTGTATCAATCAGCGTATAGGTATAGTTAACAGCATAAATTAAAAGGTTGTTTTTAAAAACAACCAGCAAAAAACGGGCTGGTTCCTGGCTCACAGTGGGAAATCTTTGCATGTGTCAGTCCCGTCCACCGTGGATAGACACCGCTCTGTTACCACCCACTGGAGCGCAGCTGGAACCCAGCACACAGTGTAATGCTTCCTGTGCATCGATCGTGTGATCCCTTTTATAGGGAGACGCGATCGATGACGTCAGACCTACAGCCACATCTCCCTACAGTTGTAAACACACACTAGGTGAAACATAACTCCTTCAGCGCCCCCTGTTGTTATCTCCCAAACTGCAACTGTCATTTTCACAATAAACAATGCAATTTAAATGCATTTTTTGCTGTGAAAATGACAATGGTCCCAAAAATGTGTCAAAATGGTCTGAAGTGTCCGCCATAATGTCGCAGTCACGAAAAAAAAATGCTGATCGCTGCCATTAGTAGTAAAAAATAAAAAAAAATAAAACTATCCTCTATTTTGTAAACGCTATAAATTTTGTGCAAACCAATCGATAAACGCTTATTGCGATTTTTTTTACCAAAAATAGGTAGAAGAATACATATCGGCCTAAACTGAGTAAAAAAAAAATTGGATATATGTTTTTGGGGGATATTTATTATAGCAAAAAGTAAAAAATATTGAATTTTTTTCAAAATTGTCGCTCTATTTTTGTTTATAGCGCAAAAAATAAAAACTGCAGAGGTGATCAAATACCACCAAAAGAAAGCTCTATTTGTGGGGAAAAAAGGATGCCAATTTTGTTTGGGAGTCACGTCGCACGACCGCGCAATTGTCTGTTAAAGCAAGGCAGTGCCCAATCGCAAAAACTGGCCTGGGCATTTAGCTGCCTAAAGGTCCGGGGCTTAAGTGGTTAAGGATCTCAGATTGGGACTCATAATCCTCTAGTGTAGAGCAGTTTCTCTTCACCCGCATCAGTTGGCCTTTAGGTATATTTTTAGCCAGGCTGGATGGTGACCACTTTGGATTGCTAAAAAACTGTTCCGATCTGTCGGTTTGAAAAATACTTTTGTTTCTAAAACATCCCCATTCTTGTAAATACTCACATCAAGAAAGTCTATTTATTCTTGACTATAATGACTTGTGAGTTTGATGTTATTTGGGTTTTATTGAGAAAATCTAAAAACACTTATAAAGATGCTTCCGATTCTTCCCATAAAAACAACACATCGTCAATAAAACGCCTATAGAATAATAATTCAATCCTCCTTTTAGAAAAAATATATTTGTCCTCCCACTCTCCCATAAAGAGATTGACGATGCTGGGCGCAAATTTAGCGCCCATCGCCACCCCTTTTTTCTGTGTATAAAAACAATTATCAAACCAAAAATAATTGTGTGACAAACAGAAATCTAAAACATCCCTTAAAAACACCTTCTGATGATGTGGGAGATCATCTCTCTGGCTTAAAGTCCAATTAAGGGCTAGTAAGTAGAGTTGAGCGGACACCTGGATGTTAGCTGGAAGTTCGGGTTCGGGACCCGGTCTTTTGACTACAAAAATGTCTCTAAAAAACGAAGGGAAAGGGCTGGAGGGCTGCAAATGGCAGCAACATGTCGGGAAGAGCATGGCAAGTACTCTGGAAATAAATGTGGATAGGGAAATAACTTAAAATAACATAAAAAAATATATATAATCATTCTGACCTAGGAGGACAAGGTCCATACAGTTTTGTTCAAAATTAATCAACCCCCCAATGCTGTAAAGGGTTTTAGGGAATTTAGTGTACATTTGTAATTGTATTTAGAATGAAATCCTACAAGGACTTCTTAAAGAACCATATGCAACTAAAATGACATCAATTGGTTTTGTAATACAGTAGTAAATGTTTATTTTGTGAATTCTTCATTTACACAATTATTCAACCCCTTAACCACTTGCCGACCGCGCACTGTCGATATACGTCCACAAGGTGGCTCTGCTGGGCGAGAGCACGTAATATGACGTCCTCTCTCCCAGCCGCCACTAGGGGCGCGCGCGCGCGCCCCCCGCTCGCCCCCGACTCCCGTGCGTGTGCCCGGCGGGCGCGATTGCCGCCGGGCACACGCGATCGCTCGTTACAGAGCGGGGACCGGGAGCTGTGTGTGTAAACACACAGCTCCCGGTCCTGTCAGCAGGGGAAATGCTGATCTTCGGTTCATACAATGTATGAACCGAGGATCAGTGTTTCCCCTAGTGAGGCCACACCCCCCCCCACAGTAAGAACACACCCAGGCATACTTAACCCCTTCCCCACCCCCTAGTGTTAACCCATTCACTGCCAGTGGCATTTTTATAGTAATCCAATGCATTTTTATAGCACTAATCGCTATAAAAATGCCAATGGTCCCAAAAATGTGTCAAAAGTGTCCGAAGTGTCCGCCATAATGTCGCAATACCGAAAAAAAAATCGCTGATCGCCGCCATTACTAGTAAAAAAAATATAATAAAAATGACATAAAAATACCCCCTATTTTGTAAACGCTATAACTTTTGCGCAAACCAATCAATAAACGCTTATTGCGATTTTTTTTACGAAAAATATGTAGAAGAAAACGTATCGGCCTAAACTGAGGAAAAAAAATGTTTTTTTATATATTTTTGGGGGATATTTATTATAGCAAAATGTAAAAAATATTTATTTTTTTAAAAATTGGCTCTCTATTTTTGTTTATAGCGCAAAAACTAAAAACCGCAGAGGTGATCAAATACCACCAAAAGTAAGCTCTATTTGTGGGAAAAAAAGGACGCCGATTTTGTTTGGGAGCCACGTCGCACGACCGCGCAATTGTCCGTTAAAGCGACGCAGTCCCGAATCGCAAAAAGTACTCTGGTCTTTGGGCAGCAATATGGTCCGGGGGGTAAGTGGTTAAAGACTACCACTCTGAAGAACAGAGGTTCATTGAAGTGTTTTCAATCAGGTATTGAAAACAACTGTGGATGTCAGGGAGCAGCAATAAAGCCTAATAAGCACCAGGAAGACAAGAGAAGAGGTGATTACTCTTCACAGGAAGGGCAATGGCTATAAGAAGAAGATATAAGAAGATGTTAAACATACCAAGAGACACCATAGGTAGCATCATTCGCAAATTCAAGGCAAAGGGCACTGTTGAAACGCTACCTGGTCGTGGCAGAAAGAAGATGCTGACTTTGACTGCTGTGCACTACCTGAAGCGTAGAGTGGAGAAAAGTCCCCGTGTGACTGCTGAGGAACTGAGAAAAGATTTGTCAGATGTGGGTACTGAAGTTTCTGCTCGGACAATATGGCACACACTGCGTAATGAAGACCTCCATGCCAGAACTCCCAGGCACACCCCCTTGCTGTCTCCAAAGAATAAGAAGAGTCAAAAGATGCCAAAAGTCATGTGGAGAAACCACACAAGTTTTGGGATTGTGTTCTGTGGACTGATGAAACACAATTAAAACTGTTTGGGCCCATGGATCAACGCTATGTTTGGAGGAGGAAGAACAATGCCTATGATGAAAAGAACACCTTGCCTACTGTGAAGCATGGCGGGGGTCAATCATGCTTTGGGGCTGTTTTGCTTCTGCAGGTACAGGGAAGCTTCAGCGTGTGCAAGGTACCATGAATTCTCTTCAGTACCAGGAGATATTGGATGACAATGTGATGCAGTCCGTCACAAACCTGAGGCTTGGGAGACGTTGGACCTTTCAACAGGACAATGATCCCAAGCATACCTCCAAGTCCACTAGAGCATGGTTGCAGATTAAAGGCTGGAACATTTTGGAGTGGCCATCGCAGTCCCCAGACTTAAATCTGATTGAGAACCTCTGGTGGGACTTAAAGAAAGCAGTTGCAGTGCGCAAGCCTAAGAATGTGACTGAAGGTGGAAGCTGCGGTGGAGGAGAAAGAGGTAGCCAACACAGTAGGTTTTGGTTTTTAATTGTTTTTTTTTTTTTAAATTAGGGTAAACCCCAAAAGAGTGAGAAAGATCTAGGGTTGCTACCTAATCCCTTTAAACCTGAGCACAGAGTAATTACAAAGGTTCTGGGGCAAATTTTATGTCGATAAGGCACCAAGTGAGTTTAATTAGCAGCACCTTAATCAGCCAGAGAACCTGTGTAATTAATATGTTTTTGCTTTTAAAGGGATGAGATGGCAACCCTAGAAAGATCAGAAAAAAAACAATGGCTGGGTAAGGCCGGCCCGGTGTCTATTCTGCACAAGGTACGGACAAGTCCTCTGGGATCCATGCCTGGTTCATTTTAATGAACGTGAGCTTGTCCACATTGGCTCTGGACAGGCGGCTGCGCTTGTCTGTGATAATGCCCCCTGCCGTGCTAAATACACGTTCAGAAAATACACTGGCCACAGGGCAGGCCAGCACCTCCAAGGCGTAAAGGGCAAGCTCAGGCCATGTTTGGAGACCCAGAAGTTTAAGGGGGCATAGCCATCATTCAGTACGTGTAGGCGTGTGCACACATACTGCTCCACCAAGTTGCTGAAATGCTGCCTCCTGCTAAAACGTTCCATATCAGCTGGTGGTGCTGTTTGTTGTGGCGTGCTGACAAAGCTTTTCCACATTTCGGCCATGCTAACCCTGCCTTCTGAGGTGCTGGCGATGCCCCTGCTGCGTTGGTGACCTCTTCCTCCTCCTCTGCCTTTGCCTTCTGCTTCCAATGTGCCCCCGCTGCCAGGTGGGAATTGCACCAGCAGCGCGTCTACCAGCGTTCGCTTGTACTCGCGCATCTTGCATTCACACTCCAGTGAGGGAATTAAGGACGGTAAATTGTCCTTGTAACAGGGATCCAGCAGCGTGGCCACCCAGTAAACAGCACCTATTATAATGTGCGAAACACGGCGGTCGTTGCGGAGACACTGCAGCATGTAATTGCTCATGTGTGCCAGGCTGCCCAGAGGCAACAAAAAGCTGTCCTCTGTGGGAGGTGTATCATCTGTGTCCTCTGTATCCCCCCAGCCACGCACCAGTAATGGCCATGAGCTGATCTGGATGCCATCCTGCTGTGAACATGGTTCCTCCTCCTCCTCCATGTCTTCCTCCTCCTCATCCTCCACCGCGTCATCCTCCAGAACTGTGCCCTTGCTGGACAATTGTGTACCTGGCCTTTGTTGGTGCACGAACCCACCCTCGGAGCCACTTGTGAATGTCTGCCCTGAAAGCCTTGGAAATGATACCGATTCCTCCTCCTCCTCCTCCTGTGCCACATCCTCTTCCATCATCGCCCGCAGCGTTTTTTCAAGGAGGCATAGAACTGGGATAGTCACGCTCAGAGCGGCGTCATCAGCACTGGCCATGTTGGTGGAGTACTCGAAACAGCGCAACAAGGCACCCAGGTCTCGCATGGAGGCCCAGTTATTGGTGGTGAAGTGGTTCTGTTCCGCAGAGCGACTCACGCGCGCGTGCTGCAGCTGAAACTCCACTATCGCCTGCTGCTGCTCGCACAGTCTGGCCAGCATGTGCAAGGTGGAGTTCCACCTTGTGGGCACATCACATATGAGGCGGTGAGCGGGAAGGCCGAAGTTACGCTCCAGCGCTGCCAGGTGAGCAGCAGCAGGGTGAGAACGCCAAAAGTGCGCACAGACGGACCACACTTTCTGCAGCAGCTGTGGCATATCGGGGTAAGTTTTCAGGAAACTGCACCACCAAATTCAGCACATGCGCCAGGCAAGGGATATGCGTCAAACCGGCTAGGCCCAGAGCTGCTACGAGATTTCGCCCGTTATCGCACACCACAAGGCCCGGCTTGAGGCTCACTGATGCCAACCACTCATCGGTCTGTTGTTCCATGTCCCTTCACAACTCCTGCGCGGTGTGTGGTTTTTCCCCCAAACATGAAAGTTTTAAAACTGCCTGCTGGTGTTTACCTATGGCTGTGCTGAAGTTGGTGGTGAATTTGTTACGCTGACTGGATGAGGAGGCGGTAGAGGATGAGGAAGCGGAGTAGAAGGAGTTAGGAACAGGAGGCAAACTGAAGCGCCCTGCAATCCTTGGTGGTGGAAAGACATGCGCCAAACTGCTATCCGCCTCAGGCCCAGCCGCCACTACATTTACCCAGTGCGCTGTTGGGGAGATATAAAGTCCCTGACCGTGTTTACTGGTCCACGTATCCGTAGTTAGGTGGACCTTGGCACAGATGGCGTTGCGCAGTGCACACCTGATTTTGTCCCCCACTTGGTTGTGCAGGGAAGGGATGGCTCGCCTGGAAAAGTAGTGGCGGCTGGGCACGACGTACTGTGGGACAGCCAATGCCATCAGGCTTTTAAAACTCTGCATCTCCACCAGACGGAATGACAGCATTTCAAAGTTCAGTAATTTTGAAATGCTGGCATTCAGGGCCAGGGATCGCGGGTGGGTAGAGGGGTACTTCCTCTTACGCTCCAGTGTTTGGGAGATAGAGATCTGAATGCTTCCATGGGACATTGTGGAGATGTTTGGTGACCCATGCTTTGGGGCTCAGACTGCTTGGCTGATTTGCAAGGGGGTGAGGTGAAAGACTGATGGTGGATATCGGCTGCAGACGCCAACTCTGAACTTTCAGCACAAGACTGGTTGGAAAACAAAGTGAAGGAACTGGAGGCACTGTCAGCAACCCAATCTACTACCGCCTGTTCTGCTCCTGGCCTCAACATTCATAGAGCTGGATTAGGCCCGACCAAATACCGCTGCAGGCTCTGTCGGCTACTCGCACCTGAGAAAGGTGTTTAACTTGTGCGTGTAGCTGGCACAGATCAACCACGTCCTCTCCCTGCAACAGGAGCTCCACCAGCAGCATCACGACCGCGGCCACGCCCCTTATTTGACGTTTTCCTCATATTTCTCAAAATATGGATTTAAATATTTAAATACAACAATAGTGTAATATGGTGAAATAGGCAAAGATTCACCTATATATTTCTCTACCTATAGCAAGAAGCAGGAACCTAGTCCTAAACAATATACTGCACAGACAGTATATCACAGGGGACAGGTAGAGTGCTGGTGAAATAGGCAGAGATTCACCTATATGCTTCTCTACCTATAGCAAGAAGCAGGAACCTAGCCCTAAACAATGTACTGCACAGACAGTATATCACAGGGGACAGGTGGAGTGCTGGTGAAATAGGCAGAGATTCACCTATATATTTCTCTACCTATAGCAAGAAGCAGGAACCTACCCCTAAACAATGTACTGCACAGACAGTATATCACAGGGGACAGGTGGGGTGCTGGTGAAATAGGCAGAGATTCACCCATATATTTCTCTACCTATAGCAAGAAGCAGAAACCTACCCCTAAACAATGTAATGCACAGACAGTATATCAAAGGGGACAGGTGGAGTGCTGGTGAAATAGGCAGAGAGTCACCTATAGATTGCTGTCCCCTATAGGAAATAGCTGGAACCTCTCCCTCAACTATGTACTGGACACACACAGTATATCACAGGTGGTGGCAGGTGCAGTGCTGTTGAAATAAACAATGTACTGCACAGACAGTATATCACAGGGGACAGGTGGAGTGCTGGTGAAATAGGCAAAGAGTCACCTATAGATTGCTGTCCCTATAGGAAATATCTGGAACCTCTCCCTCAACTATGTACTGGACACACACAGTATATCACAGGTGTAGAGGTGGTGGCAGGTGCAGTGCTGTTGAAATATACAGAGTCACCTATAGATTGCTGTCCCTATAGGAAATATCTGTAACCTCTCCCTCAACTATGTACTGGACACACACAGTATATCACAGGTGGTGACAGGTGCAGTGCTGTTAAATTATACAGAGTCACCTATAGATTGCTGTCCCTATAGGAAATATCTGGAACCTCTCCCTCAACTATGTACTGGACACACACCGTATATCACAGGTGCACAGGTGGTGACAGGTGCAGTGCTGTTGAAATATACAGAGTCACCTATAGATTGCTGTCCCTATAGAAAATATCTGGAACCTCTCCCTCAACTATGTACTGGACACACATAGTATATCACAGGTGCACAGGTGGTGGCAGGTGCAGTGCTGTTGAAATATACAGAGTCACCTATAGATTGCTGTCCCTATAGAAAATATCTGGAACCTCTCCCTCAACTATGTACTGGACACACACAGTATATCACAGGTGCAGAGGTGGTGGCAGGTGCAGTGCTGTTGAAATATACAGAGTCACCTATAGATTGCTGTCCCTATAGGAAATATCTGGAACCTCTCCCTCAACTATGTACTGGACACACACAGTATATCACAGGTGCACAGGTGGTGGCAGGTGCAGTGCTGTTGAAATATACAGAGTCACCTATAGATTACTGTCCCTATAGGAAATATCTGGAACCTCTCCCTCAACTATGTACTGGACACTCACAGTATATCACAGGTGCACAGGTGGTGGCAGGTGCAGTGCTGTTGAAATATACAGAGTCACCAATAGATTGCTGTCCCTATAGAACATATCTGGAACCTCTCCCTCAACTATGTACTGGACACACACAGTATATCACAGGTGCACAGGTGGTGACAGGTGCAGTGCTGTTGAAATATACAGAGTCACCTATACTGTATATTGCTGTCCCTATAGAAAATATCTGGAACCTCTCCCTCAACTATGTACTGGACACACACAGTATATCACAGGTGCACAGGTGGTGACAGGTGCAGTGCTGTTGAAATATACAGAGTCACCTATATATTACTGTCCCTATAGGAAATATCTGGAACCTCTCCCTCAACTATGTACTGGACACTCACAGTATATCACAGGTGCACAGGTGGTGGCAGGTGCAGTGCTGTTGAAATATACAGAGTCCCCTATAGATTGCTGTCCCTATAGAAAATATCTGGAACCTCTCCCTCAACTATGTACTGGACACACAGTATATCATAGGTGCACAGGTGGTGACAGGTGCAGTGCTGTTGAAATGGGTGAAATATACAGAGTCACCTATAGATTGCTGTCCCTATAGAAAATATCTGGAACCTCTCCCTCAACTATGTACTGGACACACAGTATATCACAGGTACACAGGTGGTGACAGGTGCAGTGCTGTTGAAATATACAGAGTCACCAATAGATTGCTGTCCCTATAGAAAATATCTGGAACCTCTCCCTCAACTATGTACTGGACACACACAGTATATCACAGGTGCACAGGTGGTGACATGTGCAGTGCTGTTGAAATATACAGAGTCACCTATACTGTATATTGCTGTCCCTATAGAAAATATCTGGAACCTCTCCCTCAACTATGTACTGGACACACACAGTATATCACAGGTGCACATGTGGTGACAGGTGCAGTGCTGTTGAAATATACAGAGTCACCTATAGATTGCTGTCCCTATAGGAAATATCTGGAACCTCTCCCTCAACTATGTACTGGACACACACAGTATGTCACAGGTGCACAGGTGGTGGCAGGTGCAGTGCTGTTGAAATATACAGAGTCACCTATAGATTGCTGTCCCTATAGGAAATATCTGGAACCTCTCCCTCAACTATGTACTGGACACTCACAGTATATCACAGGTGCACAGGTGGTTGCAGGTGCAGTGCTGTTGAAATATACAGAGTCACCTATAGATTGCTGTCCCTATAGAAAATATCTGGAACCTCTGCCTCAACTATGTACTGGACACACAGTATATCACAGGTGCACAGGTGGTGACAGGTGCAGTGCTGTTGAAATGGGTGAAATATACAGAGTCACCTATAGATTGCTGTCCCTATAGAAAATATCTGGAACCTCTCCCTCAACTATGTACTGGACACACAGTATATCACAGGTACACAGGTGGTGACAGGTGCAGTGCTGTTGAAATATACAGAGTCACATATAGATTGCTGTCCCTATAGGAAATATCTGGAACCTCTCCCTCAACTATGTACTGGACACACACAGTATATCACAGGTGCACAGGTGGTGGGAGGTGCAGTGCTGTTGAAATATACAGAGTCACCTATAGATTGCTGTCTCTATAGCTGAACAAAATTCCTAAACTATATGAAGCAGATGTCACAGAAATAAAGAGTGCTTGTTTAGATTTCTGAAGCAGGATACACCTCTCTGACACTGTCCCTCAATAAACAGCAACCTGTCCCTATAGCAAATAGCTGAACAAAATTCCTAAACTATATGAAGCAGTTGTGACAGAAATAAAGAGTGCTTGTTTAGATTTCTGAAGAAGGATACACCTCTCTGACACTGCCCCTCAATAAACAGGAGCCTGTACCTACCATAGCTACAGAAAAGTGACGAGCCATAAACCATAAGATGATGCAGATCTCACAGAAATAAAGAGTGCTTTTGTAGATTTCTGAAGCAGGATACACCTCTCTGGCACTGTCCCTCAACCAGCAGCAGCCTCTCCCTACACTAGATAATGCAGAGTGATGACCTGTGCTGTGTGCCTCTATCTAATATAGAGGCTGGTCACATGCTGGGTCACATGCTGCACTGGCCAATCACAGCCATGCCATTAGTAGACATGGCTGTGATGGCTTCCTAGTAACTCTAGTATAACAAATGGCGATTGGCTGCCGTGCAGAGCGTCATAAAATAGCCGAACTCCGAACCCGTACCCAAACTTTTTCCAATTATTCGGGTTCGGGTTCGGGAGCAAAACAAAAACAAAGGGGCAGATCCACAAAGCAAATGCGCCGACTTAACTCGAGATACGCGGCGTAATTGAAATTTACACGGCGCATATATTTGCGCCTGATCCTCAAAACGAGATCCGCCTTAAAATCCTGTTTTTCCGTCCTACCTAAAATAATTACACCGGCGCTTTTCTGTGCGCAAATTACGCTAGAAACGCCGCTGTTTTGATAGGCAAAGATGCAAATGAGGGAGATAGGGCGATCCACAAAATTAAGTGTGTGCGCCGTAGATTACGCCCTGTGCGCTTCTGTTAGTTTCAATGTGTAAATTTACACATTATAAAAGGTGCCCTAATTTTACACATGCCGTGTAATGGTCAGCTAAAGCAACACCATTAAGGAAGAGCTGAGCACACACATTTGCTGAACTACAATCTGTATGCCAACATGCCAGGGGCATCCATACGCATAGCTAGACTAGTGACTTCAGTGACCGAGGGTACCCCCTCTTCTGAGGGAACAGCAGTCAGGAGACGCCTCGCAGAATGCATCTTTGCACAGTAAACACACACATTAATTATGTCACAATGAGAATGCATAAATGCACACCCACTGTGGTCCCTAGCACAGACATATCACATGCACATCTAATTGGATTAGATCCAAGTACCCCCCCCATTGGTACTTGGGAGTAGTAACGCCACGCCACGGCTCCAATTCTGTTACTGTGCATTCATACACCATTCAGGGACCTGGGATCACTTCTCCCTGGTCCTGGGGATCCCTTCTCCACCAAAACTGAGGGTGACACCTTTATTTAATCAGGAATGCCACCCCCACACATTCACACATCATTCACACACATAAACCAAATCATAAGTACAGTATAATAAACAAAATCATAAAAAAATAAAAAATAAAAAAAAATAAAAAATAAAAAGTGCCCCTGCAAATTAATGTCGGCGGTGTTTGCCCACGGGCACGGCCACGGCCACGGCCGACTGGAGAATCTTCATGGGGAGGGGTGTGAGCAGGGGAGGGAGTATCTTCATGGGGGGGTGGGTGAGCAGGGGAGGGAGTATCTTCATGGGGGGGTGGGTGAGCAGGGGAAGGAGGAGCCTCCCCTGGTGTCTGTCCTCCTGCTGGCCTGCCCTCCAAGGCCACTGCTATCCTTGTGAGACAGACAGTGAGGGCAGCCGTATTGGCCTGGACAGCCCGGGTATTGTCCTGCACAGCCTGGGTCAGGGCAGTCACCTCCTGGGCCACGCCTGTTGTGGCTGTCTGCAGGTCACACAAACATGTGATGACCACCAATGAGTTGGTGGCCACATCACCGAGTGACTCCTTCATTACACCCAGGCTGTGCTCCATCTGGGTCAGAGTGACTTTTATCTGACCCAGACTGTGGGTCTGCCGGGCATTGTCCTTCTGAAGACTGGCCAGCAGATGCTCCAACACCCCCCTGGTCTCCTGGGTCCCCATCCTGCCTGCCCCTGAGGCTTGTGGCCTGGAAGGAGGGGGGAGAGTGACCCTTGTGGGTTGCGGCCTGTTGGGGAGGAGTGGGAGGGGCTACCCCTGATGGTGGCCTGACTGCTGCCAGCCTCTGGGGTAGGCTCTGGGGTAGCCTCAGGGGTAGCCTCAAGTGTAGCCTCAAGGGTATCCTCAAAGGTCATCATATCAGAGGCCAAAAGGACTTCCCGGCCAATCTGCAGATCTTCTTCCTCCACCCCTCATCCTCCTCCCCCTCATCCTCCTCCCCCACACCCTCTTCATGAGGGGATGTTTGGCCACTCCCCTCCCCTGGGGACTCCTGCCCTTCTTGGTACTCCTCAGCAGCCTCTTGTCGTTGGGGTGGTGCAGCAGCCTGGTCTGATGGGCCAGAAACCTCCTGGTCATCTGTGGAGGACACAAAACAATCACAGGTTTGAGGATCCACACACTTGGCACATATTCCCTTCCCCCACCCACACATGCTAATCACCAGATAGAAAAACCAAAAACTTACCTGGCCCCACAGGAACATCAGATTGATATCCACGCAGGCCCACCACCTGCTCTGGCTGGAAACACCGGGCCACTGCCCATTCCTCCTCACTCAGACGGATGGGGCAGGGTCCCCCTCCTCCAGTGCCTGTGGTATGGGCAGTGATCTTAGCCACCTTGTTCCGGTCCACGCTCTTCAGATCATTTATCTTTTTTTGTATGCCAGCGGGGGTCCTCGTCCCCCCCCCCCGCCGCATTGATCTGATCAGTGATCTTTTTTAGAATCGCCTTCCTTTGGGCCGGGGAGGTGTTCCGGCTCTCAGGCCCATGTAAATAGCGCCAATATCGGACGATGGACCTAGCAAGGATTTGCTTCTCAACCTGATTAAAATTGAGCTTCCTGCGCTTGGGTGCCATCACAGACACCACTCAGCAACAAGAAACTCACAGGACAAACAAACAAAAATACACACACAACAAACAAACAAAAACACTCACAGAAGAAACACACAAAAAGCAAAACACACAAGCAGACAGCTACTACAAATTCAAAAACAAACACGCAAAAAACAAACACAAAATACAATCAGAAAAAAACAAACACAATATACAATCAGAAAAAAATACACTCAGAAAAAAACAAACAGAAAATACACTTAGCAGAAACAAACACCAACTACTATCTAATACTCCTCCAAAACTTCTCTATCACACACAACTCACCAACAAACACCGACAAACATTCAGAGCAGAAGCAACTTGCTCTAGGAAGGGTAACACAGGGAAATACTTTTGCATGGGAAGTGTGTTTGACTGGGGCTATTTATACACAGGGCGATCCTCAAACTAAGTACGCTTGGCCTTTTACCTATCTCACTGATTGCGCCGAGCAAAGTTCTGCACATGCCCAGTGAGAAGCAGATTCGTGCGCACATGCGCAGTACGGCCGGACCTTCATTTGCATGGGGTCACGGCTCATTACAATGAAGCACGCCCACTTCCTTCCCACTTGCAATAACCCCGCCTTACGCCTCGGAATTTAAGTTACGCAAGCGCAATTTTGTGCGCTGTGGATACGGCAATTATGACACCAACTTAGGGCGCCGTAACTTAAATGACATAAGTTTTGAGTAACTTAATTTGCGCCGCTGTTTGTGGATCTGGCCCAAAGTCCGTACCGAACCCGAACTTTACAGTTCGGGTTCGCTCAACCCTACTCATGAATAATCTTTATTTTTTGTAAAGCATATCTCCATAAAAAAAAAATGTGTTTTTACAATCTTTTAATTAAGATCTTCTTTTTTGTTTATTGTATAATATTTTAACCTGATTTCCATTTTTTTTAGTGTGTCAAGTTACTACCACAACAACATTACTATTTAGTATTATTTACCCTCATGGAGGTTAGTGTCCATTGTTTATTTGAAAATGTATATTTGAAATGTCCCTGCTAACTCACTAGCAAATTCTCTATTTTGAATAAAAACACATGGTCACGTTTTTACAGTAAATCAAAAATCCATTTATCCTGGCTCAAAAAAAAAAAGGTTAAGGCAAACCAAAAACACAGGTAATAAAAACAAAGAAGCCAGAAAGGCAGCACTGGAGACCCTGCTTGAATTTGTGCAGACACAGATCCCCACAGCAAACAACCAAGGATGTGAATACCAAAATTGGGACCATGAGAAGCACATATCTAGGACCACAATTATTTTCTTCTCTTCTTTGTAGCCTTCTCTGCAGCCTTTGTTAACCGCATTTTCGGAGGCTGTGTCCCTGGAGGAGAGCTTGTGGCAGGAGCAGGATCAAGAGCAGAAGGAGGAGGAGGAGCAGGAGAAGGAGGAGGGGCGACCTCTGCAAGGTCCGTGTAGTCAGTAAGCTTCCCCATCAAGCCAATGTTGACCACCTTCAAAATGAGGGTTTCGCTACGGAGACCTTGGCCCATGTCCATTCTTGGTAGTTTTTTTCCAATAATTGCAGCAAATCCCTCTGCAGCGGTGGCAGGCTCTCTGAGGGCCGCAGTAACCTCCCTAATTAGGGCATGGGTTTCCTCCTCCATCTGCCTTAGCCTCCTGGCCCTTTTTTGTGGAATGCAGAGGGGAGGTATCTGGGAACTGGTGTTAGGCCTGGTGTTAGGCCTGGCCACCTCCTGTGTGCCACTGGGGCCTGCCACCTCCTGTATGCCACTGGGGCCTGCCACCTCCTGTGTGCCACTGGGGCCTGCCACCTCCTGTGTGCCACTGGGGCCTGCCACCTCCTGTGTGCCACTGGGGTCTGCCACCTCCTGTGTGCCACTGGGGCCTGCCTCCTCCTGTGTGCCACTGGGGCCTGCCCATTTCTGGCTCTCATTTTCTCCCCCCTCATCCTGGCTGTGCTCTGCCTGTGTATAAAAAATGGACATAGTTAAATTTTTGTCTTCATCTATCACACACATTTTTCACCTCATGACAGTTGCAAATTGAATGCTAATAAATATTAACTACTTCAGACCCAGGCCACTGTAAAAATACGGCCTCAAGGTGGCTCTATAAATCCGGGAGGCCGTCTTTTTACGGCCTCGGGTCCTCCGGCCACTGGGGGCTTGCGCGCGATGGGTGTGGAGTGCGCAGCACATCACTGCGGTGCCGATGCGTGTGCCTGGTGGCCGCGATGTCTGCCTGGTACCCGCAATCGGCAGTTTTAAAGCAGGAACGTGGAGCTCTGTGTGTAAACACAGAGCTCCACGTCCTGTCAGGGAGAGGAGACTGATGCTGTGTCCCTTGTACATAGGGACACAGCATCGGTCACCTCCCCCAGTCAGTCCCCTCCCCCCACAGTAAAAATCACTCCCAGGATCCACATTTAACCCCTTCCTCGCCCCCTAGTGTTAACCCCTTCCCTGCCAGTCACATTTATACAGTAATCAGTGCGTTTTTATAGCGCTGTTTGCTGTATTAATGTGAATGGTCCCAAAAATGTGTCAAAAGTGTCCGATGTGTCTGCCATAATATCGCAGTCCTGACAAAATTCGCAGATCGCTGTATTACTAGTAAAAAAATAAATAAATAAATAAATAAAATGTCAGAATTCTATCCCCTATTTTGTAGCCACTATAACTTTTGCGCAAACCAATCACTATACGCTTATTGCGATTTTTTTATTATTATTACCAAAAATATGTAGCCTATCGGCCTAAACTGAGAAAAAAAATATAAAAAAAAAAAAAATAGGACATTTATTATAGCAAAAAGTAAAAAATATTGGCCCGGATTCACAAAGCACTTGCGCCGACGTATCTCGAGATACGCCGCGTAAGTACAAATATGCGCCATCGTATCTGTGCGCCGTGCCCACAAAACTAGATACGCCTAAAAATAGGCTTAATCCGACCGACATAACTTGCCTACGCCGGCGTATCGTGGGTGCATATTTACGCTGGACGCATCTGGCGCACCCATTGATTTTGTATTCAAATATGCAAATGAGGGAGATACGGCGATTCACGAACGTGCTTCGATGTGCACGTAAGTTGTACGTCCGGCCTAAAGTTATTCCTCATAAAGCAGGTGTAACTCAGCACCAGACGTACACAGGTCAGCTGTAGAGCAGCTGCAGCAGCACCGTTACGGACGAGCTGAGCAACCACACTTGCAGGACAACACATCTGTATGCCAACATGCCAGGGGCAGCCATGGTCATAGCACTACTGTGTCCACAGGCACGGAGGAGGGCACGGGAGAGGATATACCGAATGCACATGAACGTCTTTGGCATGGGGGAATCGGAGGTGTATCGCATCTTCAGATTTAGCCCTGATGCCATCCTGGAATTAGCCACAGCCCTGCATGATGAAATCACCAGCCAGACACAACGCTCACATGCAGTGCAGCCACTGGTCAAGGTACTGGCACCACTGCATTTCCTTGCCAGTGGATCATTCCAACGTACAAGTGGAGTCCTGTCTGGGATGTCACAATCCACCATGAGCAGATGCGTGTATCAGGTTGTCCCCGCAATCCTCACACGCATGTCCCACCACATCATCAAACCTACCCATAAGCATCTGCGGCAGAAGGCAATGTAGGATTTCTACAGAATTGCCGGATTCCCACGCACCGTGGGGGCCATTGATTGTACACATGTGGCACTACGGCCCCCGTGCCACAGAGCACATATACCGCAATGGTAAGCAGTGGCATTCTATCAATGTACAGGTGATAGCCGATGCTTAATGCCTCATATGGCACGTCCGTGCCAAACACCCAGGGGCCAGCCACTACAGCTACATATTCCGTCAAAGCAACATCCCAACAGAATTCTAACAGAACGTGTACAGGGACAGCTGGCTGGTTGGTGAGTGACATGGGTGTCACGCATGACTGTCCGCCCCCATGATGCAGACATCACGAGGGGCACATGCAAGACTAACATCCTCCTGTCTTTTCCCTTCCAGGTGACTCGGCATATGCACTTGGGCCCCATCTCATGACTCCATACCGGAATCCCTAAACCAGAGGAGAGAGAAAATACAATGCTGCACACATACGTACCCGTGCAGTGGTGGAGCGCACATTTGGCCTCCTGAAGTCCCATTTCCGATGCCTGGATAAGTCCGGGGGGACCCTGTTGTATTCCCCAAACTTTGTGTGCCAGATCATCGGTGCATGTTGCATGCTACACAACTACGCCATGAGAAAGGGCCTGGAGATTGACATATGTGATGACCTGACCCCCGAACCAGACAGTCACCCCCTAACCGAGGCTACCCGGTCTGCTGAGGGAAGAGCAGTCAGGAGATGCCTTGTGGTACGCCTTAGAGTCTATGGCCCAGATTCACGTAGAGGGCGCATCTTTTGGCCGGCATAGCGCATCTCATATGCGCTACGCCGACGTAACATGGAGAGGCAAGGCCAGTATTCACAAAGCACTTGCTCCGTAAGTTACGGCGGCGTAGCATAAATGGGCCGGCGTAAGTCCGCCTAATTCAAAGTAGGCAGGTAGTGTTGTATTAAAATGAATCGTGACCCCATGTAAATGAAGTGCCGAACGAACGGCGCATGTGCGTGCATGCTCAGAATCACATCTAATTTACTCCCTAAGATACGCTGGCTCAATGTCTACGACGTGAACGTAACCTACGCCCAGCCCCATTCACGTACGACTTACGTAAACAACGTAAAATCCGATGGCGGTTCCGACGTCCATACCCTAACATGACTTACACCTGCTATTGTGTGGAATATCTTTATGCCGGACGTACGCCTTGCGTAAACGGCGTAGATTACTGCGACAGGTGTAAGTACTTCGTGAATCGGCGTATCTAGCTCATTTACATATTCGACGCGTAAATCAATGGAAGCGCCCCTTGCGGCCAGCGTAAATAGGCGCCCAAAATACGACGGCGTGGGAGACTTACGTTGGTCGGATGGAGCCGAAATTCAGGCGTATCTCCTTTGCAGAATCAAGGGCATAGATACGACGGCGCATCCGTGGACTTACGCGGCATATCAGAAGATACGTCGGCGTAAGTCTTTATGAATCCGGCTATATCACTTTAAGAATTTGTAAATACACTTTAGTGCTTTTCTTTAGACACAGAAGTTTTCAGTCTACAATGACCTTCACTGCCAGATAAGAAGCAGCAGCTTACTCCCTGTTTGTTCAGAGAAATGGACAGTCTTATCTATCTGGAATTATACAGTTCTGCCATGTTTTCTGTCACTTTTTGCCAGTCACATGATGTAACCACCCATTTAACTGTTCCCTTGCTATAAAGAAGAAATGGACTTTGATTGGACTAAAACTATACGATCACACATTTATCACGCCAAGAATACACTTGATACACACCCATATCTTATGAATATTCATACATATGTAGCACTACCCCCGGAGGAGCTGCTGGTTTGTTTTGGGTCTACGCTCTCTGATCAACCCCTTAAAGTGGCTCAAACCCCTCCCTTGACACAACTGGTAATATGGGAGTTGTGGGCCCCAGTAACCTGTGGGGGAAACCCGTTACACTACAACAGATTATGAAAATTAAAGGGTACCTTAACCAAAGTAATACTTTACTTGAGATAGAAACAAAAGAACCTGAGTAAAACAGTGATGAACTATCTGCAGAGCCCTGCAGGATCAGTAACAATAATAACTCATGGGTGTGAACTAGACTATAATGTCATACAGACCTGTGTAAGCACACAGCAAGGGGGACTCCTTCAACAAAATATACACATTGAAACACCCTCTTGCCAAGCCTCACCCAGCTCTCTGTCTCTCTACAATACTATACAATATAATATGACCAATTTCCTCGATCAACGAGCAATAAAATTAATAATATGCAACACTAAATGGATAGCCCTTAAGTACTATAGCTATAGCTAATCAATATGGCCTGGCGTCCCAGGCCAAACTTCAATACAATTTTATACTAATAGTTTGTGCACTTGTGCGTTGGCATGCGTTGGTGCGCAAAGAGCAATTTATAATCCAAAAGGGAAATGGTAAACTGGTGAAAGTTCCCTGAACCATCAAACCACAAAGATGGATATCAGCAATCCGCCCTCCCGCAAGACAGTCAGTACTCTCGGGCAAGTGCCTGTCTCACCCAACCAGTTCAGGCCTTGTCCTTCTGTGGCTCTCCATCCCCAATCTCCAGTCACAGTTCTGTTAGCCGGCAGCCTCTGGTTCTCAGACAGGTCGCAGGGATACTGGAAGCTCGTCTGATCAATCCGACAGAGGTCCCGTCTCTTCTTCTCAAAGGCTCTCCGCCTGGGCGTATGTCGGCCTCAGCTGTGGCCTACTCCCTGTGGAGACACTTCTGGCAGTGTCCTCCTGGGTTGAAGAGGCGGTCCAGAGAGAGCAAGCCAAACACATCCTCTCCCTTAAATTACCTCCCCCAGCAGGCGGTGTGGAAGGCAAAGCATCTTGGGGTTATACAGCTGCTCTCTGGGTAATGTAGTTTATTACAGGTCAGGGCAAATGGAGTCTCTTCTCCTCCTGAACTCAATTCCCCAACATTCTCTGCAGTACCAGAACAAAATGTGAACAACAGGTAGCTGAGATCCTTCACGATCAGCAATGATAGTCTTTTATATCACATCGAAAAGGTGATACCCCGCTACATGTATAAATTGTATAACCCGTAGTTGTAAGATCAGAAACACTTTCACTTTTACTCACTTATATGCCGAGATCTGTGTTGTATTTCTCCATTGCAATGTTTGTATAATTAAAGCACCTACTTATCATTTGGATCTACTATCTCATCTGAATGTCTTGATTAAGACCCCCAAATCAGATTTAACAGCTGGTGCCATGACCAGGATTCAGTTCCGGTGGACTTCCGATCAAAAAGATTGGAAACCCATGGTGGGCAGAACCAGTGGCCACGGTAAGAAACTTTCATTCTTACTCATTCTGCCTACCACGGCAAGTACCAGTTGGTGTCTGAAGTCTATTGGCTGACGTCTGATGTGTTTTGTTTTCTTTTGATGAGATGGTGAGATAAAATGAATGCAAACCAGAGTAATGCTACACTGTTTGACCCAAATAACTTCTTTACTTTTGTTTGTTGCAGAAATAGTCAATAATTTCCAATGTTGATGTTTTGTTTCCATGCTTGGGGTGTCAATAGATTTATGAAACTTGTGAAAAGGTCTGACCAGCAGACTGTAGTAGTTAGCCTGTGTGGCGAGTAATGCCTTTGTGGCAAGTGTACAAGCCTGTGTGGCCAAGTGTAATAAAGTGCCATTTGATGGCTACTATGTGTAGCCCAGGAAAAATTTTGGGTGACGACCCACAATTTTTTAAGTAGAGACTCGAGAGTGAGTTCTCTAGATTGTGAGTACTGTGCTCCCGTGGACCTTTCAAACCGGGTAAGTAGAAGTGGCGCAAGTAAGTCCTATGACTGACATGACAGACAGATGTAAACAGTGGTTAAAATGATGCCAAGACTATTATAGGCTGGACCAAAACAGAGCTGATCTAGTACCAGAAGGAGTTATGATCAACTTGGGTTTCTGTGTATGTTACATTTTATGACAGAGTTGAATAGGGTAATTAAAAATGTACAATATGTGTTTTTGAAAGTATGCAACGTGATGAAACTAACTAATTATGAGCCTGTCAAAGTTAGAGAATTAGATCAGGCAATGCCATTGTTATATAAATGTTTAAGACATGTTTGAGAAGCAGAAAATCAATGCTACTTTTGGATGATTGTAAGATAATGATGAGATGAGCCTGCTGTCTTTTGCAGTTTTCTTCACCCCTCCTTTGCGCTTGGGTTAGTGTGTGAAGAAAAGAGTGAGATGCCCCTCCCTTCAAATTCCTGTGTAAAGCAGCCAGATAGTTCTGAATATCTAAGAAATGTTTAATTATGTGGCGACATGAAATCCTAGTTAAAATTGTTAGTTTTTGTTATGTAACTCTAGGATTAATTTTAAACAAAAAAAGAAATAGTAGCCATGATTATTATAATTATTTAAATGTTTAGCTCTCCATTATAGGCTACTGAACATGAAAGTGGGGAAAGGAAAGTTTTTTTATAAGAGGAAATAGTTTAAAAGAACATGAAAGTGAATTGCAATATGAAGAAAGTGGACAGAATGTTGTAGACTTATTAATGAGGATTGCTGGATGTAAGAAAGAGAAAAGGCTAAGGGCCAGATTCACGTAGAATCGCAGCGGCGTAATGTATCCTAGATAGGTTACACCGCCGCAATTTTTCATCGCAAGTGCCCGATTCACCAAGCACTTGCGATGAAAACTACGCCCGCGGCCTCCGGCGCAAGGCGGGCCAATGCAAATGGGTGTGTGCCATTTAAATTAGGCGCGCTTCCGCGCTGGACCTACTGGGCATGCTCCGTTTCCTAACTCCCGCGTAGCGTACTTCCGTATTCCCAGACGGCTTACGCAAACGACGTTCAATTTTGAATTTCGACGCGGGAACGACGCCCATACTTTAGACAGCAATACACTTGCTGACTAAAGTTAGGGCACCAAAAAAAACGACTAACTTTGCATACCCGATGCTGGTTTAGGATGCGAACTCCCCCCAAAACAATTACACCTGTCGGATCTTATGGATATCTATGCGTAACTGATTCTATGAATCAGTCGCATAGATAGAAACAGAGATACGACGGCGTATCAGGAGAAACTCCGTCGTATCTCATTTGTGAATCTGGCCCTAAATGCTTTTGTAGCCCAAAATGATGGTCAAGGAGCTGTTTCTCAAAAAGAAACCAGGAAATGCTATAATTATCCTGATCTACCTGATCCTGTTTGTAGACGGTTCACTCCTGTACAAAGGTGCAGTCCCAAGAATGGCATATGCGGTGACAACATTAGAGGAAGTGATTGAGATCCAACTACTCCCTTCATCACTTTCAGCGCAGGTTGCCAAAGTGGTAGCACTCACAAGAGCCAGTGAGACCGCAAAGGATCAAACAGCCAACATCTACACTGTTAGCAAGCATGCTGTTAAGGTAGTCCATGATTATGGACCCATAAGGAAGAACAGAAGACTCACAACTGCTACAAGAGAACCAATTCAAAACTGAAAATATGTTCAAGAACTTTTTGAACCAGTAACCCTCCCAAAAAAAGTAGCCACCCCGAAGGTCAAGGCACATACTGAAGGACAACCCGTGGAAGAAAAAGGAAACAGTTGTCTGATCATACTGCCAGGAAGACTGCTGAAACACCAATGGAAGCAATCATGACCCTAATCACTGATTTTTCAAAGGAATAAGGAATAAGAAGAGAACAAATACTGAAAGTAAAGGAACTGATTAAGAAATTGCAAGAATCTGCATCTGACAATTGGTATAAAATCATGTGGTCACTGCTCTCATTGCCCACTCATGAGAAGAGACGAGATTGCTTGTTTCTCTTCTCCTTTGAGTTTCCACATATCATGTTTCCATTGCACGATGTAAAGTTTGAGGTCTTTTTTATGTGTCAATATTCAGTGTTTGCTGATGCTTTTTTTTTAGAAAAATACTATGTTACTTCATATATTTGCAATTGTCTATGTGAAAGAAGAGGTTTTTAACACTATGCATTGTTTGGGGAATGTATAGATATATTTTTTGCAAATAATCAATCGCCATTATGTAATGTTCTAATCTAACTCTTATTATAACTAACAGTTCTCTTTTTTGCATCCTCTGTCCCCCAGGAGCTTGCCCCCTGTTTTCCCTGGGTGTTCCTGCCCGGGTTTTCCTGACCAGTGTCCCCGGCTTTGTCTTCCTGTGTCACCTCCCAGCAGGGGGAGAATTTGTGCATTAGTGTGCTCTAAAGTCCCCACCAGATGGCGATTATTCGCCTGTCTGATGGGGGCTGCTCTCCCCTGCTGGCGGCGTGTGTGGCCGCTTCCGAGCGCCTCGGCCTCTATCGTGCATGCATGGCCATGTCGTGCTTGCGTGATGCCGCCATCACGTTACGCTGGCGTATGCGGAAGCGACGACAGTCGCCGATGCTGATTTGGCGTCCACACACGCCGAGGGGATCACCCCAGTGATCCGCCTATGGCGGATAGGTGACGCTAGGCAGGTGTGGGTTGGGAGAGATTCCCCATCACCATGGGGGTTAAAAAAGGGAAGGGGGCGTATACCATGCTTGGCCACTAATTAGGACCATTATAAATTCCCCAACCCCATGTTACTCTCCCAGAGGACCTTGGTATCTCCAGGAGAGCGGACACTATCCCCTCAGGGTAAGCTCAGATCTAGCTACCTTCATCCTTAATCCACCTTATGCTGGTAATTTATCTTAATGAATCCCTTCTCGTTAATTGCAGGTTGGGAACATGCTATCACTGAATTCCAATGTTTCTTTTCCTTGAAACTTGGTCTTTATTGAATCTTTCGTCCATACTCTAAAGATTTTCTCACTATTTTGTGACAACCAAGGTAACACTCTTTTATATTTATATTTTTCCCACTTGTCATTCTCACTTGCATATCATTTCCTTTTTCCCACTCTCACTACCTCCTCACGTTTTATTCCCATTTCCCATTCACACATTGCAACCACATCACCTCTGTCAGGGAACTCCTGTAAGACGTTTTGCACATAGACGTGCGCAAGCGCATAGCCTTTGCCATAGAATGTCTCACAGGTGCGTGCACGCATGCGCACAGATACGGGCACGCGTGCACACGTACGAGCCTAATTCAGTTTGGCGCCAGACAGCCTATTTAAAGGGAGTCTGGGCTCTTGTGCCTTGCTGACTGAACTTCAGCTTGTTACTGAATCCTGCTCTGATCTTGTATGTCTTCCCAGTATTCTGACCCGGCTTGCTCTTGACCTTGGCTCTGTGTTCTGTTCCTGTACTGATGTCCATCCCTGACCCGGCTCCGTTCATGACTCTGGCTCTGTCTATGATTCGGTACCTCACTGCCCGCTTGCTGACAAACCTGGCTATCCCTGAGACCTTGCTCCTGTCTATGTTCCTGGTTGCTGTTAACCCTCAGTTACCTGCCTGGCTATCACCAGTTCCTGCGCAACTCATCACAGTCTGCTCCAGGCCGCTGAACCCTGCCAAGCTGTTCTCCCGGGACCCCCGGCTCCACGCACTCGTGTCCCTCTTGTCCTTCGGCTTCCTCTGTCTCACCTTCAGCGGAGCCAGGACAGGAGATATAAGAGAGGCCGACCTCATCAAATCAGTCTCCCATCCGATCCCTGACAACCTCCCTCTCCTTTTCATTTGCACCATTGATTTCAGTGTTCTGTTTCACATTTTTCTGCCTTTTACTAGTCTTTTTTTCACTCATTCCTCACTCACATTTATCACTCACTCACATGCCTTTATTGCTTGTCTTTCTTTTTCCTTCCCACGCTGTATGTCCCTATCTTCCCCTCTCTCCACCTTCCTCACTTTTTCTCCTTTTTCTTTTCCTTTTCCTTTTTCTTACACACACCGCCCTCATCTGTTGGTTAACCCCGTTCACTCCAGTTCATCACACATTATGTCTATTTTCACCCCATCCATTTTCACTCTTCCATGTCTCCCTCCCTCATTCCCATTCTCACTTCCTCTCTCCTTCCACCTCCCTTTCCCCCAGCTTCTTATGCACCTGCACTTTATCGCTCACTATTCCACCATTTCTTCACTCTTCTGCCCTCTCACTGTTTCACCGCTTTTTCACATTCTCACCTTTAGTGTCTCTCAATTCAATTCAACCCATGTGACACTATCACTTAATGCAAGAAATCTACATATTTAGTCTTATTTATTTTCAATTAATTTTTCAGGGCTGGCCATTAACCCCCTGAGCGGTAAACCCGAGCGTGACTCGGGGTTGGTTTTTTATGTTAGGATCGGTAACCCCGAGTCACGCTCGGGGTGAATGTGCAGAGAGCGCAGCGGTGTTCCTTACCTTGTCCAGGCGATCCAGCGATGATCTATCATTGCTGTGATCGCCGCCGAGACACCCACCGCGCCGTCCATCCGCCATCTGACTTCCTGGTTCCATTCCCTGCACCGCAATGGTGCATGGGAACGGAACTGGGAGGGAAATTCAAATGTATGCACCAACACAAACACATAAAAAGGTGGCGATACAATGTAATCTGAGAGGATTACACTGTATCACTTTGAAAACTGACACAGTGCCCTTTCATTGCCCCTTGCCATTGTCATTGCTGACATATAAAACCTTATAAAACCATATAAAAAATGGCATCAAAAAAGCGCTGTCCTCCAAATGCGCTTTTGGACCAGCTGAGCGACAGCGATAGCGGCAGCGACACGGAGTTGCTCGCAGATCAGAGCGACAGAGAATCGTATGGAGATTTATCATCTGGATCTGACACTGACACTGATATAGAAAGTGACGCCGCAGATGATCCCGCACCTGACCTGAGTGATGTGCGCACTTGGTGCCCTATAGACAGCGATGCGGACCAGACAGTGCCCCCGAGGTTCCGATTTACTGGATCTCCTGGGATGAAGGTAGATGTGGAGGCCGACAACCCTATGGCGTATTTGAAACTCTTTCTATCTGAGGAGGTCATTTTACAAATTGTGACGGAGACCAATCGCTACCACGATCAGCAATCTGCTACGCTGCGTGGCAGATTTTCCAGGTCCAGAAAATGTGAACCGGTCACCGAGGAGGACATTTGGAATTTTTTGGGACTCATCATCCTTCAGGGGGTGGTGGGCAAACCGCTCCAGAAGTGGTACTGGACCACCAATAAGATGCTGGCCACTCCGTTTTTTGGCACTGTGATGTCCGAGTATCGCTTTTCACTAATAATGAAAAACCTGCACTTCGCCAACAACAAAGAATTTGACGAGGCCACACATCCTGTGCCAAAGCTGAAAAAAATCTGGGAGGTGTGCCAGATGATTGTTGCCAACTTTCAGCGGACCTATGTGCCAGAAAGGGATGTAAGTGTGGACGAAAGTCTGATGGCCTACAAGGGACGCCTGAGTTGGATCCAATTTATTGCGTCCAAAAGAGCGCGCTTTGGGATAAAATTTTACATGCTATGTGAATCATCCACCGGCTATATATGGAATTCGGTAATTTACACCGGGAAAGGTACCAAATTCAATCCCAGGTACAGCCGCTATGGGATGGCCACATCTTCTGTCCTGTCACTGCTGGACCCATTGCTGAACCAGGGATACAATTTTTACACGTCACCGGAACTTTATGAGGTTTTGCTCCTCAATAAAACGAACGGGTATGGTACCGTGAGGCCAAACCGGCGTGACATGCCATCTACGTTTGGCAATAAAAAAAAAAAAAAGGAGAGATGGTTGCCTTTCAAAAGGGCAAAATGATGGCAATGCGCTGGCGAGACAAAAAGGACGTGTGTCTCATGAGCACCGTGCACAGCACCTCCACTGCCATGGTCCGCACAAAATACGGAAAAGATGTGCTGAAACCGCAAGTCGTGATCGACTATAACCACACAATGGGAGGTGTCGACCGAGCCGATCAGGCGATGACATTTTACCCGGCGATGCGAAAACAACAAAAGAAGTACTATAAAAAGATTTTTAGGCATCTCCTTGAACAATGTCTTTGGAACGCCTATATCCTTTACAAAGAAAACACGAACATACCTCTTGTTCATTCGGACTTTATATGGAAGGTGGCTGAGCAGATCTTTATCAATCACCCGACGGCATCAGTGTCTGCTAACAGACACGGACGACGCTCTGTTGACGTTGGGAATCCAGAGCGCCTGACAGGTCGTCATTTTGTGGAATTTGTACCGCCAACCGCACGAAAGTTAGCGCCTACCAGGATGTGCGTCCTTTGCTGCTCCAAGAGGGATGAAAATGGGAAAAAAGTCCGAAAAGAATCAAGGTACTATTGCCCAGATTGCAATGTCGGACTTTGTCTCGTTCCTTGCTTCAAAGTGTTTCACACTATGGATGTGTATTGAATTTCTTTCTTTGACTAATTTCTTTATTTTTCATTGCTTTGTTGAATAAAATTATATTATTGATTAATTATAATTCATGTGTTTGTGTTTCAAATTTATCACATCTGGAATGTCTACTAGAGTCTTGTTTTGGTCAGGTTTAAGTAAGTAATTACTAAGAATTGCAGGCCTATAATACATATCACCAAATTTCCATGAAAAAAAATGTACCGCTTTTGGTACGTAATTCCAGACAGAATCATACCGCCAGGGAGGTTAATGGGATCCAATCAATTAATATAAGATGTGCTTCATGTGAAAAAAAAAAATATATATATATATATATACAGTACAGACCAAAAGTTTGGACACACCTTCTCATTCAAAGAGTTTTCTTTATTTTCATGACTATGAAAATTGTAGATTCACACTGAAGGCATCAAAACTATGAATTAACACATGTGGAATTATACATAACAACAAAGTGTGAAACAACTGAAAGTATATTTCATATTCTAGGTTCTTCAAAGTAGCCACCTTTTGCTTTGATTACTGCTTGGCACACTCTTGGCATTCTCTTGATGAGCTTCAAGAGGTAGTCACCTGGCGCAGCACCCCATCACTCTCCTTCTTGGTCAAATAGCCCTTACACAGCCTAGAGGTGTGTTTGGGGTCATTGTCCTGTTGAAAAAAAAAAGATGGTCCAACTAAACGCAAACCGCATGGAATAGCATGCCACTGCAAGATGCTGTGGTAGCCATGCTGGTTCAGTATGCCTTCAATTTTGAATAAATCCCCAACAGTGTCACCAGCAAAGCACCCCCACACCATCACACCTCCTCCTCCATGCTTCACGGTGGGAACCAGGCATGTAGAGTCCATCCGTTCACCTTTTCTGCGTTGCACAAAGACACGGGGGTTGGAACCAAAGATCTCAAGTTTGGACTCATCAGACCAAAGCACAGATTTCCACTGGTCTAATGTCTATTCCTTGTGTTCTTTAACCCAAACAAGTCTCTTCTGCTTGTTGCCTTTCTTTAGAAGTGGTTTCCTAGCAGATATTCTACCATGAAGGCCTGATTCACACGGTCTCCTCTTAACAGTCCTAGAGATGTGTCTGCTGCAAAAGGTGGCTACTTTGAAGAACCTAGAATATGAAATATATTTTCAGTTGTTTCACACTTTTTTGTTATGTATAATTCCACATGTGTTAATTCATAGTTTTGATGCCTTCAGTGTGAATCTACAATTTTCATAGTCATGAAAATAAAGAAAACTCTTTGAATGAGAAGGTGTGTCCAAACTTTTGGTCTGTAATGTACATGCACACCACTAAAATCTAATTACAAATGCCTTTAATTACTTTACTCCAGGCGAAAACTCCCCCCCCCCTCCGCTCTCTCCCTTCCTATCCACCATTTTGTCGGGTGTCACCCCCTTATCCGGTGACCCCCTGTAGAGTCACACATGATCACTCAGCAACCCTTTGGGATGTCTGTGTGGGGGCACCTTGAGGTTGGAACATCATCCAGGGAACCAGCTGGGCCTCCTTTGTTGCGACGATTAAGCTTTTTTTGGACTGTTCCATACTCTACTTGGTAAAGATGATTTTGATATCTACTTTTACTTTTTTTCCATTATTTTTATGTGCATTTATCTTTTCTCTCCCCCCCTCTATTTCATGAGTTCCCATATACAGATGGGGCTGGGGCGGGGGACATTTGATATAAACATATAATTAATAAATAATTTTTTGCAATTTTCTTTTCAGTCACAACTAAAACCTCTGAAGAAGACCTTTAGGGTCGAAATGCGTTAGGATCTATTTTTACTAGTGCTGTCAAGCGATTAAAATTTCTAATCGCGATTAATCCCATTAATGTCATAGTTAACTCACGATTAATCGCGCGATTAACCTCCCTGGCGGTATGATTCTGTCAGAAAAAACATGCTAAAAGCGGTACCATTATTTGCAAGGAAATTTGGCGTTTTATATTGTAGGTCTGTAATTTTTAGAAATAACTCACTTAAATCTGACCAAACAAGATTCTAATAGGCATCCCAGGTATGACATTTTTTTAAAAACAAAATTATAAATTATAATATAATAAATAATTATAAATAATTATAACAAATAATAATATAATTATAATAAAAATTATTCAATAATGTAATCAAATCAAAATCACTGAAATTTGCTCAGTTGCAGAATTGTTGCTGTCATTATTTTTTTTTTTTTATGACGAATTTCCCCACAAATCGCTATCGCACATTTCTGCAAGTGATTATAATTTATTATCGCTGTTTTTTAGCTGATCTAAAACTATTTTTGACATAAAGGGACACTTTTGGTTGCTATGGACAATCTACAGTTTGCAGGGAGAAAGAAACGTTTTTATTATATAAAATGACATGCATGACACAGGACAGACCACTAGGGACAAGGGGGGTGTGTTTTTTTTACATACAGTACTGTAATCTATAAGATTACAGTATACTGTATGTAAGGTGTTTGTTTACTTTTTTGAATTTGGCGCCGTTCTCCGTCCCCGTGCGTCGTAACGTCGCAGGGAACGGAGATCGGCGTCACACGGAGGCACTGTGTGAATCGAGCGAGGTCCCGCTCGCTCACACAGCGCGGTGGCATCGCTGGATCCAGGGACAAGGTAAGTAACTTGTGCCTGTGGATCTAGCGAGGCAAGCCCGAGTCTGACTCGGGGTTTCCGCTCGCAGCAGGAAAATCAAACCCCGAGTCAGACTCGGGAAGACCGCCAGGCAGGTTAAGGAGGTTCACCCTTTAAAACATTTTTTTTTTGTTTTCTTATTTTTTTTTTTTTTTTTTATAATATTAAATTGTGTTTTTTTTTTTTTTACATTTTGATCACTTTTATTGCTGTCACAAGGAATGTAAACATCCCTTGTGACAGCAATAGGTGGTGACAGGTACTCTTTATGGAGGGATCGGGGTCTAAAAGACCTCCGAGCCCTCCTTTGCACTTCAAAGTATTCAGATCGCCGAAAACGGCAATTCTGAATACTGTGTACTTTTTTAAATCCGGCGCCATTGGCAGCCGAGAAACCCGGAAGAGACGTCATGACGCCGCTTCCGTGGTTTCAATGCGGAGACTGAATCAAAGCCGTTTACGGCTTAGTGTCAGTCTCCGCCTGAACACAGAACGCGGCGGATGGAGGATCAGGTCTCCCGGTGGGACGGGAGGCCCGGTCAGAGCGGCGAAAGGCGGCGGGAGGGGGGATGTCCCCTCCCGCTCCTCCGGCATAACAACCGAGCGGCTTTTAGCCGCATCGGTTGTTATGTTTGGATAGCCGATCGCCCGCTCTAAACAACGGTACCGTGATGATGCCTGCGGCTGCAGGCATCATCCCGGTATAACCCCCGAACGCCGAGGACGCATATATGCGTACCGTCGGCGTGAAAGGGTTAAGAGGTACGTGGTGAACCTCGTTAATCACGCGATAAAAAAATTGACGGCGTTAAAATGGGTTTGTGTTAACGCCGTTAATAACGCGTTTAACTGACAGCACTAATTTTTATATATGCTATGTTTACACTTATCGAGCTGTATAATTACCTGTTGTGTGCTGTAAAAAGTTATGGAATTTTAATGCCTTTGTATTACCGCAACTATTTCTTAACCATACTCCCCATCCCTCCTTTTGTATGTGTTATTCACAATAAACACTTTTTTACACATTGCATTCTAACTCATCACTTGAGCTGACTAAAAACCCCACTGGGGAAAATGTCTCTGTTGTAAAATCATGTAAAGCGACAGAACAAAGAAGGATCAAGATGGACTCTTGTGCAAGGAAAAAGGAATATGTGTCCCATCTCAAATGGAGAAGATGATCATGCCACTAGCTCATGGACTGAGTCGTGTATGCCCAAAGGCAATGGAGAGAAGCATAAGCAAGGCTGGATGGTTTATTCGCTACTCCAGAAATGCATATCAAGACTTTGGTGAGGGATGCATAATCTGTGCTAAAAACAACCCAGGAAAACCAACCAGAGTAACACAAAGACATTTGGCCAAGTCACTATTCCTTTTCCAAAGACTTCAGATTGATTAAATCCAATTGCCCAAATCAGGCCATTGGGTCCTAGTAAAAGAACATGTGAAAGTACCTTTGGGACCAACGTCTGAAGGACCCTACCAAGTGTTCCTGACAACTGCTACAGCTGTAAAGTGACGTTGATACATGCCAGCCATTGCACGAAAGTTCAGCTAATTTCAAAAGATGAGTAAACTACTGTTATGCCTTTGCATGATCTTAGCAGTCAAGGCTTGAGAGGAAAATCACCTGTACAAATTACACATGCTAACAGGCATAATGAGTCATTTGAGTAATTGCTAGATATGTTCACATAGGCCAGACAGTAAAAGAAAAAAAAAAAAGGCACACACCTAGTACTCGTTTACTTTCACTTTGAGTTTAAGCAATACAAGGCTGCCCAAACTAGTATGTCAAGAATATCACAAATGTTGTATTATTGTGAAAATACATTTTATGATAAATATAACTTAATGCCTTTTTGGAATATCCCCTTGTTTAGTAAGGAAAAGAGGTATACAATGTGACATTATGATAGGAAATATGAAAAACTCAGATTACACTTTGTTTAGATATGGTAAATTTTCATGGATTCAACAGATATGTTTTTGTCCTCATAGGAATTATCGTTATAGGATTTCTTGTTTATTTGATTTTTTAGGCGTGCTAAGTGTGAAATACAATGGCAATTAGAACAGAGGAAGATGACCCCCAAGGAAGAGAGTGTTATCAGATTGTCAGATTAGCAGATTTGTATGATGCCGAGATGAGTGTCGGTGATACGAATGAGTAAAGATATGTTATGTATCCACATACACCATAAGAAGAACTTTGCTCCACATAGATGTGAAGTAGTACTGTGGACCCTTTGGTGTCATACTAGGTAGGGAAGATATGGTAGTGACCCTGCCATGGGGGTCAAGAGAAGGGAAGTGAGTAGAATTATAGGGGTCTGATAATGTTAATGTCTATCACTTTAAGAATTTGTAAATACACTTTGTTGCTTTTCTTTAGACACAGAAGTTTTCAGTCTACAATGACCTTCACCGCCAGATAAGAAGGTGCAGCTTACTCCCTGTTTGCTCAGAGAAATGGACAGTCTTATCTATCTGGAATTATCCAGTTCTGCCATGTTTTCTGTCTCTTTTTGATATTCACATGATGTAACCACCCATTTAACTGTTCCCTTGCTATAAAGAAGAAATGGACTTTGATTGGACTAAAACTATACGATCACACCTTTATCACGCCTAGAATAAACTTGATACACACCCATATCTCATGAATATTCACACGTATAAATTGTATAACCCATAGTTGTAAGGTCAGAAACACTTTCACTTTTACTCGCTTATATGCCGAGATCTGTGTTGTATTTCTCCATTGCAATGTTTGTATAATTAAAGCACCTACTCCAGTTGCAATATACCCTCAGTACCCCCAACTGTTCGACCCCCTCGTAAACCTTTTCGTCTCCCTTCCCGGAGATTTCCTGACCTCATGACATGCCCTTCCATCTGGGCCTTTGTACAGGCTACCGTTCGTGACCTTAAGAGACAGGAGTGGCATAGTATCACTCCCAACCTAACCATTCAACAGACTAAGGCCTTGAAATCCCTGCAGAAATGTCCCGACATCGTCATTAAACAATCCGACAATGGCGGCAATATCATCCTAATGACACACCAATTCTATCAAGATATGTGTCACTCTATATTAAACAATCGTGACTGGTATAGTCGGATCCCGCCCACCCTAGTCTCTACATTCTCTGCAGAGCTCAAGGTCCTATGTACTGATGCCTATCTTCAAGGCCTTATTGATAAAGATACTCTCGAGTACTTAACCCCCAAATTTCCTCGCTTACCTACTTTTTACGCTCTCCCAAAAACACACAAAAATATACAGAACCCTCCAGGTCGACCCATAGTCTCTGGTATGGGTTCACTTACGGACAACGCAAGCAAATTTGTGGACGCCTTTCTGATGCCACACGTCACTAGCCTTCCGTCCTATATTAGAGACACCTCTGACCTTTTAAAACACATTGAGGGGACACAAGTCCCTCCTGACGCCCTGCTCGTGGCATTGGATGTCGAGGCTTTATACTCAACCATCCCCCACGAGCAGGGCATCAGAATGGCAGGTTCCTTCTTGTATGAGCAAGAGAACACCTCATGGCCACTTGTTGAATTCATCTTGCAGTTATTATTATTTATCCTTACTAAAAATTATTTTACTTTCAGCCTAGGTTCACACTGCTGCGAATTCAAAATCGCGGTAAAATGCGCGATTTTACCGCGATTTCGCGGCCGCGATTTCGCCGCGATTTCGGCCGCAATTTAATGTAAATCGCGGCCCAAAATCGCAAAAAGCAGTACAGGAACTACTTTTTGAAATCGCAGATGCGGCGTCGCACTGATTAGGACAGTGCGATTGCCGACAATTGCCGCCGATTTGAGATGCGATTTGACATGTCAAATCGCATCTCAAATCGTTCCAAATCGTACCCAGTGTGAACCAGGGCTCAATGATGAATTATTCTTACAAACCCAATGTGTAGCCATGGGAACTTCCTGTGCTCCAACCTACGCTAATTTATACTTAGGTGGCTGGGAACGTTCTCTCAATGCTAATGATATCTTTTGTAGATTTTTGGATAAGATCTTACTATGGTACAGGTTCATCGACAATCTCTTTATTATTTGGACTGGCTCTAGCGAATCTTTGCTTGAATTTGTCAGATTACTCAATATCAATGAATTTAACTTAAAATTCACTCTTCAATTTGATGAAACCCAGGTCCCTTTTTTGGACCTGGTTGTCATTAAACAAACAGATGGCACACTCTATACGGACCTTTATCGAAAACCCACTGCGGGTAACACCTTACTATATGCCTCCAGTGCCCACCCTAAGCCACTCATTAGAAGTATTCCCTTTGCCCAATACCTGCGGTTACACAGGAACTGCACACTACCCAGCGACTTCAAAATACAAGCTGATGCATTGCGTGAACGCCTCCTTGCCAGAGGCTATACCCGCACAAATTTAAAAAAGGCCTACAATAGGGCATGCCTCCGTTCGAGGCATTCACTACTGTATGGCATTTCTAAAAATAAGTCTATGACTACCCATGAATCGGTGCGCTTTATCACCACTTTCTCAGCTCATTATAATGTTCTACGTAACATACTGGGCCAACATTGGCATATCCTCACTGATGACACCACATTGCAAAAACATGTTAAATCATACCCTGAGTTAGTATATCACCATGCACACTCTTTGAAAGACCGGCTCACTCAGAGTCATTATGTGGCAGAACCTACATCTCGACCTACCCCCAGGGGGACCTTTCAATGTGGCAACTGTTCACGTTGCCCTTGGGTGTTAGAAGGTGAACGTTTTATATTACCAAATGGTGAACATTATTGTCCAACCTTTTTTGCAGATTGTGGCACTAGAGGGGTTATTTATCTTATGGTTTGTAAATGTAAAGCTTTCTACATTGGAAAAACTATTAGAGAATTTCGCCAACAAATGGGTGACCATTTGTATGACTCAGGCAGTGGCAAACTAACTACAATTGGACGCCACATAGGATTATACCATCGGTATGACCTATCTGTAGTACGTTTCCTTATATTAGAAGTTATCCCCCCACATCCACGGGGTGGTGACTGGGATAAATCAATTTTACAAAAATAATGTCTTTGGATAGAACATCTCAACGCCACAGTATATCCCGGGCTAAACTAGATGAATTCTTACAAATCATTTCTAAAAGGTCCTTTGTTGTGTCGTCTTTTCTTAATTTTTCCATTATATTTTTTATTTTATTTTTTTCATCATTTTTTATTATTTTCATTCTTATTATTATTTTTATTTAATTTTGTATTCAATATTTCCCTTTTTTTTTCTTTTTTCTTTTTTGTTCCCCTGGTTCATTCCTTGTTTATAACTTACAATCTATTATCATACATCATAAGGTTGTTTGTGAATTCTACTATTGCCATTCCCACAATTGTATAATGTAATTTCCTTATATTATGTCTCCCCTGTACTTACTTCCTTCTGAGTTTTTGAAAATCACTTGGTTCCCCTTTGCAATGAACTAAGATTATAGGATCACCATCCTATATATATATGTATTATAATGTAACCAATGTTTAATGTTATACGCATGTATTAAATTGCATCTTCGTTTTGTATTATCATCAGTGCCTTCTGAGAGCTCTGCTCTCCCGGTCATGTGATCCGGCCTCGGCGACGGCTCCCCCTCCTTTTTCTTATTGGCGCACGCAGTGTCCGTCCTGAGCTGGGAGCTCCAATCCAAGCTCCCAGCTTGCAGCCTCTGACCTGGCGTTATGCCATTGGGTCTCAGGACTGCACACCTGTGCACTGTGCCTTAGTCGCAGGACGTTGGACGGAGGGCCGCGTCAGCGTCGCGATCATGTGACGCATGACGCGGCTCGGGATAACACATTTAAACAACTCTATGAGCTGTTAGTGTGAGATGCACGGTGCTCTCCCTGGGGACACACAGCGACACGATCGGATCCGGTAAGACGTCCGACCAGTGCACAACATGCACTGTGTCTTTCTCATTTTATTCATAAGCTTTGCTTGGCTGTGGAATCTAATTAAGCCTTTAGTTTGGTTTCTCCTTCAGCCCGACACATTGCCTTGTCATATTTTCATTGGACATTTTGTCTTAGCCGGACCCATTGAATCTATCCGCCTCCACTGTAGCCCCAGCCTTTTATAAAATTGTATAGTTTTTTGGGTAAGCAGCCCCCTTTTTTCTATATGTATGCTTCATATATTTTTTTTATCTTGGTTACTGGGTTTTTCCTCTCTTTATCTAATCACTCCTCAATCCTCCATGCACAATCAATTTTCACCGGTTCCCCTCCTGTTCACACACATTTTCCCATTGCTCCCTGCTTATACACCACCATTCTTATCCTTTCCTGGCTTTTTATCCCATTGGCCATTTGCCTCCCTTATCTGTTAATCCCAATTGTGTATTTTTTCCCAATAACCCCTCCCCCCGCCCTCTCTCTTTTTCCAACTGCCCCCCTCCCCCCTCCTCCTTATTTTTCCCTCTCCTTCCCCCTAACTCCCTCACCTGTTCATCTCAGTTGTGTCTCTTTTTCTTCCCACAACCCCTCCTTTTTTCCCCCTACCTCCCCCTTCCCCTCCCCTTATTTTCCCCCTCCCCCCACCACTATCCCTCCCCTTTTCTCTTCATCGTTCCCTGCCTTTTCTTTTTTTTCTCCTTTTTATTCTTCCCCTTTCTCTCCTTTTCCCTTCCCTTCCTTACTGCTTTATTGTTTTCAGCTTGTCTCCTATTTGTTGTTTTTTGTTTTCTCTTTTTCTTCCTTTCTTTTCACCCTTCCCCTTTTTTTCTTTGTCCCTCCTTCCCCCCTTCGCCGCCCCCCCTTCTTTTCCTTGCCCCTTATTTTTTCCTTCCCTCTTTTTTCTTTCCTTTTTTCCCCCTCCCCTTTCACTCCCCCCCTCCCCCTTTTCTCACCAACCCATCCGCACTTTTCCCTCCCCTCCTCTACTGCACAAATTATTTTCAGCATCTGGTGTTCTATTTACATATGAATCAATCATTATTATTATTAAACAATACCCTTTTAATCTATTAGAGCCCGTCTTTATTATCCCCCTTGTGCGCCACGGGGGGACTGCCAGACCCTGGACCTGATCGCTTTGACCAGCATAGGTGAGCAAGCTTCCTTGACTCCCTTCAAGAATGCACTGTTGATCTTTTTTCTTTGTATAAATTATTGCACATATTGCTTGTTTTTTATTATATAATCTGCCCATATTTCCTAGAATCCTCCTGAAGAAGCGGTACTACCGCGAAACCGGTCGAGGTCAATGGCTCCACCAATTAGACATTGATGGTCCTGCTATCTATCTGAATTGTGGGGTCTGTCCCAAATGTTTTTTATATTGTATTTTGTCAAATAAATATCATTTTATTTTTATCTTCATAATCTCTTATCAGTGCCTTGAAAGTCCCAATTTCCCTTTCCCCTTGTTGACCTGTGATGTTTGATACTAATCGGCCTCAAGCAGCCTTTTGGTCTTCATTTATCAGGCCCTACTTTCTGCAACCTAACGGGGTGCTGGCACATTTGATTGATTTCATAACCAGTTTAATAGAGGCAATACTCTTCCTTTTTGATACTTATCATTTGGATCTACTATCACAACTGAATGTCTTGATTAAGACCCCCAAATTGGATTTAACAGTAACATCTATATTACATCATTATACTTTTATTACAAGAAATCTTTAGTCAAATACTATACCTGGCCCCATATGGTCAAATCAGGCTCCTCCAGGAACTCAGGTTGTTCCTTCAAAGAAGGCTGAGCTTGGCTGCAGGGAAAGCTGGAGCTACGTCTGGGGGGAAGGGTTGAAAGAGATTCCCTTGCTTCCAGATTGTCATCAAGGATGCTTAACTGACTCTAGTACCACAGACTAGGCTTATAAATTTGATCTGCAGCTGCTCCTGACCTCATGGATTTCAGAACTGTATTCCGCTCAGTCCGATATGTGCCCCTAATGGTCCCATTTTTGGTATTCACATCATTGGTTGTTGCTGTGGGGATCTGGGTCTTCACAAATTCAAGCAGGCTCTCCAGTGCTTCCTTCCTGGCTTCTTTATTTTTATTAGCAGTGCTTTTGGTTTGCCAAAAAAATCGTAAGATACTTCCACCTTTGCAGAAACTCAGCCATAAAATCATGATCCTTGAAGACCTGCATGATTTCTGTAAGTCAAAAACAAGACAAAAATAGTAATGTCAATCAAGACTCTACTAATCTTTCTCACCATATATAGGCCACAATCTCATCCACTGATGAGTCAAGTCAAAAAAATGTTACGTACCCTCGATCTCAACGTTCGTTGCTTACGCCTACTTCCATACACTAAACTTTGTTTTGACAAATGCGGATAACCTTTATATACACTGCGCATGCGTGAAGCTCTGAACGCTTTCCCTGCCCCTTCTCGCTCGTTGTAGTGCAAGACAACATGGTGGAGACTCTGCAGGTGGCAACCTCAACCGAGGAGGAAAGTCAGGAGGAACCACAGAACAGATTCCAGAGATACAAGGCGACAAACATGTCATTCGAGGAGATGGTTGAAATGGTGGAAATATTGAGGAGGAAGGATTATGATGCAAAACATGGCCCATACAAAAAGCCTAATCAGGTCAAGGCCAAAATAATGGACAAAGTGGTTAAAACTCTGCAAAAATAAATGGGGTGCGCAGATCTAAAGAACAGCTCCGCAAAAGATGGTCTGACATCAAGTTGAGGGAGCCGGAGCAATACCACACAATTAAAAAAGTTATTGGAAAAAGTAAATAATTTTCCTGTGTTACTCAGATTATTATTACTAGCATGATGCTGCATGTGCTTTTCCTAGTTCAATATGTCAAGTTTCATGTTCGTGGACACAATAATCGGTCATAGGAATCATCGTTCATTTGCTCACTAATAATAATACAATGTTTTTGTTTGATACAGTGTTAACTAAATTTGACCATGCCTATTTATGTGAGAATATTTTTGGAACATGGTTGTGTAGACTTTATTTAAATAATATTACTGGATTCAGTGTACTGTAAGGAGAGGAAGCACAACAGCTGGTTACACATCTAGACTCAGTAGCACAAGTGTGAGCCACAAGAACAACCTTTTTAGGGTGTTACACACAGGTGATCCAGTGGATACATGGTGTGTTTTCATGTGTGAAACTTGACCAAAATAGATAAACGTACCAGCTTTGGTAATGGATACAATTCAGCTTTGAACACTGACAAAACAGACAATGGTACCACACTTTCAAAGAATGATTTATATTCCTCTTTTAGGCCTCAAATATAATTTTACTCAAGTATACCTTTTGTTTCAATCTCATAGGTCTTCAAAGAGGTTTGAGACGGAAGCCTAGGAACCCCATACCTCCAACAAAAGACCCACAACCGCAGGATGTGGAGGAAGAAGTGGAGAAAGTGGAAACTTGCACCACAACAGGTCAGTGCCATACACCACAGATTCAGGTAATAGATGTAGGCCTGCATATTTATAATACATGGTGTGTTTCTAAATTTTAGGTGCTGTTCTGCCTGTGGCGCAAGAAACATTCACCAGTCACAGTGCCCAGATGGTGATACAAGAAATAATGGTCTGCTTTCGTGACCTTGATAAAATAAAGGAAGACATAGTACAGATCAGGCAAAAAACAAGCAGGTGGAGCAAAGACTCAAAAACTTGTGGGTTTAATTTTCTTTAACACAAAATAGTTTATATTTTATTTTGTTTGTAATTTAAATTGTTTTTTGTACAATTGTACATGTTGAACTTTACAAGTTCCATATTTCATAATGTTTTAAACCATGGCTGTTCATGCGTTTTAGCAAGAAAAATTACCAAAAAAAATAAAAAAGATGCACATTTAAAATGTGCAACAATTAAAAAGCTTTTATACTCAACAATTAGTGGCTTCTTATATCAACGTTGCCTAAAAAAAATAATAACTTTTGGTGTTTACACTGACAGTGATGGGTATTTATTAAAGGAAAATACACATGGCACTACAAGTACACTAGGAGAATCTAGGACAAAGATAAAAGAAACACAAGCAAAAAAAACAAACAAGATGTTTTCAGTAGAAAATATGTTTTTATTAAAAGATCACATCAATGTTCACCGGGCATAGCAATGGCCCCCCTACACATAAAATATTCAAGATATTGTTGCCACACATCACAGCTGCTTTGGGGGGCCAAGCCAGTAGGGCCAGCTTCCTGGGCCGGCAAAGGATTTGTTTCATGTAGTGTGGCCTCAGGCCCAACAGTAGGGAGATAATAAGGGGAATCTTTTTTCAAAAAATTGTGAAGAACACAACATGACAACATGGTTCCACTTGTACGCCGCCAGATTGATAGAGGTTATAAAGAGACGGAACCGGCTGGCCATAATGCAAAGGCATTTTCGACCACCCTTCTGGCTCTGGCCAGCCTGTAATTAAACACCCTCCTCTCAGGGGTGAGGGTGCTTTGGGGAAATGGCCTCATAAGATGTGGACCGAGTGCAAACGCCTCATCCTTGACGAAAACAGAAGATAGTTTATCTTCATTCTCTGCCGCAGTTGGCAATGCCAGGTCATCACATAGAAGCCATTGGGCGAACTCAGTCTGTGCAAAAACTCCGCCATCAGACATCCGCACATTTTTCCCCACATCCACAAAAATAAACTCATAATTGTCCGACACCACCCCCATCAGCACTATACTGTGGAGCCCTTTATAGTTATAAAAATAGGATCCCGAATGGGGTGGTGGCACGATGAGGACGTGCTTGCCATTGATTGCCCCTCCACAGTTGGGAAAGTTCCAATGCTGGGCAAACTCTGATGCCACATCTTGCTATTCCTATGGCGTAGAAGGGAACTGTGGAGTTAAACAAGAAAAAAAAATACTTTGATACATAAACATTGCAGGCAGATTATCCCAAAAAATTATTGCACATACATCAGTATAACATTAATTTGAAGGAGGATTTTAAGACAAAAAAAATGATCACTAATCAGATTCCTCACCCCCTCTGATGGCCCATTTAAATTATTTTATGGGGGGGGGTTCAAGATGAGTTGGGGACCTCAGAAATCAAGGCTCTAGCACTCTGTCTGAATTTGAAAAATAAAATAAATGCACACATTTTAGGGGGGGAGGGGTCAACTACAATACATTGGGAAGTGACTAGGCTGGGGGTGTTTGGGCCCAGGGGAGCATGCTGGAGAGGTTAGTTATGGGAGGCCAAAAAAGCATCAAAAGCTTACAGCATGCATGGGGACAAAGGGGACATTCACAGCATATAACAATCATGGTAATTAGGGACTGATAAAAAAATACTTTCCTGACAGACTCCATGGCAGCCTACGTGTGGGTTAACCCCGCCTCTCATACCTCATAGGACCCTACTCCCATAAAGCTTTGCTTCCTGGCCATGGACAGTGTTCCTTTTTTGTCCTCCTCCTAGGACCTATATATTTATATGTTAAAGTTCAGTCCTGGTGATATTTATGGGAGAGTATGTGTACTGAAGTCCAACAAGTCCCAGCTATTAGCAGGGTGGAGTGTGCGGTACAAATTGATTCCTGGTGGAGCTTATTATCCAGCCATTGGCTGGCAAGCAACTTTGGTCATTCATCCTGGCTATTAGCAGGAGGCCCTTTTTCCCTACAAACGATGCCCAGGTGATGTATCTTTGCTCCCTATCCCAGGCTGGACCGGATGGATTGGTAATGTATTGTCTTTCTTTTGCTACACATGGCAGCTGTTTATGTGTGTTTGTGTGTCTGCGCCGTTTAGCCTTACCGTTTTGGTTAATGGCTTCTGGAACGCATGCTGCGTTCCACTCCTTCCTCCTTCAGCTTCCTTGTGGTTGTGTGTGCGCGCGCGCACGCGAGTCTCCGGCTCGCGCATGCGCAGTAGCGCCTATTTGCCGGTTCGCGCATGCGCACATGGCATTCAGGGTCACGCCGCACACAGCGCAGGCGCGTGGCGTGTGCGTGGGGCGCGGTGACATCATCAAGGGCGGCAATTTTAAAAAGCTGTCAGTGACAGCTGATTTTGGGGAAACTCCTAGATGCTCCTTGGATTTCCAGGCACAGGTCTTGACTGGACAAGGTAAGGTGCCCTGTGGCACTCTGTCCTGTGTACTGTCAGTTTCCTCTGCTGTTGTATTGCCTATGCCTTACTCTTATGGTTATCTTAATGGTTATTGCAGTGTATTCCTCACCACTATGGATGTATCACCGCCCCCCGGTGGCCAACCCTTACGCCGCAGGTAGGATGGAAATTTTCTTTCCTCTGCCTGTCTGTTTGGGGTTTTTTTTTATCATGTTTTTTTCCTGATTTCTTTTTTCACCATCAGCCCTTCTAGGTCTGATCATCAGCCCTCAGTCCACGAAGACATTGATATCACTAGATCACATCGCCATCATTCCAGGTCAAGCTCTAAGCGACCAAAGAGCAGGTCACCCTCCAAACATCATGGGGAAAAATATAGATCCACTTCTGACCGCCATTCCCACCGTCATTTCAGCAATTCCGGAAGAAGATCTTGCTGGGGGTGCAAGGCCCAGGTCCCGGAAGGGAAATCTCTTTGTGATCCCTGCTATTCTCGTGCTGCAAGAGAAAGGGTGGATAGTGACCAACAAGTTGAAGCTCTGGTCAGGAAGGTGGTCCAGGAGTCCCTGAATAAACCTGATCCCACTGGTGACATTCTCTCACCTGTAGTCCCAGCTCCGGTCCTTCTACAGGATGACTCTGAGGTTCTGGGCCCATCTCAGCGCAATCGTTCCTCAAGTATGTCCTCCTTTAGTGAGGTGGAGAGTGTTGTCAATTCCACAGGATTTGACTTTTCTCTAGTCCCAAATCTGGTAAGGGCAGTCAAAGTCGCTTTAAAATGGGAAGACCCGGTGGAATCTCCTAACAAACAGAGAAAATATTTTAAACACCTCAAGAAGGAGCGTCCTAGCTTTCCCCTTTTGGGTGAACTCAGTGAAATGATTACTGATGAGTGGACCACCACTGAAAGGAAAAATTCTTTAATCTCCAAAGTATCAAAGATGTACCCGTTTAAACGAGAAGAAGTGAAACACCTGGAGTCTGCTCCCTTGGTAGACGCCGCTCTAATGAGACTGGTTAAACATGTTACCCTTCCTTTGGAAGACACAGTTTCTTTTAAGGATGCTCTGGATAGGAAAATTGATACAGATTTAAAACGCATATATATCACAGCAGGTATGGCGTGTAAACCAGCACTGGCCCTTGCAGCCCTCTCCAAGGCAATGGAGACTTGGACGGATGAAGTAGATTCTACTCTGTCAAACATGCCTGGTCTTCTGGTCAGAGACCTACCAGTTCACGAACTAAGAATGGCTGCTGCCTTCCTAGGTGAGGCCTCCCTTGACATTATCCGCCTAGTGGCGCGGGTCATGCTCTCATCTGTTACAGCTAAACGCGCCCTATGGCTCCGTCCTTGGGTAGCCGACCCAGCCTCTAAACAGGCATGGTGCCGTATTCCCTTTCAAGGGTCTTCCCTGTTCGGGAACAAACTTGACAGCGCTATCTCCCGTGCCACAGGGGGTAAATCGGGGTTCCTTCCCCAGGACCGTCGTCCCTTCAACCAAAGAAAATTTTTTCCTAGGCAAGACCAAGATCGTGCTAGAGAGGCTCGTCGATACAAGCCGGGAAGAGAGTTCAGGAAAAATTGGAGAAGAAACCAACCTTCGGGTCAAAAACCCACAAAAGGGGCAACTTCGGGTAACCGTGACACCCCTAAGTCCTTTTGATATTGGGATCGCTCAGACGCAGCGGGTTGGAGCTCGGCTTCTGCAATTCCGGCACGTTTGGGCAGCCTCAATAAAAGACTTTTGGACGGTCAAGACAGTATCCCTAGGTCACACCTGGTCCTTTGTCAACCCTCCTATACTTCAGTTTGTCCCCACAACTCTGCCTCACTCAGAAGAAAAGAGAAATATCCTTCTAACATACACAGACACTCTCTTGTCCCAGGGCGCCGCTATACAAGTGCCAGCGGCAGAAAGATTTCAGGGAATGTACTCACCTCTGTTCATGGTTTTGAAGAAGTCCGGCTCTTGGAGGCCAGTGATAGACCTGATGCATTTGAACACCTTTATAAAAAAGGAAAAATTCAAGATAGAGTCACTTCTCACAATTCGTCAGACCATTCTGCCAGGCGACTGGCTTGTGTCAATCGACTTGAAAGATGCCTACTTCCACGTGCCCATAGCGGCAGAATTTCAGAAATACCTTCGGTTTGCAGTGGGCAGTGTTCACCTACAGTTCACGTGTCTCCCATTCGGGCTTACAACATCGCCGCGGGTGTTTTCAAAGCTCTTACTGGCTGTCGTGGCCTTAATCAGAATGAAAGGCATCCGTCTACACCACTATCTAGACGACCTGCTGTTACTTTCACAGAACAGGGAACAGCTATTGATACATCGGGCTCAAGTTATTCTCACTTTGACCGAGTTCGGCTGGCTTTTGAACAGGGAAAAGAGTCATCTAGAACCCACACAGTCTCTAGTCTTCCTCGGTGCCCAGTTCGATACGATCCAGAGTACAATTTCTCTACCCTTAGAAAAAATCCCAGTCATCCGGGAAAGAGTTCGTCTTGCATTGGAGTCCCCTTTTCTCAAAGCTTCACTCTGTCTCAAAATTATAGGCACCATGGTGTCCACGACTCCCATGGTCAGATGGGCACAATGGCGCATGCGTCCTTTCCAGAGGGGTTTTCTCCAACAATGGGATCCGAGGCCCCAGGACCAATTAATCCGGATAACTCAGTCAATGAGGGACAGCCTCTTCTGGTGGCTTCTGCGGAAAAATCTCCTCAATTGTCTCTCAATAGCCCCTGTCTCCTGGATCACAGTTACATCCGACGCCAGCAGCAACGGCTGGGGTGCCCTTTGCCTGAAAGAAGTAGCCCAAGGGAAGTGGGATTTCCCATCTCGAAAGGTAGTATCCAATATCCTGGAACTCCGTGCAGCCTTCTGTGCCCTTCAAGCCTTCACCCATCTGGTAAAGGGGTCGTCAGTCCTTCTGAGGATGGACAATACGACAGCCGTGTCTTACATAAAGAGACAAGGAGGCACTCGCAGTCTGTCCCTTCTGAGGGAGGTGGAGCCGATTATGTCATGGGCTCAGACACATCTGACAGATCTAACAGCAGTTTATCTCCCCGGAACTCAGAATATTCAAGCAGATTTCCTATCGAGGACGACACTCGACAACAACGAGTGGTCTCTCCACAGCGAGGTTTTCGTCTGGATCCTGTCACTAGGATTCACACCGGAAGTGGACCTATTTGCATCCCCGTGCAACTACAAACTGGAGAAATTTTACACAAGAAATCGCTGCCCCCAAGCGTTCGGGGTGGATGCTCTAACAGATCAGTGGATGTTCCACAAAGCCTATGCTTTTCCCCCAACTCCAGTTATTCTCCGGTTCCTGTCGAGACTCAGATGGGAGGAAGTCGAAGTGGTCGCAATAATTCCTTACTGGCCCAACAGACCATGGTTTCCACTGTTGTTTCAGTTGAGCTTCCGGGATCCAGTTCAGCTCCCATCCAGACCAGATCTCTTGCTCCAGGGGTCGACCCCTCACCCTTGTCCATCACATCTGCACCTGATGGCCTGGTTTTTGAGAGGGAAAGATTGGAAGCGCTAGGTTGCCCAAGCCAAGCAATCTCTACATTACTAAATGCCAGGAAAGTGAGCACCAACAAAGTCTATCAGAGGATATGGTCTAAGTTCTCGGATTACACCTCCTCCATGAACAGTTCAGCCAAAGTCCCCAGAGTGCAAGACATTTTGGGCTTCCTCCAAACTGGGCTTGACCTACCCTTATCAGTCAGCTCCTTGAGGGTCCAAGTATCAGCAATCTCTGCCTTCACAGGTATTTCGTGGGCCAGACATTCCCTTGTCCGTCAATTCTTCAAAGGAGCCATGAGGTTAAGACCTCTAAGAAAACCAAGATTTTCCAAGTGGGATCTCCCATTAGTCTTGGACTTTTTTTCAGGAGATCAAGATTCAACTAATCAATCTATCAAAGATCTTTCCCTCAAGATTGTCTTCCTTGTGGCTATAACATCTGCCAAAAGGGTCTCCGAAATTGGCTCTCTAGGCTCCAAAGAACCGTTCCTCACTTTTTTCCCGGACCGTGTAGTGTTAATTCCAATGCTGGGTTCCAAGCCTAAAGTCACGTCAATCTTTCATGAAAACCAGGAAATTGTACTTCCCACGTTTCATTCTTCTGAGGGTTCTATGGTTCATCCTCTGGATGTCGGCGAAATCCTTAAACAATATCTGGAAGCCACAGCGTCCTTCCGTAAATCTGATCATTTGTTTGTGTCATTCCATGGGAAAAACAAAGGCATGCGTGCTTCCTCCAGAACCATCGCCGCATGGATCGTCCAAGCTATCCAAAGGGCTTACAAGGCTAAAGGGTTGGCTCCTCCTGAAGCGGTAACCGCTCATTCCACGCGGAGCGTCTCTACATCATGGGTGGCTGCCCGACATGTTTCCCCTGAAGTTATTTGCAAAGCGGCCTCTTGGTCGTCCTTAAATACATTTATGACGCACTATTGCGTAGAACCGGCCTCCTTGTCGTCGGTTAATTTTGGTTTGAATATATTATCTGTTGACAATGTCAATTAAAATTTTTTTCTTTAACCAGCAATTGCCCACCCGGGTGTGTTTGGCTAGTCATTTCCCACACGTAGGCTGCCATGGAGTCTGTCAGGAAAAAGGAAAATTTATATGAAATACTTACCGTAATTTTCCTTTCCTGATGGACTCCATGGCAGCCGGAGTTCCCTCCCTTTGCTGGAGTAGGCTATATTACGGAACACTGTCCATGGCCAGGAAGCAAAGCTTTATGGGAGTAGGGTCCTATGAGGTATGAGAGGCGGGGTTAACCCACACGTAGGCTGCCATGGAGTCCATCAGGAAAGGAAAATTACGGTAAGTATTTCATATAAATTTTCCTTTATACATTAGCAAGCATTAAATACATAGGGCCAGATTCTCGTAGTTTGGCGTAACTTTGTGCGGGCGTAACGTAACCTATTTACGTTACGCCTCCGCAACTTAGACGGGAAGTGCTGTATTCTCAAAGCACTTGCTCCGTAAGTTGCGGCGGCATAGCGTAAATAGGCCGGCTTAAGCCCGCCTAATTCAAATTTGGAACAGGGGGGCGTGTTTTATGTAAATGTTCTGTGACCCGACGTGATTGACCTTTTTCACGAACGGCGCATGCGCCGTCCGTGGAAATCTCCCAGTGTGCATTGCTCCTAATATGCCGCAAGGACATATTGGTTTTGACGTGAACGTAAATTACGTCCAGCCCCATTCACAGACGAGTTACGCAAACAACGTAAAATTTTCTAATTTTGTCGCGGGAACGACGGCTATACTTAACATTGGTACGCCCCACTTACGCCACCATATAGCAGGGGTAACTTTACGCTGGGAAAAGCCTAACGTAAACGGCGTATCTGTACTGCGTCGGCCGGGCGTACGTTCGTGAATTTGCGTATCTAGCTGATTTACATATTTCGACGCGTAAATCAGCGTACACGCCCCTAGTGGCCAGCGTAAATATGCAGTTACGATCCAACGGCGTAAGAGACTTACGCCGGTCGGATCTAATAGAAATCTATGTGTAACTGATTCTAAGAATCAGGCGCATAGATACGACCGGCCAGACTCAGAGATACGCCGTTGTATCTCTTTTGAGAATCTGGCCCATAGAATGTGAGGTTAAAGGAGAAAACTTACCTTAATATAGTCCTCCTGTAGGACTTGTATTATGGCAGAACAGGTCTCTGGGAGGAGATGCCTGTCGAGAACTTGAGGTCCTGCAGGCGTCTCCCTGTTGCCAGGTAGCGCAACATGGCAACTAGCCTTTGCTCAGTAGTGATGGCTTCCTGCATAACGGTGTCCTGCCTGGTGATATAGGGGGACACCAAAGCCAACAGATGCTGGAAAAACAGGGTCCGTCATCCTGAGAAAATTCCTGAAGTCATCAGGGTTATTCTCCTGGATTCTCCTTATTCTCCTGTATCTCCTGCAACAAAGGCATGTGACAGAATTGGTCCCGCTGGAGCAACCAATTCTTGGTCCATGAACTCCTCCTCACCCTGTTCATGGACTGGAGTCGGGATAAAGCAACAATCCCAACACCAAGCACAACACGATCTCAGCGACAAGACTGTCCTCGCAACATGGCTCGCAAATGGTCGGCTGGTCAGAACGAACAAAAAGAACGCACTGAACAACAGCAAGGCCTATGAAGAACGACCTGAAAAACAGTAACGAGTGGACAAGAACGCACTGCAAAAACAGATACAAACTGACTACAAGCACTGAAAGACAGATACAAACCCACAAACTGAACACCAGAAAATGATCTTTAAAGCACGAAGACTGAAAAGCGAGAATCGTCTCTCACCAAACTTTTACTAACACGCAGTAACACAAAATTAGCAAAAGCAGCTCAAAGGGTGGCGCCATTTAACCACTTGAGACCCGCGCTATTGACAAAAGACAACAACAGCGCGGTTCTCAGGTGCCAAGTGGATGTCTTTGGACGTCATTTGAAAGCATTACCCACGCACGCCACTGGGGGGCGCGCGGCGGGTAACCACTGTGCCGCCGCATCGCTGGGCAGCCGATGCGTGTACCTGGCGGCCGCGATGTCCGCCGGGTACGCGCGATCATCGGTGACACAGACGGTAACAGCAGGGACGTGGAGCTCTGTGTGTAAACACAGAGCTCCACGTGCTGTTAGAGGAGAGGAGACCGATCTGTGTCTCTTGTACATAGAGACACAGCATCGGTCACCTCACCCAGTCACCCCCCTCCCCCCACACAGTTAGAACACACCCAGGCTACACATTTAACCCCTTCCTCACCCCCTAGTGTTAACCCCTTCCCTGCCAGTCACATTTATACAGTAATTAGTGCATTTTTATAGCACTGATCGCTGTATAAATGTGAATGGTCCCAAAATTGTGTCAAAAGTGTCCGATACGTCCGTCGCAATATTGCAGTCCCAAAAAATCACAGATCGCCGCCATTACTAGTAAAAAAAAAATAATGAAAAAAAATCATAATTCTGTTCCCCATTTTGTAGGCGCTATAACTTTTGCGCAAACCAGTCGCTTATTGCGTTTTTTTTTTTTTTTTTTTTACAAAAATACGTCGAAAAATATGTATCGGCCTTAACTGAGAAAAAAAATTGTTTTTTTTAAAAAAAAATTGGGATATTTATTATAGCAACAAGTAAAAAAAATATATATTTTTTTTAAATTGTTGCTCTTTTTTTGTTTATAGCGCAAAAAATAAAAACCGCAGAGGTGATCAAATACCACCAAAATAAAGCTCTATTTGTGGGGGGAAAAAGGACGTCAATTTTGTTTGGGAGCCACGTCGCACGACCGCGCAAATGTCAGTTAAAGCGACGCAGTGCCGGAAGCTGAAATTTCGCCTGGGAACGAAGGGGGTTTATGTGCCCTGTAAGCAAGTGGTTAAATGGAACTTCCCCTTTATAGTTCCGTCATACGTGTTGTACATCACCGCACTTTGCTAGAGCATTTTTTTTCATAAACGTGTGTACGCAAGGCAGGCTTGAGAGGAATCACGACAAATCACGTCGAGAAAAACATTGTTTTTTTTTTAATGACATGAAAAACAGTCGTGTGTACGCAGCATTACATTTATTGTGTGCTCAAACCTTTTGTTAATGTTTTATAAACATATGATTGACCCTTTCATATGCACCCTTGAAAAAGGAGATTCAGAAACTCTGAAACGTGTTGAGTGAACCACGAGGAATTCATTGTTGATTGGTGGTGGTGATTGTTATATTTCAATAATCTTTATTGAGTTTTATCACATAAAGAAAACACACATAGAAGCATAAACAAGATGCATGGGAACAGAGTCTGTCAAAATTAACGGAATACAGAGTAGCGCTCAGGCAAATCCAAATGACAGGCTACGGTAGCGGTACAGTGAATGTTGAGAAAAACGTTGCTACAGTACCAGAACCAGGTGTTATCCGCTCCCGCCCAGACACCCCCATGGGATCAATCTGTGCCAGGGAGGGGGGACAACACGCCGTCTGTCGCCAATATCACTTCTTACATAACTATCAAAATGACGTTGAGATAACAAAGCAAACAGGGACAAGGGAAGAGGGGAAGGAAGAGAGGGGGGGGGTCACCCTATAGTAGCATATATGGAAATAAGGCAATATGGTAGTACATGGACAATATCATTGGCTCAGTCTTTAACTGTACATTTTGGGTTTGATAACCAGCTGTCCCATTTAGTCCTAAAAGGGCTGAACCTAAGGTCCGCTAGTGCTAACAGCTTTTCCATCTCACACTGGTGATTTAGAGTAAGAATGGCATTGTAACATCTCCCAACAATGCCATTCTTACTCTAAATCACCACTATCGGTTCTCCAACATTTTATACCTTGCCTTGATCTGAAAGCCTGGTTTTCAAAGGGCCTTAATCTCTTCAAGGATTTGTATCATAACACATCCCTTCACACCTTCGAATACTTGGCCGCTCGATTTAATCTCCCTCCCTCTGCACATTTTCCCTACCTACAGATTTCGTCCTTTTTGAAAAAACATCCCCTGCCAGCCCACTTGGAGTATTCATCCCCGATTGCCACCTTTCTCCAAGATCCTGCTATCCCGGTTAAAGGTATTTCGTTGTTCTACAACATTTACAATAGCCAAAACTCCTCTTTTAAAACGACCACTATCATTAAATGGGAAAAAACCCTGGGTAAGGCCTTTCCTGATAACTCTTGGAAAGTAGCGTTCTCTACCACCTACTCCTCCTCCAAGTGTGCAAACCACTGGGAACTCTTTCAAAAGGTCGTGCACTCCTGGTATCTCACGCCCTACAAATTATCTAAATACTACAGTGACCGCACGGCCCTATGTTGGCGACAGTGTGGAGAAGTGGGCACATTGTACCATATTTTGTGGGCCTGTAAATCGGTGTGATCCTTCTGGAACAAGATATTTTCCATGATCTCGGATATTTGCGAAAGACACATAGATCCCATCCCTGAGCTTGCTCTCTTACATCTGACAATAGACAAATTTCCCTTTTAAGTTCAGAGTGGTGGTTATACAACTTCTGTTAGTGGCTAAAATAACTATCACCAGATTGTGGAACATGGTTAGGCCTGCAATCCCATGGTGGTTTCTTATATTTTCCGCTAAAGGCTCCATGAGAAGCGTAAAGATTATAGGTGACAAGGGGCAGCCTTGCCGTGTCCCATTAGATATACGTATCAGTTTGGATGTAATCCCTGAGGTAAGTACAACGGCCGAGGGAGTCTAGTAAAGGGATAAGATGGCTGTCTGTATCCACCCCGTTATTCCAAAAGTAGTAAGTACTGACTTGAGGTAGCCCCAATGGACCCTGTCGAATGCCTTCTCTGCATCCAAGGAAAGAAGCAGAGAAGGCGTCCGAGAGGTCCCAGCTTGGGAGAACAGATTAATAAGTCGCCTGGCACCATCCGGAGCTTGGCGTCCGGGTACAAACCCCACTTGATCCAAATGAACGAGGAGGGGCAGGAACTTTTGCAGTCTAATAGCTAGGAGTTTAGCATACAGTTTAACATCAGTGTTAAGGAGAGATATGGGTCTGTAATTGGCAGGACTAGTAGGGTCTTTGTCGGGTTTGGGCAAGGTCACTATTACCGCTTTCAACATTTCAGGCGGAAAGGTTCCTGAGGACGAAGCTAGATTGAAGACTGATTGCAAGTACGGTGTAAGTTCTTTAGAAAAATGTTTATAATACTCGTTTGAAAAACCATCGTCGCCCGGGGACTTCCGATTGGGTAGTTTATTAATGGCCAAACAGATTTCTTGGGCCGTGAATGGTTGGGATATGGAATCAAGTTGGTCCTTAGCAAGGGTAGGGAGTCGTGCTTTGTCTAGAAACGCGCTAATAAGCGCTGGTGAAGGCTGAGGGGTGGAATCGTCAGTACGAAGGTCATACAGCGTCTGGTAGTAGTCCGCAAATGTATTGGCTATGTCCTTAAGGTTAATAACAGTGTCGCGAGTAAAAGGATGTGTAAGGGCAGCTATTCTTCGTTTGACCTGTCTAGCCTTCACCCTCCTGGCTAGCCAGGCTCCCGCTTTATTGTGTAAACCATAATAGTTGGCTTTGAGAAATTTAAGATGGTTCACATATTTGTAAAGAATCAAAGACCTCAACTGCTGTCTGTCCCTAAGAATATTTTGTGTAAGTCGGGGATCTGGTTTAAGTTTATTCTCTCGTTCTTGCAAAGATAGGGAATTCAGCAAGTCAGCAATCTGCTTTGCCCTCCTCCTTCTTACAGTTGAGGCTAATTTGATCAATACCCCCCTCATATAGACCTTGTAAGTATTCCATAATGTAAATCTGTTGACATCGGGAGCATCATTATAACTAAAGAAATTCTGATGTTCCTGAGCAATCGTTTGGCACAACAGCTTGTCCTCCAAAAGGGAAGTGTTCAGCCTCCAAATTGGAGGGGGCGAGCTACAAAGCTTATCATCGAATTCTAAAGTAAGCGGGGCGTGGTCTGACCAAGATGTTGTGCCAATGTCCGTGCTCAGTACATTCTGAAGAGATCTCTTGCCTGTAAAAAAAAGTCAATGCGGGAATAAGAACAGTGAGCAGCTGACAAAAACGTGTAGTCCTTCTCTGAACCGTGCAAGCACCTCCATACGTCATACAATTCATACTTTTCAAGCAGGGGAATAATAGATTGAGTAGGTCTCCTGGCTTGGGAAGTGGAGTCCATAGAGGGATCCAAAATAGAGTTGAAATCCCCCCCTAGGAGGAGAGTGCCTTGAGCCACTTCCGAGATTGTGGTGAGTAAAGGGGCAAGGAACTTGCGCTGCTTCGTATTGGGGGCATAGAGGTTGACAAGCGTAAACATTAATTGATTCAGTTCGCATATAAGAATTATAAACCTCCCTTGGGGGTCTTGAATGGTGCGAATGTGACGGACTACTACGGAATCCTTAATAACGATCATCACACCACAAGCTTTTTTGGGGCCGTTGGACATGTACAATTGGGAGTAGTTGTGAAAGTTCAATCTAGGGCATTTATGGGCCGCAAAGTGGGTTTCCTGGGCAAGGATGATATCCGCCTTAAGAGAGCGGGCTTTTTTCAGTAACGCAGCTCGCTTAACAGGGCTATTGATTCCCTTAGCGTTTATGGATATGAATTTCAAAGGCATGACAAAGATCGGTTGATCGCTGAGATGAGGCTACACATGGGTACACAATCAAACCAGAAGTGAGGAGGAAAGTACCTGTGCAATAGACATACAGGGTCCAGAAAGTCTTCTGCTGGTAGCAGAGGGCAGTTGAGTAGAAGATAGACATTTCGCTGGGCAGCGGGAGTGTGACGTTAACAGTCCAAGGAAGCAGATCAGGGACAAGTCCAAGCTTGATTGAAGCTAGAGCCATGCCAGAGATGGTGACCCGGAGGGTAGAGGATGTCGGAAAACACAAACAAAGAACAGAAAAAAGGGAAAACAAAGGTAAAAAAAAAACTGTTAAACACAGGTACAATGGGCAGCTCAGGCTGCTGCGGTAACTCGGGGGGCAAGGATCAATAGTGCGGTGCACTAGGTACAGAAGGAGGGCACTTCAGATACATGAACTCCATGCCTCACGCTTCTAACATATAGCGATGATGAGGAGAGGCTCTGCTTGTTTACGGAGAGCAGGTTAAGACCACTCTGTATCCAGGCGTTCAGGGGTAGGATGAACAGGAGTTTGAGCATCAGGAGGGAGTAGGTTCCATTGCCTGAAGAGCACAATGCTTTTTTCCACACTGTATATAGAAAATTGTTTGCCATTCCAGGTGACAAGAAGTTTTGTGGGAAATCCCCAACGATAAACCACACTATTGTTGCGCAGAATCTTAGTGAGCGGGTTGAGCTTCTTTATGTTCAGCGCAGTTTGTTGCGATATATCCGTATATAGAGAGATACCCGAAAATTCGTCAGGAACTACCGGGTTTTGTTTGGCCGCCGCCATAACGCGCTCTTTTGCATGATAGTAGTGAATGCGCGCCAAGGTATCTCTGGGTGCTGTATCAGGGAGGAATTTCGGCTTGGGTATGCGATGGGCCCTGTCAACGCATAGTTCAATATCATTCAGAGTCGGAACAAGGGCTTTCATAAGGCGTTGAACAAAGGTACTGAGTTCATTTGGTGGGATCGATTCCGGAATCCCCCTGAATTTAATGTTATTTTGCCTTGAGCGGTCTTCTAAATCCGCCATTTTGATTTGGAGGCGTTGAAGCTCAGATTCCTGATCAGCATACGCATCAACAAGATCATTATAAGCGGCATAGAGATCCGCCATTTTGGTTTCCAGATGCTGTATTTGGGTACTGTGAGCAGAGACAGTTTTGTGTAGTGGGGCAAACATATCAGAGAAATCAGTAAACAGGGTCCTTCTGAGGGATAAGAGCATATTTTTCATAGTGCTCTCAGATATGGCTTGTTCCGATGCTGGGAACATTTCAATAGAGGGCTCCGTCGATGTGCTCTGTGAGGAGAGCTGCATGGCCACATGCTGCAGCCCAGAGGAGAACTCGTCTCCCTCCCTGCGCTGCCTAGTTTTAGCTGGGCTGCGTGTAGTGGGTGTAGAGGGGGGTGATGACTCATCCAGCTCCGTCGAAGCGGCAGGCAGCTGACTCACCGCATTGTGGCTGCCAGCTTGAGAGCGGGTCCCTCCGAAGGAGCTCGCGCCGGCGCCATTTTGAGTGTTCGGCGGTGGCGCTGCGGGGAAGAAGTCCGTGAGGCGCTGGGGCGGCTTGTTGTTCTTCCTCCTCTTGTACATTGCTCCACGGGATCTCCGCCGGCTCAGGGGGTGCAATCAGTACTCGGGGAGCCTCTTCCTAACGTTGCTGTGCCGTTGCTAAAGCGTGAGGTAGCAGGAGCTCACAACAATGCGGCCATCAACATCGCCGGCCGGACACGCCCTAGTCGTGGTGGTGATTGTTATATATTCATATGCAGTTACTGCAAACATTCCATTTATTTTTTTTTATCTTTTATTCTACTGATGTATGTATTTCGATAATAAAATGTAAATATTTTTTCTATATGTAATTCAAATATATAAGACAAGTATGTGTTTTTTTTTCAGTATGTATATATATATATATATATATATATATATATATACAGTATATATATATATATATATATATATATATATATATATATATATATATATATATATATATATATATATATATATATATATATATATTTGGTCAAATACATTGACCAAAATATTTTTCTTTTTGTATCCTTTTTCCAAACAAATGGTTTGAACATTTGTTTGTGTCACAGTCATGTATATGTAATACATTGCTTTTGTTTTTAACACTCAAAGAGATGACACCACTGAATTTGTTAGCACCCGCTAGAAAGTCATTGTAACTGGAGCAATAAGATTTCTGTTAAAGTCTGAGGAAAAGTTGAAGGAAACAGGTAAGATAATTAAGAATCCAATTACAGTTTTTTTTTTTTTTTTTTTTAGCTGGCGCTTTTGGTTCTCATACTTTTGGATGTATTGAATGATTCCTGTGGTTTTGTAATATAGTACAAAAACGTATATTTCTGAAAATGTCAGATTTGTAATCTACTGCTGTTTCCTTTGTAAAGATCAGCTAGTTTCACTCTATATGCAGTGCAAATGTAATTATCATACTGCATCATGTGTGACAACATGGAACACTGTAGTGACATCATTATACTTGTTAATAATCAGTTTCAGTGGCAACCACAACTAAGCTGTTTCTCAACAGTGTTTACAATTTTAAATTCTACAAAGCTTCTCAATGATAAATGTCACTTGAATTACATTAAACAAAACAAGAGTACTAAAATACATTCTTTATTACAAAATATTGCACTGTACTAAAAAAAATGTGCACATTCCTTGAATGGTTAATTTGAAATGAGGGTCTTTATTTAAATGTATTTTTTTTTTAAATGTGAAGCAGCACAAATCCAGTCAGGATTCTACAACCACTTTGCCGACGTCAATCTGTCATTGGCGGGTGGCAAGTGGTTAAACAGAAATTACTGTATGTCTACAAAGTAATAGAATTTCTTTGTCATACTTACCTGTAAAATCCTTTTCTTTAAGTACATTATGGGACACAGAGTCAGGCTAATATTCATTACCTGCTGGGACGTCCCAGAGCAATAGCCTTGAGGGGAGGGAGACACCCTGCCAAACAGTAGCCATCAGTTTTTATACGGCAGCCGAAAAAGCCAAATCCTCGGCTGCTCGAACATCCACTTGCTAAAATTTGTGAACTTATGCCCTGAAGACCAGGTAGCAGTCTTACAAATCTGAACCACAGATACCTGATGGCGAAAAGCCCAGGAGGTTCTTACCCCCCCTTGTAGAATGAGCTCTCACCCTAAAGGGAGGAGCTTTATGTTTCAGACCGTAGGCCGGAAGGATCAATTGACGGACCCAATTGGCAATGGAAGCTTAGGAAGCTGTCTTCCCTTTCTTGGGTCCTTTTGGTAAAAAAAAAAAAAAAAGAGTCCGATTCTCAGATCTTCGCAGATCTAGACAAATAAACCTTGACTGCCCGGGCAATGTCCAAGGAGTGCAGTCATCTCTCTTCTGCTGAATGAGGCTAAGAGAAAAAAGAAGGCAAAATAATGATTTAAATGAAAGGCCGACACCACTTTTGGCAAAAAGGATGGAACAGGTCATAATACGATCCTGTCGTGGTGAAGGATTAAATACAGTTTCCTTCATGACAGGGCCGCCAACTCCGACACCCTCATAGCCGAGGTGATAGCCATCAGGAAGGCTAGCTTGCATGACAGCAAGTCTAATGGGATTTCCTTAATAGGTTCAAATGGTTGTTTCTGTAACACAGACAGCACCAAGTTCAAGTCCCAAGGATACATAGGTGACCTAATGGGGTGTGAGAGTGACTTCCAGTAATAGGCAACTTAAAGGCAGAGCAAACCATTTTGGTAAGAGTCAGGATCAAGAGCCTTTGTGTTTGAGAGGCAGATACCGGTTAAAAGCCTCTGAGGACTGGATATCTTCTTGTCCAGATTGCTCGGAAGCAGGCCTATCTGCCAGACCATCCACAGAATGCTGAGCTTATCCCCATTCTCAACTCATTCCTGCTCCAAACTAGGAGACTCCAGGGAGGAGAATCTGTCACGCTTCTTGTCAGGTAACCAGGTAGCAATCAGAGTCACAGGTAGCAGGGGTCTCAGGAAAATGCTGTAGACTGGACAGCAAGGCAGCAAATTATCTGATCTCTTTAAATAGCCTATTTGGCACCAAGTATTGTCACAGCGCGCCCATGTGTGCGCCCATGCCCCACTGTGTATGCACCGAATGGCCCCTCTGTGCACAGGCATTACTCTGACACTGTTGTTGCTAGGCAGACTGCTGAAACGCCTTTCCTGACACATCGCTAACATTTACTCCCCCAATACTAATCAACACCGCTTGTACAAAACTATGATGAAGAAATTGGAAACTTTCAAACAAGGCCCCATGATCATATGTGGTGATTTTAACCAAATCGTTGACCCTCAAAAGATACCTCAAACCCAGCCCTCTCTTTCCTCCCTGATCTACTTGGAGGACCTATATTCCCGGATAGATCTCTTTTTGACTGACAAAAATACTTTACAACTGGTCCAAGAAACTAAAATTGGACTTATTATGTGGTCTGACCACGCACCGATCTCGATGAAGCTGTTTCCGGCACTCACAAACCAAAACCACGACATCTGGAATACCTCTATTATTGCACGCCCACAATATCAAAAACAGATCCTATCCAAACTACAACAATACTTTACAACTAATGTCGGGTCTGTTGACAACCCCACCACATTGTGGAATGCCCACAAGGCCTATATAAGAGGCCTCCTGATTAAGTTAGGGGCCCACAAGAAAAATAATATAGTATCACCACAAACAAACTTATAGAGCAAATACGCACACTCGAACTGGCCAACAAACCTCAACCCTCCCCTTTACTTAGATCTGAACTACAAGCAGCCAGAAAAACAAAACTCTCAGTGACTACCTCTACACAAACTTTGACTACCACCTTAAATGCCTACACCTGAAATCATATTCACAACACAACAAACCTGGGGCGTATCTCTGGAATCCCTCAATGGATTTCTGCTGGCAATTATTAAGAACAATTTTAATCTGTTCTTTACGATGTCCTGTAGCAGTGACAAGATTACATGGAAGCTGATCAAATGAGGATAAAACTCCTAGGCCAAGGCTATTAGTGCAGGTGCCTCAAGAGAGCATTTAAATGGGCAAGTGACCAACCGAGAAGTAGCACAAAAGCTTGAAAACATTCAACCACAGACCACCCGAATCATTACAAGATACAACAGCCAGCATAAAATAATAAGGAGAACTTTCAAAAAATATTGGCACTTACCATCGATCCAACTTTAAATCCACATGTGCCACCGCATCCTGTGGTGACATATCGTAGGACCAACTCATCCAGAGTGAATTTGTTGGGACCTTTAGATCAGACCCATGCAAGAACCTAGGCACGTTCACCTGTGACGATGCACCACGTGTCGCTACATGAATACTGGAAAAAATGTCCTATTGCCCAATGGCATGGGTTTCAAACCACGACACTATGCCAACTGTACATTGGCAAGACCAAACTAGAGTTTAGAAAATAAGCAAGGCGACATATTACCAGTATGCAGAAAGCGAACCCCATTTTACCTATGGGAAGACACATGGTCGATCATCATGGTGGGACATGCCCCGATTTTAATTTCCTAATTCTGGATCAAATACACCCCAACATTAGACAACTTAAATGCAAACTAACACAAACTAAAATCCCATACCTTACTGATCATGTAGGTACATGACTCACCAACCCTAAAGACATTGTTGATCAATTCAACTCCTATTATGCTAAATTATATAATCTCACCAACTCCAATTTCGCCCCACCACCCTCCTTTACTGACATAGATGAATTCCTGAAAGACATACACCTTCCCTTTCACAAGACCAACTACACCACCTGTCATCTCCATTCTCTCCATCAGAAGTGGAAAAAGCCATTGTTGCTCTACCACTTCATAAAGCTCCAGGCCCTGACGGGTTCAACAACAAATACTATAATGCCCTGTACACACGATTGGTTCATCTGATGAAAATGGACCAATGGATTTTTTCATCAGATATCCGATGAAGCTGACTTTCATCAGTCGTGCCTACACACCATCAGTTAATAAAACATTTGTGTCAGAACGCAGTGACGTACACCACTTACGACGGCACTATAAAGGGGTAGTTCAAATCAAATGGCGGCACCCTTTGGGCTGCTTTTGCTGATTTTGTGTTACCGTGTGTTAGTAAAAGTTTGGTGAGAGCCGATTCGCGCTTTTCAGTCTCCGTGCTTTTCAGGTCATTTTCTGGTGTTCAGTTGGTGCTTGTGGGTTCGTATCTGTCTTTCAGTGAGTGCAATCAGGTCGTATCTGTTTTGAAGTGCGTTCCTGTCCACTCGTTTTCTGTTTTTCAGGACATTCGTTATGGGCCTTGTTGTTCCTCGGTGCGTTCTGTTTAAAGTTCGTTCTGACCAGCCGACCGTATTGAAGCCATGTTGGAAGTTCGTGCTGCGAATGGGCTTGCTTCTGCAGTTCGTACTGTTACCCGATCTGAGGCCTTGAACAGGGCGAGGAGGAGTTCATGGGCCAAGAATTGGTTGCGCCAGCAGGACCAATTCTCTCATATGCCTCTGCTGCGGGAAATCCAGGAGAATAAACCTGATGATTTCAGGAACTTTCTCTGTATGATGGACCCCGTTTTCCACCGTCTGTTGGATATGTTGTCCCCCTATATCACGAGGCAGGACACTGTGATGCACCAAGCCATCACTGCCGAGCAGAGGCTCATTGCCACGTTGAGGTACCTGGCGACTGGGAGAAGCTTGCAGGACCTCAAGTTCTCGTCAGGCATCTCCCCAGGCCCTTGGGATCATCATCCCCGAGACGTGTTCTGCCATCATCCAAGTAATGCAGAAGGACTATATTAAGGTAAGTTTTCTCCTTTAAAATCACATTCTATGTCTTTAATTTATGCTAATGTATTGTATTTTTTTCATCCTTCCCTAATTACCATGATTGTAATATGCTGTGAATGTCCCCTTTGTCCCCATGCATGCTGCAAGCTTTTAATGCTCCTTTTTTGGCCTACATGCATATTTTCCTTTCATTAACCTCTCCAGCATGCTATCCTTGGCCCAAACACACCTAGCCTAGTCAGTTTGAAAATTGTTTTTTGTCTGCTCCATTGTAGTTCTAACCCCCCCCCCCCCTAAAATGTGTCCCAATGTATTGTTTCTCATTCAATTTAGGCAGACTGCTAGAGGCACTTTTTTTGGAGGGTCCAAACTCAGCTAGAATCCCCCCCTCCCTTTAAATTGTTTAATGGGCCATCAGAGGGGTGAGGAATCTGATAAGTGGGCTTTTTTAGTTTGGGCTTTAAATACTTTATTAAAATAAATGTTATACTGATGTTGGACAAGGATGTCTTTTTGTGATCTGATTGCAATGTTTATGTGTTAAAGTACAATTTTTTTTTGAGGCTGGGTTCACACTATACTACACGACTTTCATCCTACTTTGCTCTGCGACATTGGTCCTACACTGATCCTACATTGGTCCTACATTTATCCTACATTGGTCCTACATCCATCAGACTTTAATGAACAGGATACTACTTTGATCGGACTTTGCCCTGGACTTGAAGTCCGACTTTCAATGAGTGGGGATCCGACTTGGATCCCTGCCAATATCAGGCACTGTTTGATATGAATATTGAGGGTGAACTCCACGCCAAATTTTAAGCAAAAAACCGGCATGGGTTCCCCTCCAAGAGCATACCAGGACCATGAGTCTGGTGCGGATTTAAAGGGGAACCCCCTATGCCAAAAATCAATCAAGGGGAACCCCCCTAAAATCCATACCAGACCCTTATCCGAGCAGCAGCCCGGCCGGTCAGGAAAGGGGGTGGGGACGAGCGAGCAGCTCCCCTCCTTAACCGTGCCAGGCCGCATGCCCTCAACATGGGGAGGTAGGTGCTATGGGGCAGGGGGAACACTGCGGCCCCCCACCCCACAGCACTCTGCCCCCATGTTGATGAGGACAGGGCCTCTTCCCGACAACCCTGGCCGTTGGTTGTCGGGGTCTGCGAGCGGGGGGCATATAGGAATCTGGGAGCCCCCTTTAACAAGGGGGCCCCCAGATACCGGCCCCCCACCCTAGGTGAATGAGTATGGGGTACATCGTACCCCTACCCATTCACCTGGAAGTAAAGTTTAAAAAAATAAATAAACACGCTACACAGGTTTTTAAAATATTTTATTAGACAGCTCCGGGGGCACCCCCTCTCTTCTTTAGCTCTTTTACGAGGGGGGCTTGCTTCTTTTGACATCTTCTGGGGGGGTTCACCGCCATCTGGTTCTCTTCCCCCGGGTGGGGGCTGCTTTCTTCTTTAGCTCTTTTACATCGGCCCCCCTCCGTTGTCTTCGGTGGGGGGGGTGCCCGGGCTTCTGTCGCCTTCTGCATCCTTCTGCCTTCTCCTTCTGCCTTCTCCTTCTGCCTTCTTCTTCTGCCTTCTTCTTCTTCGCTGTTGACACGTCGCTTCCTCCCGCTGTAATGCCATGTGGCGCGGCTCGCACCGACTTATATAGGTCTCTTATGACATCACAGTCGCATCATGCTCCGTGCACCCGGAGCATGATGGGACTGTGACGTCATAAGAGACCTATATAAGCCATGCTGAGGGCATGTGGCCTGGTACGGTTCAGCAGAGGGGGGGCCGCACTCTGTCCCCTCCTCTTTTCTGCGGCCGGCCAGGTTAACGTGCTCGGATAAGGGGTCTGGTGTGAATTTTTGGGGGAACTCCACGCCGGCAGGGTTCCCCTTAATATCCATTCCAGACCTGATTTTTTTTCATGAATGAATTCTCTCTGAATTGCCAGAGCCGACAATTCATTATAGCCGCAAGTCCAGTTTTAAAAGACTTTTTTTCCTTTCAGAAATGACACTTTGTGCAGGGACAGTTCTATGTACGGGAAACATGCACTATTTCACATGTTAACTTTACACCCCCCCTAGGTACGAAATATAAAGTAATATTTCACTTTTATTGTTTCACTTTTAGCATTATTAAATTCACTGCTCCCGAAAAAACGTTAGTTTTTAAAACTTTTTTTGCATTGATACATGTCCCCTGGGACAGGACCCAGGTCCCCAAACACTTTTTAGGACAATAACTTGCATATTAGCCTTTAAAATTAGCACTTTAGATTTTAAATGTTCGAGTCCCATAGACTTTAACGGGGTTCTAAAGTTCACACGAACATCGGGGGCCAGATCCTCAAAGAAGTATCTATTGATACGCCGCATAACTTCTATTTTGCTCCAGTGTATCTTTGTTTTGTATCCATAAAACAAGATACGCCTGAAGCTGTGCTAGATCCGACTGGCGTACGTCTTAGTACGCCGTCGGATCTAAGGTGCATTTTTACGCTGGCCGCTAGGTGGTGTTTCCGTTGATTTCTGCGTCGAGAATGCAAATTAGCTAGATACGCGAATCCACAAACGTACGTCCGGCCGGCGCATTTTTTTACGTCGTTTCCGTAAGGCTTTTTTTTGGCGTATAGTTACCCTTGCTATATGAGGCGTACTCAATGTTAAGTATGTCCCAGGGGGGTGTTCGGCTCATCCCTAGTCACAGTAATCACTCACTTTTAAATGTTAAATGGTCAGTCTACTATTCGCCCCAACATGTCAATGATGTTTTTAAATTTTTGTTCAATGACATTCATCCTATTCCTCATAATGTCCATTTAATTGCTACATTCCATTATTTCTTGTATCACGATTTGTGCACTAGCACTTGAGAAAGGAGTAGTCTTTTCTGTGACACCACCATGTTCATCCCCTTAAAAAAAAAAAAAAAAAGGGGTATTAGAAATATGCAGGCCTACATCTCTTTAACTTAAGCTGTGGTGCCAGACACTGACCTGTTGTGGTGATAATCTCCACCTCTCCTTCTTCCACCTCTTCTTCTTCCACCTCTCCTTCTTCCACCTCTCATTCTTCCACATCCACCTCCTCCACATGCTGAGGTTGGGGTTCCCCCTGTTCTTTATGTGGTCTGTGCTTCCTAGCCCCCTCCGAATGATGTTCTCCTAGTCTTCTATCCCCTAAGAAAATGAAACAAAAGGTATACTCGGCACACAGATATTGTAGGCCAGAAATAAAAAACATTGCTTGGAAGTGGGGTACAATTGTCTGTTTTGGATCAGTCCTAAAATCATCACAAGTTTTTGTTGGATTTCCATAAAGCTGGAATACTGACACTTTTTGACAAAGTGACACACATGTAGGCACCCCAAAGTATCCTTTGTGTGAGACCCTAAATAGTTTTTTCAGTGGGCCACACAGATGCTCCTGAGTACAGATGTGTAACCAGCTGCTTAGTATCCTCTCCTTTACATTGAATGAATCAGGTTTGCATTTCACATTTTAGTAAGTTCTAACAAACACATTATCTTGACAACAATGTTTATAATTTTTTTTTACGACAATAGGCACGTGTGGTTTACCTGGCTTGGGAAAAACATCGGATTTTGAGGAACAATGTTTACTACGAACGTTAAAATACTATACTTTGGCCACTAACCTGAAAGTTGCCATTTTCAAAAGTACAACCAGGCCAACCAAGCACATGGAGAAAAACATGCAATAAATACATGAAAAACGTTTGTCAATAATTTTCTTGATCTTCCTATACTGCTCCGGCTCCCGCAATTTAAGGTCAGACCATTTTTTACGAAGCTGCTCCTTGGATCTCCTAACCCGAAATTTATGGTACAGACTCTTCGCCACTTTGTCCATTATTTGGGCCTTCCTCAGATTAGGGGTGTGGTATGGCCCATGATCACCATCGTAATCTTTCCTCCGCAGTATGTCCACCATCTCCACCATCTCCTCAAGTGACATATTCGTGGCCTTGTATCGCCTGGGCCTGGATCGGGACGTTCCCGCTTCCGGGCTTTCCTCGTCGGTAAGACAGTGGGCACTATGTACAGGAGAGAAGCGTGGAGAGTAGGACAGTAAGCAGTATGTACAGGAGAGGAGTGTGGAGGATAGGACGGTGGGCACCATGTATAGGAGAGAAGTGTGGAGGGTATGACAGTGGGCACTATGTATAGGATAGGAGTGTGGAGGGTATGACATTGGGCACTATGTACAGGAGAGGATTGTATGACAGCAGGCACTATGTATAGGAGAGGAGTATGTAGGGTATGACAGTGGGCACTATGTATAGGAGAGAAGTGTGGAGGGTATGGCAGTGAGCAGTATGTACAGGAGAGAAGTGTGAAGAGTATGACAATGGGCACTATATATAGGAGAGAAGTGTGGAGGGTAGGACGGTGGGCACTATGTATAGGAGAGAAGTGTGGAGGATGTGACAGTGGGCACTATGTATAGGAGAGGAGTGTGTAGGATATGACAGTGGGCATTATGTATAGGAGAGGAGTGTGGAGGGTATGACAGTGGGCACTATGTATAGGGGAGGAGTGTGGAGGGTATGCCAGTGGGCACTATGTACAGGAGAGGAGTATGTAGGGTATGACAGCGGGCACTATGTATAGGAGAGAAGTGTGGAGGGTATGGCAGTGAGCAGTATGTACAGGAGAGAAGTGTGGAGAGTATGACAATGGGCACTATATATAGGTGAGAAGTGTGGAGGGTAGGACGGTGGGCACTATGTATAGGAGAGAAGTGTGGAGGGTATGACAGTGGGCACTATGTATGGTAGAGGAGTGTGGAGGGTATGGCAGTGAGCAGTATGTGCAGGAGAGAAGTGTGGAGAGTATGACAGTGGGCACTATGTATAGGTGAGGAAGATGAAGGAATCTGGGAAGGACAAATTTAAAGGTTTGTGGAACGATGTTTAGGGACTGCGTAGTGGTTAAGCGAGACATATATAGATTGAAATTATGCCAATTAAGCAGAGACCAGCCATAGTCAATCTATGTGTGGGCTAGCTGTTTTTACACAAGTCAACCTATTAACCGACTTGAGTACAACCAGCCTGTCAGGTTTTTCCCAAAACAATCAGTGGTGCCAGCTATAGTTAAAGCGGGGGTTCACCCTAAAAAAAAAAAAAATTCTTGGTCTACCATGCCATCCAGCATTTTAGCGTCAGCTACAGTATGCCTTTATTTTTTGCCATGTACTTACAGTTTAATTCTATGAAGTTCTATTTAAGTTCCTATGAAGAGGGGAACATGATTGACGGCCGGCAATGGCGCGTCACACGTTTCCGAAAATAGCCAAAATAGGACGGCGCCTATACAGCGCCTGCGCAGTCAGCTCCTAGTCTGTGCGCAGGCGCCATATAGCGCCGTGAAGAGCTGGGTCCTACTCTGGCTATTTTCGGAACGCGTGACGCGCCATAGCTGGCCGTCAATCATGTTCCCCTCTTCATAGGAACGCCTTTCCCCGCGGGAGTCTAAAACGAAACTAATGGATTAAACTGTAAGTACAGCGCAAAAAAATAAAGGCATACTGTAGCTGCCGCTAGTATGCTGGATGGCATGGTACAAAGTTGTTTTTTAGGGTGAACCTCCGCTTTAACAACACTGATCATTGTATTCACAGGCAGCAGTTGAGAGGGGATGTGGGGACAGGCTGGGGAGAGATACTAATCAGTGGCTGGGTAGGCACTAGACCTCCTCTGTAACTCTAAACATGTAACCTGTAAAAAAAATTAAAGCATCGCTTAGTATACAAAAAAAACATGCTATATTTAGTGGGGGTTTTTTTATGAATGAAACAGTTTCTTTAAAAAAAAAACACAGTGTAACATAAAAAGTTGCAAAGACCACCATTTTATTCCATAGGGTGTCTGCTAAAACAAGATCTTGGGATTCAGAAAGGACTTACGACGACGTATCTCCAGATACGCCGTCGTAAGTCCAAATATGCGCCGTCGTATCTATACGCTTATTCAGAAAAGCAGATACGCCTGAATTTCTGCTTTATCCGACCGACGTAAGTCTCCTTACGCCGTCGTATCTTGGGTGCATATTTACGCTGGCCGTTAGGGGCGCTTCCGTAGATTTACACATCGAATATGTAAATAAACTAGATACGCCCGTCGCAGTAAGCTATGTCGTTTGCGTAAGGTGTACGTCCGGCGTAACTTTACCCCTCATAAAGCAGGGGTAAGTCATGTTAAGGTATGGATGTGGGAAACATCGGAACAGCCGTCGTATTTTACGCCGTTTACGTAAGTCGTACGTGAATGGGGCTGGGTGTAGGTTACATTCACATCGAAAGCATTGTGCCAACGTATTTTAGGGAGTATTTGCGATGTGATTGCGAGCATGCGCGCGCATGCGCCGATTGTTCGGCCATGAATTTACATGGGGTCACGGTTAATTTAAATACAACACGCCCACTTCCAGCCTACTTTGAATTAGGCGGGCTTACGCCGGCCATTTTACGTTACGCCGGCGTAAGAAAGGGAGCAAGTGCTTTGTGAATACAGTACGAGTCACTCTAGGTTACGTCGGCGTAGCGCATATCAGATGCGCTACGCCGCTCTAAAGATACGCCAATCTTTCTGAATCCCGGCCATAATGTTTAAGGATTCTGAGTAATTTTCTAGCAAAACAATGTAGGAGAGGAGTGCCAGAATTGGCCTGGGTAGCAAGGGGTTAAAGTGGTTGTAAACCCTTGAAATAAAAAAAAAAACAACAACTGCAAGACAAAGCCATAATGAGCTAGTATGACTAGCATGCTAGCTCATTATGCATTACTTACCTTAGAATCGAAGCCCCCAAAGCGGTCCTCGTCTCCCCCTCCGGCCACAGACATCTCTTCACAGATACCCGGAAGGTTACTTCCGGGTATAGCCGCTCCGGTGCTGTGATTGTCCGGAGCGGCGATGACGTCACTCCCGCGAATGCGTGCGGGAGCTGTCAAATACGGCATTGCCGTTTTTATGAATGGGTTTTTTACTGCGCCTGGGCCGTTGACCATTGTCTGGTGTACACCTATTGCCAAATATCTCCTAAACCATGTAGGTTTAGGAGATATTGCAAACACCTACAGGTAAGCCTACGGGCAAATGGGTGTATCTTGAGAAAGGGGACTGGAGCTGCAACTCCAATAGCCCCTATGTTTATCCGGCCCTGGCAATATTATATAATTTAGCAAAATGTGATGCTGTATAAGCAACCTTAAAGCGGGGGTTCACCCTTAGAGGGCACTTTTCCCCCTTAGATTCCTGCTCGTTTTTACTAGGGGAATCGGCTATTTATTTTAAAATATGTGCAGTACTTACCCGTTTACGAGATGCATCCTCTCCGTCGCTTCCGGGTATGGGCTTCGGGAATGGGCGTTCCTTCTTGAGTGACAGTCTTCCGAGAGGCTTCCGACGGTCGCATCCATCGCGTCACGATTTTCCGAAAGAAGCCGAACGTCGGTGCGCAGGCGCAGTATAGAGCCGCACCGACGTTCGGCTTCTTTCGGCTACGAGTGACGCGACGGATGCGACCGTCGGAAGCCTCTCGGAAGGCTGTCACTCAAGAAGGAACGCCCGCTCCCGAAGACCCATACCCGGAAGCGACGGAAGAAGATGCAGCTCGAAAACGGGTAAGTACTGCTCATATTTTAATACAAATAGCCGATTCCCCTAGACCGAACGAGCAGGAAGCTAAGGGGATAAAATTTTTTTTTTTACAAATGGGTGAACTCCCGCTTTAAGGGAAGAGTGTGAAGGCACACCAAATTGGTTTGATAATATTCAAGCTTTTCATTCTGGACTTCTTTCTCTTACAACAACACACTGATAGTGAAAACCTCCGTTAAAGGGTCACTAAAGGAAAAAAAAAATTGCTGAAATGACTGTTTACAGGGTATAGAGACATAAAAGTTAACTGATTAAAAATTATTAAAAATAGATTACATTCAATCATATAATGTACCTGCAGTTTCACTTTCGTTTTTAAACTGGTTTCATGTTTCTGTGAAGTAAAGAGACCCACAGAACAAAAACAAACAAATCCAGGGCAGTGTTTTGTTTTTAAAATGAATCGGATTGGTTCTGAGGAGTTTTAGACACACAGCTTGGACCACAGTGAAAAGCTGCCATGAGATTTTTCCTTGTCAAAAGATCTTTATTGTGTAGTTGACATTTGTACAAGCATGTTATCAAACAAAATCGACCTTAGGCGAAAAGAAAGTCCTGCTTTTACAAGTGAATTAACTAATAAAGAGTGGTGTCTTTACTTAGCTCATTACATTTCTCTAGCATCAATGGCTTAACTATTAACTAAACAGGGATCAAGAGGGAACAAACAGTACAGTTTATAGTCCAAAAACATTCCGGTTATTGTTAGCAATTGTTGTTAGTCTTTGTGATTCGGTTCTATGCGTCTCATGGAACTTCCATCTTGACCAAAGCCTCGGGTCGATCAAAGAGGTATGGCTTATTATTTAGGTACTTAGTGCTATGAGAAAGACTACACAATAAGGTGAAACACATTCGAAAGTAATGTAAGTAACAGAAAACAAATAAGTAAATAAAATAAAAGGGAGAAGGAGAACTGAAAGGGGGAGGAAGGAGAGGGAAGGGTGGGGTCAGGGAGTCTGCAGGACTAGATCGGGGACATTTCAGTAGAGCAGAAGTTTCTGACAGGATACCTGTGTAATGGCTGGGCTACCATGGCATCAAAACATCACCATTAAACGTTTTTTTCGTGACATATTCCAACCAGGGCTTCCATGTATCCTCAAACCTGGCGATCGTGTCCATCTCTATCGCAGTTATCTTGGCGTATATCATAGCTGTGTTCATTCTGTTGATAGTTTCGTTTAGATTCACATTTGGGGACTTCCAAGCTTTCGCAATGGTTTGTTTTGCTGCTGTTAAAAGCTGCCTTGTCAAAGTGAATCGAGCATGTGAAATACCGTCTGGCTTTAAATTGAGCAGGGCAATTTTGGGGTCCATGGGGATTGTTTTATTCGTGAGGACTTTGATTAATTTGAAAATTTCCAGCCAAAACTCGTGCACTTTTGGACACGACCACTAGGTATGGAAGTAAGTTCCTTTGTCTAAGCATTCTCTAAAGCATAAATCAGAATATGTCTGCGAGAATTTTGCCACCCTGGTCGGGACTAAGTACCATCTGGAGAGTACTTTGTAGTTTGTTTCTGCTGCTATTATATTAGTGGATACCGTTTTGGTATTGTTCCATATTTGATCCCATTCCGTTTGTGCCAGTTCAATTCCTAAATCCTCTTCCCATTTACTCATGTAAGACAACTTCCCTGACCTCGGGTGCGTGAGTAGCTGGGAGTATAAGATAGAAATTACTTTTCTGGCATGAGGATTACCGTTACAAATAGTTTCAAAGGCGGATAATTGGTTTGACACTATTGTCGTGTCGGCTGAGGGTTGAAAGAAGTTTTTTATCTGGAGGTATCGAAAAATTTTCTTCGGGGGTATGCCGTGAGTTTTGTTTAAGGTTGGGAAAGGGGTCACTACTGTTGAGTCGAAGAATTGATATTTTCGTATGCAGCCTCGATCTGTCCATTCCTTAAAGGAGTTAGGATAGACCCAGGCTGGGTAAAAAGCAGGGTTTTTAATAAAAGACAGCAGGGGGGCTGAAGGAGACATCAAGCAGTGTTTATTTTTAATTTTGTCCCACAGGGAAAGTGAATGTTTCATGATGGGATTAGTTATGTGCTTTCTTTGTTTAGGGGTGATCCACAATAGGTTCGAAATTGAAATTGGGTCGCATTCCATCGCCTCGATAGACACCCATAATGGTGCCTCTTGCTTAGCATGGTATTTGACTATTGTGGCCATTTGTGCTGTTCGGTAATAATTTACGAAGCTAGGATAACCTAGCCCTCCTGCTGACTTTGGGCGATGTAATATTTGAGGTTTGATCCTTGGCCTGGAGGTACCCCATACGAAGGATGAAACTCTCCTTTGTATTATCCTGAAGTAGTGAGCCGGTATGGATATAGGGAGCACTCTAAAAAGGTATAGGAGCTTGGGTAGTAAGGTCATTTTCACAGCCGCGATTCTTCCAAACCAGGAAAGTGGGAGTAGGGCCCAGGATTTTAATAAAGTCGTCAAATGTTTCAGGAGGACTGGATAGTTATGCGCATAGAGATCTGAAATGTCTGCAGTCAAATGTATTCCCAGGTATGAAATGCTTCTAGTTGGCCACTCAAAAGGGAGGCCCACTTTTGCTGCCAACAGTTCCGTACTAGAAAGAGAAATGTTCAATGCCGAGCATTTCCTGGGGTTTATTGCCAAGCCTGATATGGACGCAAATTGGTGTAAGATTGGGAGTAAGTTTGGACCCGTTACTTGTGGAGATGAGAGGAACAACAGTATATCGTCAGCATAGAGGCAAAGTTTGTGATTAACGCCGCCCAACTCGATACCGAGTACTTTAGGATCCACTCTAATTTTTTGGGCTAAGGGTTCTATCAGGAGGGCGAATAATAATGGGGAAAGTGGGCAGCCTTGTCTGGTTCCCCTTTGTATATTAAAGGTTTCAGATTTGTAGCCCGCATATTTCACGTACGCTCTAGGGTTCTGGTATAATTGCAGGACCCAATTTGTAAAGTTGGGGCCAAAGCCCCATTTCTTCAGCGTAAATTCCATATATGACCATGAGACTGAGTCGAAGGCCTGCCTGACGTCTAGGGATAGAAAGCAGGCTGGAATTTTCCTCTTTTTAGCTATATCTGCCAGTAAGCATGCCCTTCTGATATTGTCCCCTGCCTGCCTATTGGGCATGAAGCCCACTTGATCACGGTGTATCAGGGTTCCTATGATTTTGTTCAATCTATTGGCTAAGATCTTACCTAGTAATTTTACGTCTGTGTTTAACATGGATATAGGGCGGTAATTGTCGCAGCAGGTGGAATCGGAGTGCGGTTTGGGAATCATGCAGATAGTGGCCGTGAGAGACTCTTGTCTAAAGGACCTCCGATTTAGTAGATCATTAAAGGCTTCCACCATCATGGGAGAAAGTAGGTCTTTGTATGATCTATAATAACGGGCAGTGAACCCGTCCGGACCCGGTCTTTTATTTAATTTTAGTTCAGCGACAGCCTGTAGGACGTCTTCTTGCGTGATCGGTTCATCCATTAGAGCACTTTGAGACATGTTTAGTTGTGGCAAATGTAAATCAGAAAAGAAGTCTTCCGTGTCCTGTTTGCTAAATGTGTTAGTTTCTGCGTACAGTTTTTTAAGGTGAGAGCTGAATTTTTGTACTATTTTGACTGGGTTACTAGAGATTATACCGTTTGCCGTTTTAAGTTGGATAGGCTTATATGCTTTGTTAATGGAGTTGAGCGACTTCGCAAGAAGAGTTCCTGATCTATTTGCGTTTTTGTAAAAAAAGTGCTTGGTCCGGAGTATCGCCCTGTCCGCCGAGTCCGAGAGGAATAGGTCATATTCCGTACGAGCTTTATCTAGTCGGGCTTTTGCTTTAGGTGAGTGATCGAATTGGAAGGCCTCAAAGGCCAAATCGTGTTCTTTTTCTAATTTATAGGAAAGTTGCTTTCGTTCTCTTTTAAAAGTCCCAGCGTGCTTCTGTATTTTCCCTCTTAGCACTGGCTTGTGGGCTTCCCAAAGAGTTAACGGGGAGACGTCAGGGGTCTTATTTAATGTTATATATTCACTTAACTCTTGCTCAACTATAGTCCTGTACATGGGGTGTTTGAGAATTTTGTCTGGTAGATACCATGTTGGGTCCTGTTTTTTGGGGATTATGGAGGCTAATGTAGTGAGAACCGCGTTATGATCCGACCATGGAATAGGCACGATGTCGGAATCCAATACCTCCGGCAGCATGCCTATCGTCAGGAGTATGTGGTCTATGCGGCTGGACGACTTATGGGGGCTCGAATAGTACGTGTACTTACATTTAGTGGGGTTCGTTTCCCTCCAGGAGTCCACTAAATTATATTTAGCCAACAAGGTGGATAGGGTTCTTTTGACTTGTTTCGCAGGGGAGAAGGGTGTTTTATCCAAAAAAGGGAGAAGGACATGATTAGTGTCCCCACAAATAATAAGGGATCCGAATTTATGCGAGTTTATCACTTGCAGCAGATGCAACATGAATGGCAAGGGATTTAAATTTGGGGCATAATACGATACAATTGTTACCGCCTTATCCAAGATGTGGCCAGTCAGGATGTTGTAACGACCTTCTGGGTCTATGATTTCAGACTTAATTGTGAATGGCGTTGATCTATGAAAGGCTATGAGGGTGCCCCTTTTTTTGGAACTAGCTGATGCGGTAAAGACCTGTGGGTAGGAGGCATGAAAGAATTTAGGGGTCGTACTGGGAGTGAAGTGCGTCTCCTGTAAACATATGATATGTGCTTTCTTAGCTTGGAAGTGTCTAAACGCCTTAACCCGTTTCTGTGGTATGTTGAGGCCCTGTACATTAAAGGTTAATACATTCAAAGGAGCCATGATAGCCAAACCATCTCAATGTTCTTACCTTGGTGTCCTGTATATCGATCTCCCGATCTAATCCATGCAGACTGAGGATAAGGGGAGGGGAGGGGGGGAGACCTAAAAACGAAAATTTCCAAAGAAAAAGACAGCACATTAAAATAAAATAAACATATGTGCATCAATACGTAGAACAAACTTGTAAGTCTGGTCCGTGAACGGGGGGGAGGTGCCCGGTCAGGGAGAATTGGGCCCAAGTCAGACCCTCGCAAATAACTGCGGGGGTCAGAGGGGAGCCGTGTGTGGCGCATGTGGGTTCCGATCGAGGGAGACCTGCGTCCTAAAAATTTCCGGTAAGTATCCCTAATGGAAACCGTGAGTGCAACATTATAGGAGATTCCGTGTAAAAGTAGGGGCTACTGGTTTATCTATGGAGGGTAATTTGCAAGTCAAGGTGATAAGGTGATAAAGGGGAGCATCAAGAAGTGTCTGTGTTTGAATAAAGGGTTCTGGAGGAATCCTACATCCGAAACATTATGGTTGGGGCGATGGACCGATGCCATCGGACAGACGGCCTATTGTGAAGAATAATCTAAGTACCGGCATTCCCATTTACTGTTGGTATGCTAAGTGTTGTGGAAAAAGGATGATGGAGCATTGCTTTAGGTACATCTAGGGTACCAGGGTGGCTTGGCCACCCAGTAGGTGGGGTAGTGTGCCAGTCACGCGGCGAAGAGATTAGGAGTTGCTGATTGAATATGAGGCAAGATAAATAGCCCCTGAGCCTGGAAAGTCTGGGGAGATTGATAATAAAGAGAAAAGGGAAAGCACTAACTCAATTAAAAATGATAATAGGGAGCTTCTGCTCTAATACATTTGCTAACTTAGAAACTCATGAACTTCTACTTAAACTTGTAAATTCATTGAGTCATACAACCAAGGTTTGGGTGAAAGACTAGAAGTCTAAAGGTGGGTAAGACTGACTTGCTTGCAGATCTCAGTCCATCGTGTCTTCTTGCTCCTGTGCTTGTTCCATAAATCTGCCTCTCTTATGTAATTGCTGGATGCCATTGTTGTGGTTCTGAAGCGGCGAGTTGTCCCGTGGCGAAGTGGAAGCTGATCTATTGCGGGCTGCAGTTGCCGACGGAGGTCTGTCAATTATTTTGAAGTCCAGCAGGGCCTGTTGAAGCTGAGCTGGTGTTCTACACACAATTTTTGTGCCTTGACAGGTGAATCGCAGGGAGAAAGGGAAGCTCCATTGATATTTGATTTGGTGTTGCTGCAATTCGTATAGGAGGGGTCTCATTTCTCTCCTTTTGTTGATTGTCATTTGCGAAATGTCCGCAAAGATTTGATAGTCATTCCCCTGAAAAGTTAGCTTGCTCTTCTCTCTGGTGGTCTGCAGAATCAGCTCCTTTGTTCTATAGAAATGAAATTTAGCTATGATGTCCCTAGGGGGACCATCAGCCTTCCTGGACGTTAGTGCTCGGTGAACTCTGTCCATTTCCAGCCTGTCAGCTGGTATCCCAGGTAATATTTCCTGACACAGTGCCAACATTGTACCATTTAGGTCAATGATAGATTCCGGTAGTCCCCTGAACCTCAAATTTGATCTCCTGGCTCTGTTTTCGAATTCCTCCAATCTATTTTGCAATATCAAGTTTTCTTCTTTTAAGGTGTCAATTTCAGATACACAGTCCTGAGTGTAAGCTTCTAAATCATCCATTTTAGTCTCAAGTACTTCTGTGCGGCCCCCAAGCTCCCTAATTTCTTTAGTCAGGCTATTTGTTATCTGATCTGAAGTGGTCTGGAGCGCCTTGTGCAGCATCTTTTCAAATTGCCTCAGGAGACTTGTGGGTACCGCTGTGCTGTGACATATTGCTGTGGGGTTTGTCACATTGTCATCCTCCTCACTATCTGAGACAGTAGTATTGAGAGAAGCCATTTGTTTTGCGCTTTTAACGCTGGCCTTTTTCTGCTTCACTGAGGTGAAACCCTCAGAGGGGGCTGGCGCCTTTCTCTCTGAGGTGATTTTGAGATGCTGAGGAGACTGGGAATGCTGCGCTCCGCTGCTGTGAAGCAATTTCCCCTTTCCTCTCGTTCCTTTCAGCACCATAGCGTATAAAAATGTTCTCTCACCCTTCCTGAAGCTTTGCCCAGTATTCTGGGTGGTTATGCCCACGGTGTTCCACCGTTATTTGCGGGTCAATCTCTGTCACGGAGCGGAGCTCTAGCTCAGCATTGCCTACCCGCTAGGCTCCGCCCACATCTCCTCGCCATGAGATTTTTCATAAGGAGCCAGACAAGCAGGAAGTGTGGAGATCACAGCAGAATTACAGCAACTTCAAAGCAAAAAACGAACAATAAGGACATGAAACCAGGACTGCAGTAAGGTAAAGGAAGCTATTTAGCTAAAAAAAAAAAAAAAATCCTTTAGTGATCCTTTAAAGCGGGGGTTCACCCTATCGACGGGAAAAAAAAAAAAAAATTTTTCTTTTACCTTAAAATCAGGCATTGTAGCGCGAGCTACAGTATGCCTGTCCCGAATTTTTTACCCCCGTACTCACCTTGTAGTCGTCCATCGAAGATACCGGGGAATGGGCGTGCCTATGGAGACGGAGGATGATTGACGGCCGGCTCTGGCGCGTCACGCTTCTCCGGAAATAGCCGAAATAGGCTTGGTCTTCACGACGCGTGCGCATAGCCTGTGCGCAGGCGCCGTGAAGAGCCGAGACCTACTCCGGCTGTCTTCGGGGAGAGTGACGTGCCAGGGCCGGCCGTCAATCATCCTCCCTCTCCATAGGCACGCCCATTCCCCGCGGGAGCCGAAATCTACGATGGACGACTACAAGGTGAGTACGGGGTTAAAAAAATCGGGACAGGCATACTGTAGCTCGCGCTACAATGCCTGTCTCGATGGTAAAATGTGTCGGGGGGGGGGGTGAACTACCGCTTTAAGCTTAAAGTTTTAAATTGGGGTGTGCAACTACTGGTTATAGCATAGGAAATAAGACAAGATAGCATCTTAAAAATTATGACGAGGTTTGCCAACCACTAATTGCATACCCACATGCAGAAAAAATAGCAGAGCACCACAAACTGACTATTTTTTAATTCATCTACTAGACTTGATTCTCGATACTATTGAGTGAAAATCTTTCATTGCTATAATTAGTAATTATGTGTAAACCTTTTACTTTTAATGTAAATATCATATTACAACTTGTTTCCTAAAATAGTACCTTTACTAATGTATTAACAATAGCTTCTAGGACTAGACACAACATTTTTTACTATTTATGACAAGGGCAAATGCTTTTAAGTTTCGACAGAAGGACAATAATAAAAAGCACAATAAAGCATTGCTTATTTGCTGTTAAGTTGTACCTCAGGCATTGAGCACATAAAAATGTTGTGTTTATAATGCTCTTTTTGTAAGTGGCAGATGTTATGAATAATAAACAATACAGCCCCTCTGAGTTCCAAGTGATGTTTTCATAAAACTTCCACATAAATCTGTTCTAATGCTACAGAACATTGGATGTAATTATGTTCACTTGTAATATAAAATGGCATTACAAAACTACATCTATAGAAGTACGAAGACTTTTTTTTTTCTTTTGCAATTTCTGCATCTCAGCTCAAATAATGCATTAATATAGTACTCTGAGCAGTAAAGAGATATATTATTCCTTGTAACTGAATTACTTTTTTGTCTTCGCTTACTTTCACAAACTTATAAAACCAGTGTCCCAGTTCTGTAGATGTTGATTCTGTTCTACTAGATTTCAGAGCTTGTTGTTTTAGATTTGTACAATATTAAAAGCTTAGGACCTTTTTACTTTACCTTGGGAAGCTTGTGGTATTTATGGATTGTAGAGCATCTTGGGACAAAATTGTCTTTGTTTTCCTTTTTTAAATGAGAAATGCATAAAAACCTATTAGTTTTGTTTTGGTTGAAGAATGATAGGAACTGTCTTAATACTGTATAAAGTATGCTTGCATTTAGATTGATTTTGTGAAAAATGATTCTTTAACATAACTTGACAGTATTGCACCTCTTCTCTTGCAGCTATCATTTTTGTGCATGTCTGCACATTGGAAGATGAAGATGAACTGAAGAATGTCAAGCAGGTGGTGACTGACAGGACCTCAACCTGAGCTAGTTCATCAGGAATCAGCATGTGTATGGCCAGCCTAACACAAGGGTTCTAAATCTTTTTATGATGACACACCCCCAAATGTCCCATACCCCCTTTACGAGATTGTAAAAATCATTCATCATCACCAATCCCATTGGGTACCATTATGATTTCAAAGGATGTCAGTAGTTTGGTTTTACTTGTAGTTAAAGGAGTTGTAAAATATTTTTTTTTTGTTGCTCAAATGACTGTTTACAGGGTATAAAGACATAATAGTTAACTGATTCCTTTTAAAAACCAATTAAAAGTAGATAAAAATCAATCATATAATTTACCTGTAGTTTCAGTTTAGTTTTTGCATGTTATCCTGCCTCTGTGCTGTATAGAGCCATAGAGAAGTGATGGTTTGGAAAACGAAACTAGAAGCTCCCAGTACTGTGGTCCTCAGGAAACAGACAACCAGGAAGTGTCCAGAACAGAGAAGAATTACAGCAACATCAGAGCAAAAACGAACAATGAGGACATGAAACCAGGACTGCAGTAAGGTAAAGGAAGCTATTTAGCTAAAAAAATGTTTTCCTTTAGTGACCCTTTAAGAATTGATCAGCTAAAATAAAGTCATGCTGTTTTTATTATTTTTTATTTCATAAAAAAAATACAAATATGCAAGCAACTAGTAAGATTTTTGCTACTGTTTTAAAAATACAAGACATGAAATTTGTTATTTGTACTTGCATGTCGTCTGTCACATCAAGTATATTTATTCTAGAGGAGATTCACTATTAGAATATTATTATTACAAATGTTTACCGTTGTTACTATAACATGAGGTGAGACTACATTTTCCAATATGAACACTTGTCGCTGTGACAACTGTCAAAGAAAACAGTTCCTACCTATAAAGGTTTTTTGTTCCTTACTGTTGAACATCCAGGATAGGTGACAAGAGGATATTACCTCAACAAGACAAAGACATTAACCACTTAAGCCCCGGACCATTTCACTTTTCAAAGACCAAAGCACTTTTTGCGATTCGACACAGCATCGCTTTAACTGACAATTGCACGGTTGTGTGAAGTGGCTCCAAAACAAAATTGACGTCCTTTTTTCCCCACAAATAGAGCTTTATTTTGATGGTATTTGATCACCTCTGCCGTTTTAATTTTTTGTTCTATAAACAAAAATATAGTGACAATTTTGAAAAAAATCAGTATTTTTTACTTTTTGCTATAATAAATATCCCCCAAAAATCTATATATAAAAAAAATTCCACAGTTTAGGCCAATACGTATTCTTCTACATATTTTTGGTAAAAAAAATTGCAGTAAGCGTATATATTGATTGGTTTGCGCAAAAGTTATAGCGTCTACAAAATAGGGGTAGTTTTATGGCATTTTTATTATTATTATTTTTTACTGGTAATGGCGGTGATCTGCAATTTTTATCATGACTGTGACTTTATGGGGGACACTTTTGACACATTTTTGGGACCAGTGTCATTTTTACAGCGATTGGTGCTATAAAAATACACTGATTACTGTGAAAATGAAGGGGTTAACCACTAGGTGGCACTGAAGGGGTTAATTGTGTCCTAGGGAGTGCTTCTAACTGTATGGGTATGGGCTGTGTGTGACACGACACTGATCACCGCTTCCGATTACAGGAAGCTGTGATCAGTATCCTGTCACTAGGAAGACTGGAGAAATGCTTGTTTACATCAGCATTTCCCCATTCTTCCTCTCCGTGAGACGATCGCGGGTATCCCCACGGACATCGAGTCCACAGGACCCGCAGTCGGACTCGCGGAGCTTGCGGCGGGCACGTGTCCACAATGCCGTTTCTTAAAGTGGACGTATTATTTTATGTCCATCTGTCTGCCAGTGCCATTCTGCAAACGTATATCATCGTGCGATGGTCAGCAAGCAGTTAAATTATGGAATTAAGAGATTCACAGGACCACATATGTAAATTGCCACCATCCCTTGTCAATACATAGAATGAACCTCAAAGTATATGGGATTTTGTAGGCAATTAAAAAATGAAATTTCATATATATATACAATTAAAATGTATTATAGAAAAAGTTTTTCTTTAAAAAATCTCATATTGAAAATACAACACATTGGTGTTATCAATATTGATTTTTTTATATATAAAATAATATTTTAATGGGGGCGATCAAAAAATGTATATTACAAAAGTTAATTGATTAATGGTATAGACACCAGCCTGCCCACACCATCTAAATTACAAAAAATAGTGTGTGAACCTAAAAATTATTGTGAAAAAATTTAGGTTAATTGAAGGTTAATTGAGGTTAATAGAATAATAAAGTGCACATAAAATATGTACCACGGGTATTGTTGTGAAACAAATGTGAACACCTCTGTGTAAACCCGATTTGTAAATTGACTCTATACCCAACTGAATGGGACAAGATCCATAAAGTGATGCTGCTTGGAATAAATGTACCAAAACAGAACAAAATAAAGTCCTCAAGACAAAATTAGTGCATAAACACAATTTTGGTGACAATCTTGGTGATGATTTTCTTGAAAGAACATCCGTTAAAGGAAACAATCCAAAACTTAAAGTGACTTGCTACATTCACCTTCACCACAGTTGCAAATAAACAACACCCAAAAGTGCTCAAGGTAAGGATGGCAGCTTACCAGAACACATTGACCCTTTTAATTAAAAAAAAAGGTCTAATGCGATTGTAGTTATAATGGATGATGGCAGATAGGGTAAATTGATGCAGACAAGATCAGAACTTCTCATACACTGGCAGGCTCAGAACCGGATATGCAAATGACAAAATAGACTGAACATAGTGTAATCCCATTTAATAAAAAAATTAAAATACAAGTAACAAGCCAAGTGGCCGCTTACATTTGTGGGTGCCTCAGACCTGGCACTGAGGCTGGATAGCAGTTCATATGGCGTGCGTTCCACCTGTGACGGCGGTGAGCCAGGGGGACCGGAGGTGACGTAATCACGTGACCTAGTCTCTGTTTCGTTATGCACGTCATCAGGAAGCGTGCTTAGGTCACTAAAATACTTCCATTATAAAGGCCTGTCAATTAACTATCGATGGGAGGAGTAAGGAAAATGGATACAGCCTCTGACCCGGGTCCTCCCATCCCATACAAATAGCATGGTAACTGACTATTTAGACACATAATACCCCTAGGCTAAAATTTGCTACTTTTAAATAGATATCGCATGAGACATCATCACAAACAAGTAGCTAGTTTCTACATAATACAACTACCTCAGACGCCCCAATATTATTGGACCTAAATACAACTTTACTCATTGGTTAAAAAACAATTGAGGTCCAGCTCTATATTGAGTCCCTTGGGCTGCATAGTATCCAATCGATACAGCCATTAGGTCTCATTTTGAAAAAATAGAAATAATAACCAAGGGTATTAGTTACATATACATGGTGTCCTATGGTTTAGGGACGTGCCTCTGACATTACATACCATACATAGTATAAACAATCGGACATTAAAGTCACTGTACACAATCCCAAAAGTTTTGTCAGGTGACCCGCAAGTTTGCCCTGTTCAATGCACGGTGCATAGCCCACCCGACCGAGCATCAATACTCCCATTATTCTCATCCATTGCGCACACATGCGCGATTAGACTATTTATTTTAAAGACATAAAAACAATATTGGTATTATGGCGCACTTAGGATATGACAGGTTAATGGTGGATTGGGGAGAATTGCAAGTTCTTTGGAATGTGTTAGTCCATGTAAGGATGATGGAGTAACTGTCCATAGAAGGCTGCCAGCTCAAAAGTTTTAGAAGGCAAAAAACTCTGTAGTGGAGAGAGTAAAGAAGAACGGTGCCCGCTGTTAAGTTTTAATAAGTAAAAATTGTATAGATACACTCATAATATTGTGGTGGTTTTGGGCAGGTACAGTGTGTATAGGATACATTCCCCCTCAAGTCTCCTTTGTACTCACTTTGGACAAGCTGTCCTCCAATTGAACCTGCATTTTTATAAGTGATTTAAAGGGGTTGTAAAGGTAAACAAAAAAATCCCTCATTCTTCGATTTTGCTTTTAAATGTCCTTATTTCTTCTGAAAAATCCTCACTTCCTGTTCTTCTGTCTGTAACTCCACACAGTAATGCAAGGCTTTCTCCCTGGTGTGGAGAAAGCCTCTTGAGGGGGGAGGGGGCAAGCAGGAGTGTCAGGACGCCCACTAACACACAGCTCCTTTCTCTATCTGCAAAAGAAGAGAGCGTCCTGACCCTCCTGCTCGCCCCCTCAAGAGGCTTTCTCCACACCCCATAGCCACACCCTGTACCTGGAGGTATGAGAGCCTTTATAGGAAAAAACATTATGATTTAGAAAAAATTCTAACATAGTATGAATCTATTGTATTTCCATTCATGTGTTGATCTCTGCTGAAGAACTCTTCCAACAGCCTCCTCACCCAAATTGTGTGGAATACTGTTGTAAAGAGATTCAACGTTAATAATGACCAACAAGGCTGAACTAGGAATTTCCAAGTTTTCCAAATTCTGTAGCAAATGGATTGTGTCCTTGGTGTAGAACAGGGATAAGCAATTAGCGGACCTCCAGATGTTGCAGAACTACAATTCCCATGAGGCATAGCAAGACTCTGACAGCCACAAGCATGAACCCAGAGGCAGAGGCATGATGGGACTTGTAGTTTTGCAACAGCTGGAGGTCCGCTAATTGCTTATCCCTGGTGTAGAACATCAAATTCATAACATGAGGTCTCAGGTGGTCATCAATGAAATGGAAAATGACACGAAGGGGGTAGGGAAAGTGCTAAATAATATAGTAAATGGAAGAGCTCCCCAATGGGGTTTTTAGGCAGAAAATAGGTAAAAGATTGAATGAAATGCACATATGTAAAAAAGTTTAATCAATTGTAAAAATAAGCTCTGGTATAGTATAGACTAAAAAACGTTTACACAATGAGTATGCACCAAAATACATGACATCAAATTAGACATGTGCACTGCCAAAAAAAAAACGTTTTTTTCGTTTATGTTATTTTCGTTTTTTGTTTTTTTCGGAATTTGGTAAATTCGGGAAATTCGAAAAATTCGTTTTTGTTTCATTAGTTTTTTATATTTTTTCGTAAATTCGTAAATTTCGAAAAAAAAAAATTTTTTCTTTTTTTTTGCTTTTTTCGTAAAATCGTAAATTCGTGAAATTTTTGGATTTCCGAAAAAGCAAAAAACGAAAAAAAAAAACAAATGAAACAAAAAAAACAAATGAAACGGAAAAAAAGAGTTTCGGAAATTCGGAAATTTATGAATTTTCGAAATTTCGAATTTTCGAATTTCGAATTTTTCAATTTTCGAATTTTCGAATTTCGAATTTTTCAACTTTCGAATTTTCGAATTTCGAATTTTTCAACTTTTGAACTTTTGACATTTCGAATTTTTCAATTTTCGAATTTTCGAAATTTCGAATTTTTCAGTTTTCGAATTTTCGAAATTTCGAATTTTTCAGTTTTCGAATTTTTCAATTTTCGAATTTTTCAATTTTTGAATTTCGAATTTTTCAATTTTCGAAATTTCGAAAAATTGAAAAATTCGAAAATTGAAAAGTTTCGAAATTTCTGAAAAATTCGAAATTGGAAAAGTGAAAAATTCTAAAATTCGAATTTTTCGATTTTCTAATTTTTCGAATCTCGAATTTTTCAAATTTCCGAATTTCGAAAATTCGAAATTTCGAAAAATGAAAAATTCGAAATTTCGAAAATTGAAAAATTCGAAATTTCGAAAATTGAAAAATTCGAAATTTCGAAAATTGAAAAATTCGAAGTTCGAAAAATTTTTCAAATTTTTTAATTTTTTAATTTTTCAATTTTCAAATTTCGTAAATACGAAAATTCGTAAATACGAAAATTCGAAAATTCGAAATTCGGAAATTCGATAATTCGAAAATTCGAAATTCGGAAATTTGAAACATTTTTCAATTTTTGAAATTCGGAAATACGAAAATTCGAAATTTGAAAAATTCGAAATTTGAAAAATTCGAAATTTGAAAAATTCGAAATCTGAAAAATTCGAAATTTGACAAATTCCAAATCTGAAAAAAATCGAAATTGGAAAAGTGAAAAATTCGAAAATTCGAAACAAAAAATTCGAAAATTTCAAAATTCAAAAATTCGAAAATTCGAAAATTTCAAAATTCGAAAATTCTAAAATACGAAAATACGAAAATTGTAAATACGAAAATTCGGAAATTAACAAAAAAAAACGGAAATACGAAAATTCGTAAATTCGAATTTTCGGAAATATGAATTCCAAATCTGAAAAATTCGAAATTTGAAAAATTCCATATCTGAAAAATTCGAAATTGGAAAAGTGAAAAATTCTAAAATTCGAAACAAAAAATTCGAAAATTGAAAAATTGAAAAATTCGAAAATTTAAAATTCTAAAATTCTAAAATACGAAAATACGAAAATTGTAAATACAAAAATTCGGAAATTAAAAAACGGAAATACGAAAATTTGTAAATTCAAAATTTTCTGAAGTCCGAAAATTCGTAAATAAAAAATTTGTAAATACGAAAATTTGTAATTAACGAATTTCTGAATTTTCGTAAAAAAACGAATTAGAAACAAAACAAATTGCACATGTCTAACATCATTTAACATGAATGGTTAACATGCAAGTCACGTAAATCCTGACACGTTTCAACCCATATTGGGGTCTTCTTCGGAGGAAGTTGAGGTGCTACTGTAACAGAAAATGAATGTATAAAAGTAACACAGTCTTAACAATTATCACTAAGTACTGTGGAACATGAAAGTATTAGTATATATAGTTACCCACTCACAGCATGTAAACTATATTGTGTCTAGACCAGAGTTGACTTAAATCCACAGAAGGACCCCTGGATGGACATTTTCACAAGGAGGGCAGACCCCCAAGCGGTACCGCCAAGGCACCAAGCCAGACGGCCTGCAGGGGCCCACAGGCACAAGGGGAGGGTCCAATGGGGTCCGGGCCGGGCGGGGGGAGGGAGACCCAGCAGAGCGACAGCCATAGAAAGCACCTATTAAAAAGTGTAAATATGTATTGATAAATTGTCAAATCAAGTGTTAAATATTGTCATTTGAGTCATTTGGGGCACTGGGCATGCACTGTATCCCTGATCTGTCACTGATTGACAGGGGGATATCAAGCGTGCAAAGGGTTAACATATATAGGAATGAGTAATACTAGACAGTAATTTGTATGCATAGGTGGGAAAAAATGTAAAGTTAAAAAATTAAAATTGGTTGGTAAAATCAATAAAAATGGGTTGTGATTAGGGTTGAGCGAACCCGAACTGTAAAGTTCGGGTTCGGTACGGACTTTGTTTTTTTTTGCTCCCGAACCCGAATAATTGGAAAAAATTTGGGTTCGGGTTCGGAGTTCGGCTATTTTATGGCACGCTGCACGGCAGCCAATCGCCATTTGTTATACTAGAGTTACTAGGAAGCCATCACAGCCATGCCTACTAATGGCATGGCTGTGATTGGCCAGTGCAGCATGTGACCCAGCATGTGACCAGCCTCTATATTAGATAGAGGCACACAGCACAGGTCATCACTCTGCATTAGCTAGTGTAGGGAGAGGCTGCTGCTGGTTGAGGGACAGTGTCAGAGAGGTGTATCCTGCTTCAGAAATCTACACAAGCACTCTTTATTTCTTTGAGATCTGCATCATCTTATGGTTTATGGCTCATCACTCTGTTGTAAGGGGAGTAGGGACAGGCTCCTGTTTATTGAGGGACAGTGTTAGAGAGGTGTATCCTGCTTCAGAAATCTAAACAAGCACTCTTTGGGCCAAATCCACAGCCGGCGGCGCAAATTAAGTTTCTGAAAACTTATGTCATTTAAGTTACGGCGCCCTAAGTTGGTGTCGTAAGTGCCGTATCCACAGCGCATTTGCGCACAAAATTGCGCCAGCCGTAACCTAAATTCTGCTGCTCACTGCGCATGTGCAGAACTTTGCTGGGCGCAATCAGTGAGATAGGTAAAAGGCCAAGTGTACTTAGTTTGAGGATCGCCCTGTGCTTAAATAGCCCCAGTCAAACACACTTCCCTTGCAAAAGTATTTCCCTGTGTTCCCTTCCATGAGCAATTTGCTTCTGCTCTTAGTTTGTCAGTGTTTGTTGGTAAGTTGTGTGTGATAGAGAAGTGTTGGAGGAGTATTAGATAGTAGTTGTTGTTTGTTTCTGATAAGTGTATTTTTTGTTTGATTGTTTCTGCTAAGTGTTTGTTTTTGTTTTTTTCTGCTTGGTTTTTGTGTTTGTTTTTTTTTTTTCTGCTTGGATTTTGTGTTTGTTTTTTTGTGTTTGTTTTTGACTTTGTAGTAGCTGTCTGCTTGTGTGTGTATTTTTGTGTGTTTGTTGTGTGTGTATTTTTGTGTGTTTGTCCTGTTTGTTTTCTTGTTGCTGGGTGGTGTCTGTGATGGCCCCCAAATGCAGGAAGCTGAATTTTTCTCATGTTGAAAAGCAAATCCTTGCCAGGTATATCATCCAATATGGAAGATATTTACATGGGCCTGATAGCCGGAACACCTCCCCGGCCCAAAGGAAGAGGATATATGCAAAAATTACAGATCACATAAATGCGGCGGGGGGGGGGGAGACGAGGACCCCCGCTGGCATCAAGAAAAAGATCAATGATCTGAGGAGCGTGGTCCGCAATAAGGTGGCCAAGCTCACTGCCCATAGGAGGGGCACTGGAGGAGGGGGACCATGCCCCATCCGGCTGACTGAGGAGGAATGGGCAGTGGCCCGGTGTTTCGAGCCAGAGCAGGTGGTGGGCCTGCCTGGTTATCAGTCTGATGTTCCTGTGAGGCCAGGTAAGGTTTTTGTTTTTCTATTTGGTGATTAGCATGTGTGGGTGGGGGAAGGGAAGATGTGCCAAGTGTGTGGATCCTCAAACCTGTGATTGTTTGGTGTCCTCCACAGATGACCAGGGGATTGCTGGCCCATCAGGCCAGGCTGCTGCACCACCCCAAAGACAGGAGGCTGCTGAGGAGTCCCCAGGGGAGGGGAGTGGCCAAACCTCCCCTCATGAAGAGGCTGAGGGGGAGGAGGCTGAGGGGGAGGAGGATGAGGGGGAGGAGGATGAGGGGGAGGAGGAAGAAGATCTCCAGATTGGCCGGGAAATCCTTATTGCCACTGATCTCATGACATTTGAGGATACCCTTGAGGCTAGCCTTGAGGCTCCCCTTGAGGCTCCCCCAGAGGCTACCCCAGAGGCTACCCCAGAGGCTGGCACCAGTCAGGCCACCATCAGGGGTAGCCCCTCCCACTCCTCCCCCAACAGGCCGCAACCCACAAGGGTCACTATATCCCCTCCTCCCAGGCCACAAGCCTCAGGGGCAGGCAGGATGGCGACCCAGGAGACCAGGGGGGTGTCTGAGCGTCTGCCGGCCAGTCTGCTGAGGGACAATGCCCAGCAGACCCGCAGTCTGGGTGACATAAAAAACAACTATGAGCAACGTCAGAGCGTTGCGATCCAGCATCCGACCGGAAGTGACGTTTGCGCTCCACTGACTGTGAAACCAGGAAGTGTAATACTGCAGGAAAGTCTCCAGAGCGGTCTTCAGGGGTCCAGATCCAAACAGTGAGAGTTGCAAAAAAACATCTACATGTTATACATTTACCTGACTATTTTTATTATCTGGTACGCATATTTTATAAGGGGACTGGTGTATATGTATTTTTTGGGGTGACATTAAAGTTTTAAAACGATACTGCACTATGTGGATTTTTTCCTTCCCTTATACATCTGTGGATATGATACCTTGAGAGTAAAAATATAAACGGTGATCAAGAAGTGAGAGGGGTATGCAGATTTCAACATCAGAAGGCAGCATGCGAGGAAATATATATTGAAACGCTATTTAAAAGAAACCATCTGGTGAGTGTTTCCCCCGAAGGGGACCCTATATCCCCCCACGTGGTGAATGGAGCACATACTTTGGCTACATCTGATCTGGTCATCCTACATAGCACTTTTTTCTTATCAAACCAGGAGTTTGCAGCGCTGCTGCAGGACTATCAACAAGCTCTGTGCGGGCTGTTTTAATTTTTCTGCTTTTACCAAGATGGAGCACAGCCTGGATGTAATGAGGGAGTCACTCAGTGATGTGGCCACCAATTCATTGGGGGTCATCACCTGTTTGTGGTCCCTGCATACCGCCACAACAGGCGTGGCCCAGAAGGTGACTGCCCTCACCCGGGCTGTGCAGGACAACACCCGGGCTGTGCAGGACAACACCCGGACTGGCCAGGCCAATACGGCTGCCATCACTGTCTGTCTGAACAGGATAGCAGTGGCCTTGGAGGGCAGGCCAGCCGGAGGTCAGACACCAGGGGAGGCTCCTCCCTCCCCTGCTCCCCCCCCATGAAGATACTCCCTCCCCTGCTCACACCCCCCCCCCGTGAAGATACTCCCTCCCCTGCTCACACCCCCCCCCCCCGTGAAGATCCTCCAGTTGTCCGTGCCCGTGGCCGTGCCCGTGCCCGTGGGCAGCCCAGACGGAGCACTCGCCGCCGGAAAATAAATTGCAGGGGTACTTTTTATTTTATTTTTTTTATTTTTTTTAAGATTTTGTTTATTATACTGTACTTATGATTTGGTTTATGTGTGTGAATGATGTGTGAATGTGGGGGGGTGGCATTCCTGATAAAATAAGGGTGTCACCCTCAGTTTTGGTGGAGAAGGGATCCCCAGGACCAGGGAGAAGTGATCCCAGGTTCCTGAATGGTGTATGAATGCACAGTGACATAATTGGAGCCGTGGCGTGGCGTTACTGCTCCCAAGTACCAAAGGGGGGGGGTACTTGGATCTAATCCAATTCGATGTGCATGTGATGTGTCTGTGCTAGGGACCACAGTGGTGTGCATTCATGCATTCTCATTGTGACATAATTAATGTGCGTTTCCAGAGAAAAAAAACATTCTCAATGTGACATAATTCATGTGCGTTTACTGTGCAAAGCAACATTCTCATTGTGACATTATTCATGTGCGTTTCCAGTGAAAAATATTATCATTGTGACATTATTCATGTGCGTTTACTGTGAAAAAATGCCTTCTGCGAGGCGTCTCCTGGCTACTGTGCCCTCAGTAGACCAGGTAGAGTGGGTTAGGGGGGATTGCCTGGGTGGGGGGTCAGGTCAGCACGTAAGTTAATCTCCAGTCCCCTTCTCATGGCAAAGTTGTGAAGAATACAACAAGCACCGATTAGTTGGCACACAAAGTCTGGGGAATACAACAATGTACCCCCAGTCTTGTCCAGGCATCTGAAGCGGGACTTCAGCAGCCCAAATGTGCGCTCCACAACTGCCCGGGTGCGAATATGAGCGTTGTTGTAGCGTTGCTCTCCTGGGGTTTGGGGGTTCCTGAATGGGGTCATCAGATGTGGTCCCAGGGCATATCCAGAGTCACCTGGAAGGGAAAAGACAGGAGGATATTAGTCATGCATGTGCCCCTTGTGATGTCTGCATTATGGGGGGGGACATACCTGACACCCATGTCACTTACCAATCAACCAGCTGTCTCCATACACGTTCAGCTCCAAATCTCGAGATATGTTGGTCTGCCAGAATATATAGCTGTCATGGCACGAACCAGGAAATTTGGCACAGACATGCCAGATGAGGCCATGGGCATCTACAATCACCTGGACATTTATGGAATGCCAGTTTTTGCGATTCCGGAACAGGTGCTCTGTCTCATGGGGGGGCTGTAGTGCCACATGGGTACAGTCAATGGCCCCGATGGTCCGTGGGAACCCAGCAATGTGATAAAAGTCCGCCATGGTCTTCAATCGCTGGTCCTCCTGGGTGGGCTTTTAAAATTGATTGCCCATGCGTCTTAGTATTGCAGGGACTACTTGATGGACACACCTGCTCATCGAGGACTGTACCATCCCAGCCAGACCTCCACATGTTCTTTGGAAAGACCCAGTGGCAAGAAAATGCAGGGTTGCCATTACTTTGATGTGAGGTGGCAGGGCATGGGATCGTTGGGTTGGGGTGGTGAGATCATCCTGCAGGATTTGGGTTAATTCCAGGATGGCTTCCTGGTTAAAGCAGAAGTTGCCATAGACCTCAGAGGCAGTCATGCCAAAGAGATCTTGGCGTGGGCAGTATACCCTCTCCTGTGCCCTCCTCCTCCTCCTCTGTGCCCTCCTCCTTCTTTGCGCCTGTAATGTAGCGACTGCCGTTAGAATCATGGATGGGCCGGGCATTTTGGCAGTCAGATTGAAGTCCAGCAAAGATGTGTTGTCAGCTCTTCCTCAATGCTGTTGCTTCAGCAGACCTTTACAGGGCAGGTGTAAAATTAGGGCTGCTTTTATAAAGTCTAATTTTGCTCCAGGAAACAAACAGGTGCGCACAGGGCGTAATCTACGGCGCACAGGGCGTAATCTACGGCGCACACACTTAATTTTGTGCATCGCCCTATCTCCCTCATTTGCATCTTTGCCTATCAAAAAAAGCGGCGTGACTAGCGTAATTTGCGTCAGAGGATGCGCCGGTGTAATTATTTTAGGTAGGATGGAAAAAACGTAATTTTCGTTTTGAGGATCGGGCGCAAAGATACGCGCGGTGTAAAATTAGAAATCTCGAGTTAAGTCGGCGCATCTGCTTTGTGGATTTGGCCCTTTATTTCTGTGACATCTGCTCTGCTTCATATAGTTTAGGAATTGTGTTCAGCTATTTGCTATAGGGACAGGTTGCCGTTTTTTTAAGGGACAGTGTCAGAGAGGTGTATCCTGCTTCAGAAATCTAAACAAGCACTCTTTATTCCTGTGACATCTGCTCTGCTTCATATAGTTTAGGATTTTTTTCAGCTATTTGCTATAGGGACAGGCTCCTGTTTGTTGAGGGACAGTGTCAGAGAGGTGTATCCTGCTTCAGAAATCTAAACAAGCACTCTTTATTTCTGTGACATCTGCTTCATATAGTTTAGGAATTTTGTTCAGCTATAGGGACAGCAATCTATAGGTGACTCCGTATATTTGAACAGCACTGCACCTGCCACCACCTGTGCACCTGTGATATACTGTGTGTGTCCAGTACATAGTTCAGGGACAGGTTCCAGATATTTCCTATAGGGACAGCAATCTATAGGTGACTCTGTATATTTCAACAGCACTGCACCTGCCACCACCTGTGCACCTGTCATATACTGTGTGTGTCCAGTACATAGTTCAGGGACAGGTTCCAGATATTTCCTATAGGGACAGCAATCTATAGGTGACTCTGTATATTTCAACAGCACTGCACCTGTCACCACCTGTGCACCTGTGATATACTGTGTGTGTCCAGTACATAGTTCAGGGACATGTTCCAGATATTTCCTATAGGGACAGCAATCTATAGGTGACTATGTATATTTCAACAGCACTGCACCTGTCACCACATGTGCACCTGTGATATATTATGTGTGTCCAGTACATAGTTCAGGGACAGGTTCCAGATATTTCCTATAAGGACAGCAATCTATAGGTCACTCTGTATATTTCAACAGTACTGCACCTGTCACCACCTGTGCACCTGTGATATACTGTGTGTGTCCAGTACATAGTTCAGGGACAGGTTCCAGATATTTCCTATAGGGACAGCAATCTATAGATGACTCTGTATATTTCAACAGCACTGCACCTGCCACCACCTGTGCACCTGTGATATACTGTGTGTGTCCAGTACATAGTTCAGGGACAGGTTCCAGATATTTCCTATAGGGACAGCAATCTATAGGTGACTCTGTATATTTCAACAGTACTGCACCTGTCACCACCTGTGCACCTGTGATATACTGTGTGTGTGTCCAGTACATAGTTGAGGGAGAGGTTCCAGCTGTTTCCTATAGGGACATCAATCTATAGGTGACTCTCTGTATATTTCACCAGCACTGCACCTGCCACCACCTGTGATATACTGTGTGTGTCCAGTACATAGTTGAGGAAGAGGTTTCAGCTATTTGCTATAGGGGCAGCAATCTATAGGTGACTCTCTGTATATTTTACCAGCACTGCACCTGCCACCACCTGTGATATACTGTGTGTGTCCAGTACATAGTTGAGGGAGAGGTTCCAGCTATTTGCTATAGGGACAGCAATCTATAGGTGACTATCTGCATATTTCACCAGCACTCCACCTGTCCCCTGTGATATACTGCACAGGTTCCAGATATTTCCTATAGGGACATAAATCTATAGGTGACTCTGTATATTTCAACAGCACTGCACCTGTCACCACCTGTGCACCTGTGATACACTGTGTCTGTCCAGTACATAGTTCAGGGACAGGTACCAGATATTTCCTATAGGGACAGAAATCTATAGGTGACTTTGTATATTTCAACAGCACTGCACATGTCACCACCTGTGCACATGTTATATACTGTGTGTTTCCAGTACATAGTTCAGGGACAGATATTTCCTATAGGGACATAAATCTATAGGTGACTCTGTATATTTCAACAGCACTGCATCTGTCATATACTGTGTGTGTCCAGTACATAGTTCAGGGACAGGTTCCAGATATTTCCTATCGGGACAGCAATCTATAGATGACTCTGTATATTTCAACAGTACTGCACCTGCCGCCACCTGTGCACCTGTGATATAATGTGTGTGTCCAGTACATAGTTGAGGGAGAGGTTCCAGCTGTTTCCTATAGGGACAGCAATCTATAGGTGACTCTGTATATTTCAACAGCACTGCACCTGTCACCACCTGTGCACCTGTGATATACTGTGTGTGTCCAGTACATAGTTCAGGGACATGTTCCAGATATTTCCTATAGGGACAGCAATCTATAGGTGACTCTGTATATTTGAACAGCACTGCACCTGCCACCACATGTGCACCTGTGATATACTGTGTGTGTCCAATACATAGTTCAGGGACAGGTTCCAGATATTTCCTATAGGGACAGCAATCTATAGGTGACTCTGTATATTTCAACAGCACTGCACCTGTCACCACCTGTGCACCTGTGATATATTATGTGTGTCCAGTACATAGTTCAGAGACAGGTTCCAGATATTTCCTATAGGGACAGCAATCTATAGGTCACTCTGTATATTTCAACAGCACTGCACCTGCCACCACCTGTGCACCTGTGATATATTATGTGTGTCCAGTACATAGTTCAGGGACAGGTTCCAGATATTTCCTATAAGGACAGCAATATATAGGTCACTCTGTATATTTCAACAGTACTGCACCTGTCACCACATGTGCACCTGTGATATACTGTGTGTGTCCAGTACATAGTTCAGGGACAGGTTCCAGAAATGTCCTATAGGGACAGCAATCTATAGATGACTCTGTATATTTCAACAGCACTGCACCTGCCACCACCTGTGCACCTGTGATATACTGTGTGTGTCCAGTACATAGTTCAGGGACAGGTTCCAGATATTTCCTATAGGGACAGCAATCTATAGGTGACTCTGTATATTTCAACAGTACTGCACCTGTCACCACCTGTGCACCTGTGATATACTGTGTGTGTCCAGTACATAGTTGAGGGAGAGGTTCCAGCTGTTTCCTATAGGGACAGCAATCTATAGGTGACTCTCTGTATATTTCACCAGCACTGCACCTGCCACCACCTGTGATATACTGTGTGTGTCCAGTACATAGTTGAGGAAGAGGTTTCAGCTATTTGCTATAGGGGCAGCAATCTATAGGTGACTCTCTGTATATTTTACCAGCACTGCACCTGCCACCACCTGTGATATACTGTGTGTGTCCAGTACATAGTTGAGGGAGAGGTTCCAGCTATTTGCTATAGGGACAGCAATCTATAGGTGACTCTCTGCATATTTCACCAGCACTCCACCTGTCCCCTGTGATATACTGTCTGTGCAGTACATTGTTTAGGGCTAGGTTCCTGCTTCTTGCTATAGGTAAATAAATATATAGGTGAATCTCTGCCTATTTCACCAGCACTCTACCTGTCCTCTGTGATATACTGTCTGTGCAGTACATTGTTTAGGGCTAGGTTCCTGCTTCTTGCTATAGGTAGAGAAATATATAGGTGAATCTCTGCCTATTTCACCAGCACTCTACCTGTCCCCTGTGATATACTGTCTGTGCAGTACATTGTTTACTGCTAGGTTCCTGCTTCTTGCTATAGGTAGAGAAATATATAGGTGAATCTCTGCCTATTTCACCAGCACTCTACCTGTCCCCTGTGATATACTGTCTGTGCAGTAAATTGTTTAGGGCTAGGTTCCTGCTTCTTGCTATACAGTTGTATTCAAAATTATTCAACCCCCACTGAAATTGATTGTTTTGCCAAGTTTGACATTGATTTTGATCATCCTGTCATCCTGCTTACAATTAAATCAAAGAGGCACGTGTAGGTTAGACAAATATAACATAACATTTATAATGAAATAACCCCCTATGTCTTTTCTGTGCTCAGATCATTATCAGTTTTATTCAACCCCCAATTGACATTCAATCTTAGTACTTAGTACAACATCCTTTTACAGTTATAACAGCTTTTAAACTTGAAGCATAGCTTGACACAAGTGTTTTGCAGGGATCTACGGGTATCTTCGCCCATTCGTCTTGGGCAAAAGCCTCCAGTTCAGTCACATTCTTAGGCTTGCGCACTGCAACTGCTTTCTTTAAGTCCCACCAGAGGTTCTCAATCGGATTTAAGTCTGTTGACTGCGATGGCCACTCCAAAATGTTCCAGCCTTTAATCTGCAACCATGCTCTAGTGGACTTGGAGGTATGCTTTCAACATTGTCCTGTTGAAAGGTCCAATGTCTCCCAAGCCTCAGGTTTGTGACGGACTGCATCACATTGTTATCCACTATCTCCTGGTACTGGAGAGAATTCATGGTACCTTGCACATGCTGAAGCTTCCCTGTACCTGCTGAAGCAAAACAGCCCCAAAGCATGATTGACCCCCCGCCATGCTTCACAGTAGGCAAGGTGTTCTTTTCATCATAGGCCTTGTTCTTCCTCCTCCAAACATAGCGTTGATCCATGGGCCCAAACACTTCTAATTTTGTTTCATCAGTCCACAGAACACAATCCCAAAACTTCTGTGGTTTGTCCACATGATTTTTGCATACTGCAGTCGACTCTTCTTATTCTTTGGAGACAGCAAGGGGGTGCGCCTGGGAGTTCTGGCATGGAGGCCTTCATTACGCAGTGTGCGCCGTATTGTCTGAGCAGAAACTTCAGTACCCACATCTGACAAATCTTTTGTCAGTTCCTCAGCAGTCACAAGGGGACTTTTCTCCACTCTACGCTTCAGGTATTGCTCAGCAGTCAAAGCCAGCATCTTCTTTCTGCCACGACCAGGTAGCGTTTCAACAGTGCCCTTTGGCTTGAATTTGCGAATGATGCTTCCTATGGTGTCTCTTGGTATGTTTAACATCTTTGCAATCTTCTTATAGCCATTGCCCTTCCTGTGAAGAGTAATCACCTCTTCTCTTGTCTTCCCGGACCATTCTCTTGACTTCACCATGTTTGTAACCACACCAGTAAATGTCTAGAAGAAGCTGAGTATCACAGTCATTTTAAAGCTGCCTGATTGGTGCTTATTAGGCTTTATTGCTGCTCCCTGACATCCAGAGGTGTTTTCAATACCTGATTGAAAACACCTCAATGAACCTCTGTTCTTCAGAGTGGTAGTCTTTAAGGCCCCGTACACACGACCAAACATGTATGCTGAAACTGGTCCGCGGACCAGTTTCAGCATACATGTTCGGTCATGTGTAGGCGCGAGCGGGCCGAATTCCAGCAAACATTTGCCCGCCGGGCCTTTTCCCAGCAGACAAATATTTCTGGACGTGTTTTAAAACCGTCCGCTGGAATCCTGCCCGCTCGGACATGTACGGTCGTCAGTACAGACCTACCGTACATGTCCGAGCGCCCGCCGTCCCTCGCATGCGTCGAATGACTTTGACGCATGCGTGGAAGCCTTTAAATGGCAGGCCCGCCCACTTTGCCGCGTCATCGTCGTGGCGACGACGTGGACACGCCCCGCGTATTGTTTACGCGCGGACTTCTGTACGATGGTTAGTACAGCCATCGTACAGAAGCCCTCTGGCAGACATGTACGGTGAAAACGGTCCGACGGACCGGTTTCATCGTACATGTTTGCTCGTTAGTACCCGGCCTAAGGGGTTGAATAATTGTGTAAATGAAGAATTCACAAAATAAACATTTACTACTGTATTACAAAACCAATTGATGTCATTTTAGTTGCATATGGTTCTTTAAGAAGTCCTTGTAGGATTTCATTCTGAATACAATTACAAATGTACACTAAGGGCCAGATCCACAAAGCAAATGCGCCGACTTAACTCGAGATATGCGGCGTAATTGAAATTTACACGGAGCGTATATTTGCGCCTGATCCTCAAAACGAGCTACGCCTTAAAATCCTGTTTTTCCGTCCTACCTAAAATAATTACACCGGCGCTTTTCTGTGCGCAAATTACGCTAGAAACGCCAATGTTTTGATAGGCAAAGATGCAAATGAGGGAGATAGGGTGATCCACAAAATTAAGTGTGTGCGCCGTAGATTACGCCCTGTGCACTTCTGTTAGTTTCAATGTGTAAATTTACACATTATAAAAGGTGCCCTAATTTTACACATGCCGTGTAATGGTCAGCTAAAGCAACACCATTAAGGAAGAGCTGAGCACACACACTTTCTGGACTACAATCAGTATGCCAACATGCCAGGGGCATCCATGCGCATAGCTAGACTAGTGACTTCAGTGACCGAGGGTACCCCCTCTTTTGAGGGAAGAGCAGTCAGGAGACGCCTCGCAGAATGCATCTTTGCACAGTAAACACACACATTAATTATGTCACAATGAGAATGCATAAATGCACACCCACTGTGGTCCCTAGCACAGACATATCACATGCACATCTAATTGGATTAGATCCAAGTACCCCCCCCCCATTGGTACTTGGGAGCAGTAACGCCCCGCCATGGCTCCAATTCTGTTACTGTGCATTCATACACCATTCAGGGACCTGGGATCACTTCTCCCTGGTCCTGGGGATCCCTTCTCCACCAAAACTGAGGGTGACACCCTTATTTAATCAGGAATGCCACCCCCCCACATTCACACATCATTCACACACATAAACCAAATCATAAGTACAGTATACAAAACAAAATCATAAAAAAAATAAAATCAAAAGTACCCCTGCAAATTAATTTCGGCGGCGTTTGCTCCGTCTGGGCTGCCCACGGGCACGGACACGGGCACAGGCACGGCCACGGCCAACTGGAGAATCTTCATGGGGGGTGTGTGAGCAGGGGAGGGAGTATCTTCATGGGGGGGTGTTAGCAGGGGAGGGAGTATCTTCATGGGGGGGTGGGTGAGCAGGGGAAGGAGGAGCCTCCCCTGGTGTCTGTCCTCCTGCTGGCCTGCCCTCCAAGGCCACTGCTATCCTTGTGAGACAGTTTGTGAGGGCAGCCGCATTGGCCTGGCCAGCCCGGGTATTGTCCTGGACAGCCTGGGTATTGTCCTGCACAGCCTGGGTCAGGGCAGTCACCTCCTGGGCCATGCCTGTTGTGGCGGTCTGCAGCTCACACAAACATGTGATGACCGCCAATGAGTTGGTGGCCACATCACCGAGTGACTCCTTCATTACACCCAGGCTGTGCTCCATCTGGGTCAGAGTGACTTTTATCTGACCCAGAGTGCGGGTCTGCCGGGCATTGTCCTTCTGAAGACTGGCCGGCAGACGCTCGGCCACCCCCCTGGTCTCCTGGGTCGCCATCCTGCCTGCCCCTGAGGCTTGTGGCCTGGGAGGAGGGGGGAGAGTGACCCTTGTGGGTTGCGGCCTGTTGGGGGAGGAGTGGGAGGGGCTACCCCTGATGGTGGCCTGACTTCTGCCAGCCTCTGGGGTAGCCTCAAGTGTAGCCTCAAGGGTATCCTCAAAGGTCATCATATCAGAGGCCAAAAGGACTTCCAGGCCAATTTGAAGATCTTCTTCCTCCACCCCCTCATCCTCCTCCCCCTCATCCTCCTCCCCCTCAACCTCCTCATGAGGGGAGGTTTGGCCACTCCCCTCCCCTGGGGAATCCTCAGCAGCCTCTTGTCCTTGGGGTGGTGCAGCAGCCTGGCCTGATGGGCCAGCAACCTCCTGGTTATCTGTGGAGGACACAAAACAATCACAGGTTTGAGGATCCACACACTTGGCACATCTTCCTATCCCCCACCCACACATGCTAATCACCAGATAGAAAAAACAAAAACGTACCTGGCCCCACAGGAACACCTGTCTGATATTCACGCAGGCCCACCACCTGTTCTGGCTGGAAACACCGGGCCACTGCCCATTCCTCCTCACTCAGACGGATGGGGCAGGGTCCCCCTCCTCCAGTGCCCGTGGAATGGGCATTGATCTTTGCCACCTTGTTCCGGACCACACTCTTTAGATCGTTTTTTTGTATGCCAGCGGGGGTCCTCGTCTCCCCCCCGCCGCATTGATCTGATCCGTAACCTTTTTTAATATCGCCTTCCTCTGGGCCGGGGAGGTGTTCCGGCTCTCAGGCCCATGTAAACATATAGGACGATGGACCTAGCAAGGATTTGCTTCTCAACCTGATTAAAATTGAGCTTCCTGTGCTTGGGTGCCATCACAGACACCACTCAGCAACAAGAAACTCACAGGACAAACAAACAAAAATACACACACAACAAACAAACAAAAACACTCACAGAAGAAACACACAAAAAGCAAAACACACAAGCAGACAGCTACTACAAATTCAAAAACAAACACGCAAAAAACAAACACAAAATACAATCAGAAAAAAACAAACACAATATACAATCAGAAAAAAAAATACACTCAGAAAAAAAAAAACAGAAAATACACTTAGCAGAAACAAACACCAACTACTATCTAATACTCCTCCAAAACTTCTCTATCACACACAACTCACCAACAAACACCGACAAACATTCAGAGCAGAAGCAACTTGCTCTAGGAAGGGTAACACAGGGAAATACTTTTGCAAGGGAAGTGTGTTTGACTGAGGCTATTTATACACAGGGCGATCCTCAAACTAAGTACGCTTGGCCTTTTACCTATCTCACTGATTGCGCCAAGCAAAGTTCTGCACATGCCCAGTGAGAAGCAGATTCGTGCGCGCATGCGCAGTACGGCCGGCCCTTCATTTGCATGGGGTCACGGCTCATTACAATGAAGCACGCCCACTTCCTTCCCACTTGCAATAACCCCGCCTTATGCCTCGGAATTTAAGTTACGCAATCGCAATTTTGTGCGCAAATGCGCTGTGGATACGCCAATTACGACACCAACTTAGGGCGCCGTAACTTAAATGACATAAGTTTTGAGTAACTTAATTTGCGGCACTGGCTGTGGATCTGGCCCTAAATTCCCTAAAACCCTTTACAGCATTGGGGGGTTGAATCATTTTGAACACAACTGTAGGTAGAGAACTGTAGGTAGAGAAATATATAGGTGAATCTCTGCCTATTTCACCAGCACTCTACCTGTCCCCTGTGATATACTGTCTGTGCAGTACATTGTTTAGGACTAGGTTCCTGCTTCTTGCTATAGGTAGAGAAATATATACTGTAGGTGAATCTCTGCCTATTTCACCATATTACACTATTGTTGTATTTAAATATTTAAATCCATATTTTGAGAAATATGAGGAAAACGTCAAATAAGGGACGTGGCCGCGGTCATGGTGCTGCTGGTGGAGCTCCTGTTACAGGGAGAGGACGTGGTTGATCTGTGCCAGCTACACGCACAAGTGAAACACCTTTCCCAGCTCTACGAATGTTGAGGCCAGGAGCAGAACAGGCGGTAGTAGATTGGGTTGCTGACAGTGCCTCCAGTTCCTTCACATTGTTTTCCAACCAGTCTTGTGCTGAAAGTTCAAAGTTGGCACCTGCAGCCGATGTCCACCATGAGTCTTTCACCTCACCCCTTTGCAAATCAGCCAAGCAGTCTGAGCCCCAAAGCATGCAGCAGTCTCTTCTTCTTTTTGATGAGTCTGTTAGCATGTGTTCCCAGGGCCATCCACCTAGCCCAGCCCCAGAAGGGGAAGAGATTGAGTGCACCGATGCCCAACTACTTATATTTCAAGATGAGTACATGGGGGGACCATCACAGCACGTCTGGTGCTGGTGCTTTTGCAATTGTGCAGACCAACAAGGAGGGCAGTGGTGAAGACTGGGTGGAAGATGATGTGGAGGACGATGATGTCCTTGACCCGACATGGAATCAACCTCATGCAGGTGACCCATGCAGTTCGGAGGAAGAGGCGGTGGTCGCACAGAGCCACCAGCACAGCAGAAGAGGGAGCAGGGTGCCAAAGCAGAGCATCTGTCCCCTAGACAGTACGCCTGCTACTGCCCAATGCAGCAAGGGACCGAGCACACCAAAGCCAGGTCCAAGGAGTACCCTAGCATGGCAGTTCTTCACACAATGTGCTGATAACAAGACATGTGTGGTTTTCACGTTGTGCAATCAGAGCCTGAAGCGAGGCATAAACGTTCTCAACCTGAGCACAACCTGCATGACCAGGCATCTAAGTGCAAAGCATGAGCTGCAGTGGAGTAGACACCTCAAAAACCAAGAAAGGTCTCTGGCTCCTCCTGCTTCCTCTTCTGCATCAGTCTCGGGTCTCTCTGCCTCTTCATCCACCTCTGTAGTGACAGTGCCACCTGCCACCCCTTAATTAGAGGACCGGCAACACCATCTGTGCCAAGGTCCACCTAACTACGGATACATGGACCAGTAAGCACGGTCAGGGACATTATATCTCCCTAACAGCGCACTGGGTAAATGCAGTGGCAGCTGGGCCTGAGGCGCATAGCAGTTTGGCGCATGTCCTTCCACCACCAAGGATTGCAGGGCACTTCAGTTTGCCTCCTGTTCCTAACTCCTTCTACTCCGCTTCCTCATCCTCTACCGCCTCCTCATCCAGTCAGCGTAACAAATTCACCACCAACTTCAGCACAGCCATGGGTAAACGCCAGCAGGCAGTTTTAAAACTTTCCTGTTTGGGGGAAAAACCACACACCGCGTAGGAGTTGTGGAGGAACATGGAACAACAGACCGATGAGTGGTTGGCATCAGTGAGCCTCAAGCTGGGCCTGGTGGTGTGCGATAACCGGCGAAATCTCGTAGCAGCTCTGGGCCTAGCCGGTTTGTCCCACATCCCTTGCCTGGCGCATGTGCTGAATTTGGTGGTGCAGAGTTTCCTGAAAACTTACCCCGATATGCCACAGCTGCTGCAGAAAGTGCGGTCCGTCTGTGCGCACTTTCGGCGTTCTCAACCTGCTGCTGCTCGCCTGGCAGCGCTGCAGCGTAACTTTGGCCTTCCCGCTCACCGCCTCATATGTGATGTGCCCACAAGGTTGAACTCCAGCAGGAGATAGTGGAGTTCCAGCTGCAGCACGCACGCGTGAGTCGCTCTGCGGAACAGAACCACTTTACCACCAATAACTGGGCCTCCATGCGAGACATGTGTGCCTTGTTGCGCTGTTTTGAGTACTCCACCAACATGGCCTGTGCCGATGACGCCGCTCTCAGCGTGACTATCCCAGTTCTATGCCTCCTTGAAAAAGCACTACAGGCGATGATGGAAGAGGATGTGGCACAGGAGGAGGAGGAGGAGGAATCGGGATCATTTCCAAGGCTTTCAGGGCAGTCATTCACAAGTGGCTCTGAGGGTGGGTTCGTGCACCAACAAAGGCCAGGTACACAATTGTCCAGCAAGGGCACAGTTCTGGAGGATGACATGGTGGAGGATGACATGGTGGAGGATGAGGAGGAGGAAGACATGGAGGAGGAGGAGGAACCATGCTCACAGCAGGATGGCATCCAAACCAGCTCATGGCCATTACTGGTGCGTGGCTGGGGGGATACAGAGGACACAGATGATACACCTCCCACAGAGGACAGCTTTTTGTTGCCTCTGGGCAGCCTTTCACACATGAGCAATTACATGCTGCAGTGTCTCCGCAACGACCGGCGTGTTTCGCACATTATAACAGGTGCTGATTACTGGGTGGCAACGCAGCTGGATCCCCGTTACAAGGACAATGTACCATCCTTAATCCCCTCACTGGAGCGTGAAAGCAAGATGCGTGAGTACAAGCGCACGCTGGTAGATGCGCTGCTGGTGCAATTCACACCTGGCAGCGGAAGGCACAGTGGAAGCAGAAGGCAAAGGCAGAGGAGGAGGAAAAGGTCGCCAACACAGCAGGGGCACCGCCAGCACCTCAGAAGGCAGGGTTAGCATGGCCGAAATGTGGAAAAGGTTTGTCAGCACGCCACAACCAACAGCACCACCAGCTGATATGGAACGTTTTAGGAGGAGGCAGCATTTCAGCAACATGGTGGAGCAGTATGTGTGCACATGCCTACACGTACTGAATGACGGCTATGCCCCCTTAAACTTCTGGGTCTCCAAATTGGGCACATGGCCTGAGATTGCCCTTTACGCCTTGGAGATGCTGGCCTGCCCTTTGGCCAGTGTATTGTCTGAACGTGTATTTAGCACGACAGGGGGAGTTATCACAGACGAGCGCAGCCGCTTGTCCAGAGCCAGTGTGGACAAGCTCACGTTCATTAAAATTAACCAGGCATGGATCCCAGAGGACTTGTCCGTACCTTGTGCAGAATAGACACCGGGCCGGCCTTACCCAGCCATTGTTTTTTTTCTGATCTTTCTAGGGTTGCATCTCATCCCTTTCAAAGCAAAAACATATTAATTACACAGGTTCTCTGGCTTATTAAGGTGCTGCTAATTAAACTCACTTGGTGCCTTATCGACATTAAATTAGCCCCAGAACCTGTGTAATTACTCTGTGTTCAGGTTTAAAGGGATGAGGTAGCAACCCTAGATCTTTCTCACTCTTTTGGGGTTTACCCTAATTTAAAAAATAAATTAATTAAAAACCAAAACCTGCTGTGTTGGCTACCTCCTCCTCCTCCACCGCCGCTTCCACCTTCAGTCACATTCTTAGGCTTGCGCACTGCAACTGCTTTCTTTAAGTCCCACCAGAGGTTCTCAATCGGATTTAAGTCTGGTGACTGCGATGGCCACTCCAAAATGTTCCAGCCTTTAATCTGCAACCATGCTCTAGTGGACTTGGAGGTATGCTTGGGATCATTGTCCTGTTGAAAGGTCCAACGTCTCCCAAGCCTCAGGTTTGTGACGGACTGCATCACATTGTCATCCAATATCTCCTGGTACTGAAGAGAATTCATGGTACCTTGCACACGCTGAAGCTTCCCTGTTCCTGTAGAAGCAAAACAGCCCCAAAGCATGATTGACCCCCCACCATGCTTCACAGTAGGCAAGGTGTTCTTTTCATCATAGGCCTTGTTCTTCCTCCTCCAAACATAGCGTTGATCCATGGGCCCAAACAGTTCTAATTTTGTTTCATCAGTCCACAGAACACAATACCAAAACTTGTGTGGTTTGCCCACATGACTTTTGGCATACTGCAGTCGACTCTTATTCTTTGAAGACAGCAAGGGGGTGCGCCTGGGAGTTCTAGAATGGAGGCCTTCATTACGCAGTGTGCGCCGTATTGTCTGAGCAGAAACTTCAGTACCCACATCTGACAAATGTTTTCTCAGTTCCTCAGCAGTCACACAGGGACTTTTCTCCACTCTACGCTTCAGGTAGCGCACAGCAGTCGAAGTCAGCATCTTCTTTCTGCCACGACCAGGTAGCGTTTCAACAGTGCCCTTTGCCTTCAATTTTGCATTTACTACTGTATTACAAAACCAATTGATGTCATATTAGTTGCATATGGTTCTTTATGAAGTCCTTGTATGATTTCATTCTGAATACAATTACAATACAAATGTACACTAAATTCCCTAAAACCCTTTACAGCATTGGGGGGTTGAATAATTTTGAACAAAACTGTATGGACCTCGTCCTCCAAGGTCAAAATCATTATATTTTTTATTTTAATTTTTTTATGTTATTTTAAGTTATTTCCCTATCCACATTTATTTCCAGAGTACTTGCCATGCTCTTCCTGACATTTTGCTGCCATTTGCAGCCCTCCAGCCCTTTCCCTTAGTTTTTTAGAGACATTTTTGTAGTCAAAAGTCCGGGTCCCCATTGACTTCAATGAGGTTCGGGTTCGGGTCAAAGTCCGGGTTCGACTTTTTCAAAGTTCCGAACATCCAGGTGTCCGCTCAACTCTAATCATGATGCTTAAATAAAAAAAAATGAAAAATTCCTTTAAATATTGTACCTGCTGGGTGTCTATAGTATGCCTGTGTAGCTTTATGGTGCACACTGCAGAGAACACAGGCAATACACCACGTGAGAATACTGCAGCTAGCACAATCAACTATAACAAGTAAATTATGCGCAAGAGCTTTTCAGAATATTATTATTGCAGCAGCATAGTCAGTATAAAAACAGCACATAGAACAAATGTCTGGGGTCAGAGAAAGTTCAGGCTGTTATAGTGGTGATGGGAGATGTGCGGGTATGCTTGGATGGGAGTATGCTCTCAGGGCTGCCATCAGTGGGGAACAGAGACCATGTTCCAGATCTAGGAGACAAGCAAGGAGAGAGGCGCCTCTGGGTGCAATACTTTAAAACAGTTTAATTTTTAAAAAGCCAAAGGTTAAAAACCACTCACATTTTGGTGGTAAAGTACAGGCATGTAGATTTGATTCTCCAGAAGGAGAAGTGGATGTCATCTGGTGCGTCTGGTAGATACTTTCATCAGGTCCCTGGTGTAGCGCTGTGAAGTGAGGGGGGATCAGTCTTTCTGCACAATCAACTACCTGCCAGTAAATTAGGAAGAACTGATCTAGCTAAGCTTTACAGTGTTTAAATATATGTACAACACCTGGGATGTATATATATATATCCTCTACACACTGTAACATTAACTGACTAACCTGCCTGCCTGCCTGCTCTATCTACCTAGAAAAAATGACACTCTGGGGCTGATATACCAAGCCTTTGTGCCATAAATCATGGAGCAAAGGCAGGAGTAACAACCGTTTTCACATTTACTAAAGAAATACGCCGGCAGAGCAGTGTATTCCTTTATTTGTAAAAGAGGAATGGTACTACTGCGCTACCATATATAAAACAAAAAAAGTGGAAAAAACAGCAAAAAATATCAAATAATAAAAGCTGCGTATCTATTAGGTGAACAAAACCAAATTAATATGAAATAAATAAGTGATAGCGCTAGTATTAACTAGTGCTGAGTGAGTACAGTGTAAATATTAGTAGTATAAATCATACACAGTGAGTATAAATAGCAACACTTATGAAAAAATTACTACTAAGTCCAATGAGATGTTGAAATGAGTTCCTTATGGGTTAAAACCCATATGCAGCCCTATGGTAATCAGCTGGCGTTTCCTCCTCAAAGCTTCTCATTAGACAGACAACGACCTTTCCCATTAAAAGATCCAAGCAGAAAACCTCAATATAAGGGAAGAAAAAGAAAGAGGACAAGCCTCATAGTACAATACTGTATAGTAAAGGACAATGGACAAGAGACTACACCGACGGTAATGAACTCACAAAACCGCCGATTGACACAGGCTCTGAGATAGATTGCCGCTCAGTATGATGGTCTCCTCACTAGGATCGTAGTCCCGTCAAACATAGGCTCCTCCCCCACGCGTTGCGTCACTAGGCACGTGACTTAGTCATGGGTCTCTGAATGACTATGGGAGACGGCTGAGCTTATAACAGAGCCGTTGCGTCTCATTCAAACAGGAAGTGAAACCACAGAAAGGAGAGGGGGTTGACATCTACATCATTGCAGGTAACAACCTCGAGCACTGTGCAAAAAAGCAGATTATAGCACATTCTTATTCACATTCATATTCCTTTATTTACTATAATGCCTAGTGCGCCCAGGAGAGGTGCGCCTCTATAGAGCTGGCGTACGGCATTTAGAAATGTAAATAGAACTGGTTTGGGCGGGAGTTTATTAGGGGGCAGGTGTGGGGTGCTGTGGGGAAGTGTAGTGACATGTGTTTTAAGTTTTACGGGCCAAATTGAAAGTGAAAGTATTTTTTGTGAAAACACCACCGCACGCCGCAAAGTACGCCTAAAGCCTCGGGAGGTTTATTTGCATATTGCGCATGTGTACACGGCAATTTCGTCCTCTCATGCACGCCGTCTCACTACGCCGGGAAAATCTTGGTAAATTCCAAGCAGTGTAGCTGTAATTGCATGGCTTGAGTCGGCGCACGTGAAAGGTTGAACTGTTTTCAGCTTGCGCTGACCATGAAGGGGAACCCCGCGCCAAATTTCAAACAAAAAAACGGCGTGGATTCCCCTGCAGTGGCACATCAGGCCCTTCGGCTTGGTCTGGATCATAAGGGGTTAACCTACGCTGAAAAAAACAGCGTGGGGTTCCCCCAAGATCCAGACCAAACCCTTATCCAAGCACGCAGTCTGGCCAGACAAGAATGGGGGTGGGGACGAGCGAGCGCCCCCCCTCCTGAGCCGTACCAGACCGTGTGCCCTCAACACGGGGGAGTGTGTGCTTTGGGGCAGGGGGCACTGCCCCCCTACCCCAAAGCACTCTTGTCCCCATGTCGATAGGGACTAGGGCCTCTTCCCAACAACCCTTGCCGTTGGTTGTCGGGGTATGCGGGCAGGGGCTTATCGGAATCTGGGAGACCCCTTTAATAAGGTGGCCCCCACCCTATGTGAATGAGTATGGGGTACATTGTACCCCTACCCATTCACCTGGGGGAAAATGTAAAGTTAAAAAAACACCACACATATTTTTGTAGTAATTTATTAGACAGCTGAGGGGTCTTCTGCCAGGCCCCCCCTTTCTTCTTTAAGCTCTTTTACAAGGGTGGGGTGTAGGCCCGGTTTTCTCTCTTCTGCCGGGGCCCCGGGCTTCGTTGTTTTCTGCCGGGGTGGCGCCACCCCCTCTGGCTTCTCCGCTGACTTCCGCCGGGGCCCCCCACCCCCTTTAAGCTCTTTTTGATTGGGGGGGCATCCGGGCTTCACTGTTTTCTGACGGGGTGGCCCCCCGGGCTTCTCTCCGCTGCCTTCCGCCGGGGCCGCCCACCCCTTTAAGCTCTTTTGGATTCGGGGGGGCATCCAGGCTTCACCGTTTTCTGCCAGGGGGGGCTTCTCTCCGCTTTCTTTTCTGTTCCCTCTTCTGCCTGCCCCCTCCGCTGAGCCCAGGGCTTCTCTCCGCTGTGATCTCTGTTCCCTCTTCTGCCTGTCTCCTCCGCGGAGCCCATGGCTTCTCTCCGCTATCATCTTCCTTCTTCTGTTCTATTTGATGTTGACACGACGAGCTCTCCGGCTGCAATGGCGTCTGAGCGGTGTGCATCGACTTATTTAGGCATAGGGCGTGGTCACCGGGTGATGCCACCCTGCGACCCCAACCTTTGTGACATCACATTCCCATCATGCCCCGTTGCAGCCAGAGAGCTTGTCGTGTCAACATCGAATGGAACAGAAGAAGGAAGAAGATAACGGAGAGAAGCCCTCTGAGGAGACAGGCAGAAGAGGGAACAGAGAACACAGTGGAGAGAAGCCCTCGGTTCCGCGGAGGAGACAGGCAGAAGAGGGAACAGAGAAGAAAGCGGGGGGAGAAGCCCCCCAGGCAGAAAATGGCGAAGCCCGAATGCCCCTCCAATCAAAAAGAGCTTAAAGGGGTGGGGGGCCCCGGCCGAAGGCAGCGGAGCAGAAAATGTCGAAGCCTGGTTTCCCCCCCTGAATGTAAAAGAGCTTAAAGGGGGTGGGGGGCCCAGGCAGAAGACCCCCCAGCTGACCAATAAATGTATTTAAAAATCTGTGTAATGTGTTTTTTTTTCACTTTACATTTTTTCCCCAGGTGAATGGGTAGGGGTAAGATTTACCCCATACTCATTCACATAGGGTGGGGGGCCGGCGTCTTGGGGCCACCTTATTAAAGGGGGCTCCCAGATTCTGATAAGCCTCCCGCCCGCATACCCCGACAACCAACAGCCAGGGTTGTCGGGAAGAGGCCCTTGTCCCCATCGACATGGGACAAGAGTGCTTTGGGGTGAGGGGCGCAGTGCCCCCCTGCCCCAAAGCACACACTCCCCCATGTTGAGGGCACACGGTCTGGTACGGCTCAGGAGGGGGGGCGCTCGCTCGTCCCCACCCCCATTCCTGTCCGACCAGACTGCGTGCTCGGATAAGGGTTTGGTCTGGATCTTGGGGGAACCCCACACTGTTTTTTTTTAATTTGGTTTGGAGTTCCCCTTTAGCGTCCCCGCTCGCCCCTGGTCCCAGAGCGAGAATATGGAGTGTCAGGGGGACAAATGCCTGATCGTCATAGCCATCTGTCATTTCCCCTAGTCAGTCCCACCCCCCTTCAGTTAGAACACACACAGAGAACATAATTAACCCCTTCCTTGCCCCTAGTGTTAACCCCTTCCCTGCCAGTGGCATTTTTATAGTAATCAATGCATTTTTATAGCACTCCTCGCTATAAAAATGCCAATGGTCCCAAAAATGTGTCAGATGTGTCCGCCATAATGTCGCATAATGTCGCTGATCACCGCCATTACTAGTAAAAAATAATTCTAATAAAAATGCCATAAAACTATCCCCTATTTTGTAGACGCTATAACTTTTGCGCATTTTGCGATTTTTTTGAACCAAGAATATGTAGAAGAATACGTATCGGCCTAAATTGAGGAAAACAATTTTTTTTTATAGATTTTTTGGGATATTTATTATAGCAAAAAGTAAAAAATATTATTTTTTTGTTTAAATTGTCGCTCTATTTTTGTTTATAGCGCAAAAAATAAAAAGGTGATCAAATACCACCAAAAGAAAGCTCTATTTGCGGGAAAAAAAGGACACCAATTGCAATTGCGCAATTGTCAGTTAAAACGAATCGCAAAAAGTGGCCCGGTCATTGACCAGCAAGTGGTTAAAAAATAACAAAACAATAAAGTTAGCCCAATTTTTTGTGATAATGCGAAAGATGATGTTACACCGAGTAAAGAGATACCTAACTTGACACGCTTTAATATTGCACACACTCATGGAATGGCGCCAAACGACAGGACTTTAAAATCTCCATAGGCGACGCTTGTTTTTTATTTACAGGTTACCAGTTTAGAGTTACAGAGGAGGTCTAGTGCTAAAAGTATTGCTCTCGCTCTAACGCATGTGTCAATACATCACATGTGTGGTTTGAACGGCGTTTACATATGTGGGCGGAACTTACATGCGTGTTTGCTTCTGAGTGCGAGCTACTAGGGACAGGGGCGTTTTAATTATTATAATTATTTTTTTTATGTAATAATTCAATAAGACCTCACATCTTGTCCTTCAGGCTGGAAAGCATGCGATCGGGAAACAAATAAACACAGATCTCATGCTTTCAGCCACGATTGCAGCTTTGTTCATGCTTCTGCCTCTGCATTTCTGGTGAACTGAGCATGCCCAGGAACTTAGAATTTTTGATGTTGCTTTTTGTGTCTCATAGAGCGTGTTTTTTGGGTTAGTAATTTAAGGAGATAGTTAACAGGTGTACCCACTTACAAGCAAACCCAATGTAGAGACTGAACTTTGTCCATGTGTTTTCAATTGCGTCATTAACACACAAGCCTATGTTATTTAAAGCGTGTAGAGAATTTGTCAGCTGCCCTGAAAGAGGGCAGGTTGTGTGTGTGGGGGCTGGCAAGAAGGTCTTTGCAAAAAGATATGTTTTTGATCAAGGTTTTTTTTTGTCAATGTATGTTTTTTATTTTTACGCTGTTCACTCACTTTTATGTCTCTGTGCTGCATTATTTTGCGGAATATTTCTCAAGATGTTGTGACTAATATTTCAATCCTGTGTCTGTGTCTCTATTGTGTTAGTTCCACCGAATAAACCATATGCTGTGTACTGTCTCAAATGAACCTATTTAATTTTTTTATATTTATTTATTTTTGTTTTGTTTTTTGTTTTTTTGCTTTCCTTGTTCTGTTGACCAATAAAATTACTTTCAAATTTTGAAGTTTGTTTTTTGTTACTTTTTCATGCTACAGATTTTGACAGCTGCAGCTGAATTAGGGCTCATTGGTTACAACAATCAGTTGTGATTTTTGTCTGGAAGCTTATTTCCTGGTGTGTATGCATGAAATGTTTGCTGCCATGTTTATTCCCCAGGAAAGGAAAAATACAGCGCGGTAAGTATTGTTTCCTTTTTACTGCCGTGGTTCTCAGCCTCAGTCAAGTACCCCCGACAGGACATGTTTTGTGGATTTATCTTATCAAGAATTGCTGTCCAGACTGTCACCGTCATTATACGTCCTCACTTTAGAGATGAATATCTCGGTAACGGCAGCAGCTGCTGCCACAATCGAGATATTCATCTCTTCTGTGGGCGGCCGTGTTAACGATAATGGCGGTTTCCGCAGCGGATTCGCCGCGAGATCGCCGTTATCGGTGGCGGGAGAGGGCCTGCCACTCTCCCACGTCCTCCGACGCTTACCGTAGCCGTCGGTAGCGGCGGAGGAGATCGCGACCATCCGGCAGCTGAGCGGGGACGAGACTGAAGGAAAAATCTCCTTCGCCCGTCCCCATAGCTCCGCTGGGCGGAAGTGACGTCAAAACGTCAGTCCCGCCCAGCGTCTTAAAGAAACATTTTTTTTTTTTGTCATTTGAAAAAATGACATTTCCAATTTTTTTTTTTTTTTTTTTTTGCATTTAAGCCCAAATATGAGATCTGAGGTCTTTTTGACCCCATATATCATATTTAAGAGGACCTGTCATGCTTTTTTCTATTACAAGGGATGTTTACATTCCTTGTAATAGGAATAAAAGTGATAATTTTTTTTTTTTCAGTGTTAAAAATTCTAAAATAAATAAAAATAAATGCGAAAAGCAAAAAAAATTTTTTTAAAGCGCGCGTAGAAGCGAACGTATACGCGAGTAGCGCCGACATATGAAAACGGTATTCAAACCACACAAGTGAGGTATCGCCGCGATCGTTAGAGCGAGAGCATTAATTTTAGCCTTAGGCCTACTCTGTAACTCAAAAAATGCAACCTGTAGAATTGTTTAAACGTCGCCTATCAAGATTTTTAAGGGTAAAAGTTTGACGCCATGCCACGAGCGGGCGCAATTTTTAGGCGTGACATGTTGGGTATCATTTTACTCGGCGTAACATTATCTTTCACAATATATAAAAAAATTGGGCCAAATTTATTGTCTTATTTTTTAATTTAAAAAAGTGAATTTTTTCCAAGAAAAGTGCGCTTGTAAGACCGCTGTGCAAATACGGTGTGACAAAAAGTATTGCAATGACTGCCATTTTATTCTCTAGGGTGTTAGAAAAAAATATATATCATGTTTGGGGGTTTTAAGTAATTTTCTAGCAAAAAAAAATGGTTTTGTCTCGTAAACACCGACTCTGAAAAACAGGCCCGGGGCTAAAGTGGTTAAAGCACATGTGCAAGATGAAGGAAAACCTGCAAACATGGCCTGTTGGGGGTTGGGGGTGTGTGTTGGCAGACAGGCTTGAAGTGCTGATTTACTGCACTGTGCTTAAATCTAGCGCAAGGCAATCCTATTCTAATTGTGGGTGTTTGAGGGAAGCCAAGTGAGTGTTAGAACCCCTGCTTGTGCCTGTCACACAGCTGAACAGGAAGTGAGGTTAAAACCCTACCAATGTTTTTTCTTGGACACACAGGTCAATCTAACTAGTGTCCCCATTAAGCAAATTGCACTGCTGTGTACACCCCAAATGATTAGTTAGTTTGGGGTTTAGTAAAGGCAAAGCCACTCTGCAGTAGAAGCGTAGTCGCTGAAAATCAGAGGGGAAGCACTGATGGTTTTAACATCCAATCCTGCAGAAGCAAAGTTTTTTTTTTTTTTTTTTTCTTCCTTGCTTGTCCACTTGTAGTGCAAAGTGGATTTGCCTTTAGTAAATGGACCCCAAAGTCCAAGATCCCTAATAATTTGGGGTGTACCCAGCAAAATTTACATAATGGGAAACTATTTAGATTGATCTGTGTGTCCCCAAGAAAAGACATTAGTAAGGCTGTACCCTCACTTCCTGTTTGGCTATGTGACAGGAAGTGAATGAATTTGAAAAGTTGAAAGTGACAACATCAGGGGTGCAGACATCCCCAAAAAATGAGCAGATGATACTTATTTGCAAATTCAAAAAATTGTTTATTTAACATTGGGTGGTGTTTGTGGGGGTCCCTAACACACATTCATACATATTAGCAATGCTGTATCCTGGCCTATTGGCATGGTTATATTTTCTTAGTCCTCTCAATAAAATTATCTGAAATGTGTGCTTAAAGTAGAACTATAATCAACACTTTTTTTCTTTCATTTTGGATAGAGGGAGGGAGGGTTATAGGCCCTGACAGTTTATTTTGTACCATCCCTGTCCAATTGCAGAGATTTGCCTTCACTTCCTGCCCCATAGCCAAACAGGAAGTGAGAGAAAAACTATGCAAATTAACCACTTCCATACCGGGCACTTACGCACCTTCCTGCCCAAGCCAATTTTCAGCTTTCAGCACTGTCGCACTTTGAATGACAATTGCGCGGTCGTGCTACACTGTACCCAAACAATTTTTTTATCATTTTGTTCCCACAAATAGAGCTTTCTTTTGGTGGTATTTGATCACTTCTGTGGTTTTTATTTTTTGCGCTATAAACAAAAGAAGAGTGACAATTTAAAAAAAAAACGCAATATTTTTTACTTTTTTATTTAAAAAACATCACAATTTTTTTTAAAAAAACTTTTTTTTTCCCTCAGTTTAGGCCGATACGTATTCTTCTACATATTTTTGGTAAAAAAAACCGCAATGATCATATATTGATTGGTTTGCGAAAAGTTATAGCGTTTACAAAATAGGTGATAGATTTATGTCATTTTTATTTTATAAATTGTTTTACTAGTATTGGCGGCGATTTGCGATTTTTTTACTGTCACCATGACATTGCGGCGAACACATCGGACACTTTTGACACGTTTTTGGCGCCATTCACATTTATACAGCGATTAATGCGATAAATATGCACTAATTACTGTATAAATGTGACTGTCATTCAAGAGGTTAACACTAGGGGGTGAGGGAGGGGTTAATATGTATACCTGTATTGTGTTCTAACTGTGGGGGAAGGGGGGTGACTGGGGGAGGTGACCGATCTATGTCCCTATGTACAAGAGACACAGATCGGTCTCCTCTGTCCCCTGACAGGACGTGGAGCTCTGTGTTTACACAAAGAGCTCCACGTCACCGCTCTGTCGTTACCGATCGCGGGTACCTGGCGGACATCGCGACAGCCAGGCACGCGCATCGGCATCTCGGGGACGCGCCGGGCGCGCGCGCGCCGCCGCGCTTGCGCGCCCCCAGTGGCCGGAGGAATACAGGACGTCAAAAGACGTCCTGTTGAATATTCAGAGTCACCGTGAAGCCGTCATTTGACGATGGCCCGGTGCTCAAGTGGTTAAGGGAATCCAGTGCCCCCCCTCCCCCCCAGAACTAGTGTGTGTGTGTGTCCCCTTGAAAATTTCTGGGCGGGTCCTAAACAAACAGGATGTGGCCTTGACAGGAAGGGTGGGTCATTTTTCTATTAGGTGCAGAAGTTTAGTCAGGCCTAGGGCAGCACAAAACCTAAATAAACTACTGCATATTAGGGCTTATTTAGACAGGATCCGATTTACAGCATGTTTTTAGATTGTGGGAGGAAACCCACGCAGGCACAGGGAGAACATGCAAACTCCAGGCAGATGGTGTCACGGGCGAGATTCGAACCAGCGACCCTTTTTGCTGCTAAGTGAAAGTACTATCCAATACACCACTGTGCTGAACAAACATGATCGCAGCTGAAAGGATGAGATCAGTGTTTTTTATTCCCATCTCATGCTTTCCAGCCTGGAGAAGAGATGTGGGGTCTTATTGATCCCGCCTCTCTCCATAAAGAGGACCTGTCACACACTAGTCCTATTACAAGGGATGTTTACATTCCTTGTAATAGGAATAAAAGTGATCCAAAAAAAAAAAGGGACAAAAAAGTGCAAAAGAAAAATATTACGTAAAAAAATAAAAAAATTAAAACGCCCCTGTCCCTAGTAGCTCACACTCAGAAGCAAACACGCATGTAAGTCCCGCCCACATATGTAAACAGCGTTCAAACCACACATATGAGGTATTGACGCATGCGTTTGAGTGAGAGCAATAATTTTAGCACTAGACCTCCTCTGTAACTCTGAACTGGTAACCTGTAAAAAAAATTCAAGCGTCGCCTATGGAGATTGTTAAGTCCCGAAGTTTGGCGCCATTCCATGAGTGTGCGCAATATTAAAGCGTGACAAGTTAGGTATCTATTTACTCGGTGTAACATCATATTTCACATTATGCCTAAAAATTGGGCTCACTTTACTGCTTTGTTATTTTTTAATTCATGAAACCGTATTTTTTTTGGCCCAAAAAAAAGGCGTTTGAAAAATTATTGCGCGTTGGAAATAAAATAAAAAATGACCGCCACTTTATTCCCTAGGGTGTCTGCTAAAAAAATATATATAATGTTTGGGGGTCCTGAGTAATTTCCCTGGAACAAAATATAATTTTCACATGAAGGAGAGAAGTGCCAGAAAAGGCGCGGTATGGAAGTGGTTAAAGTGAAACGATAAAAGTGAAATATTCCTTTAAATTTCATACAGGGGGGGGGGGGGGTATAACATGCCTGTGAAGCGTATGTTTCCCGTGCTTACAACTGTCCCCGTACAAGATGTAATTTCTGAAGGGAATTTTTTTTTTTTAAAGTAATCATGGCTATAAAGAATACAGTCATTGCTCATTAAAAAAAAAATGCGTGGGGGTCCCCCCAAATTCAATTACCAGGCCCTTCAGGTCTGGTATGGATATTAAGGGGAACCCCGCCGTAAAAAAAAAAAAAATACGTGTTGTTCCCCCCAAATATCCATACCAGGCCCTTCAGGTCTGGTGTGGATTTTAGGGGAACTCCACCCCAAATTAAAAAAAATGGCGTGGAGTTCCCCCAAAAATCCACACCAGACCCTTATCTGAGCACGTTAACCTGGCCGGCCACAGAAAAGAGGGGGGACAGAGTGTGGCCCCCCTCTCCTGAACCGTACCAGGCCACATGCCCTCAACATGGGGAGGATGTCCTCATGTTGATGGGGACAAGGGCCTCATCCCCACAACCCTTGCCCGGTGGTTGTGGGGGTCTGCGGGCAGGGGGCTTATAGAAATCTGGAAGACCCCTTTAACAAAGGGGACCCCCAGATCCCGGCCTCCCCCCTGTGTGAAATGGTAATGGGGTACATTGTACCTCTACCATTTCACCAACAAAAAAGTGTCAAAAGTGTTAAAAATGACAATAGCCGGCTTTTGACAATTCCTTTATTAATATCTTCTTTCCGCACTTCTTCTTCTTCCTTCTTCTTCTTTTCTTCTTTCATTCGGGTTTCTTCCTGCATCTTCCTCTGCTTCTTTCTTGGGACTTCTCGTCCGCATCTTGCCCGGCGTCTTCTTCCATCTTCTTCTCCTTCCGTCGGCCTTCTCGTCCCGCATCTTCTTCTTCCCCCGACGCTGCGCTTGAAATTGAATTCCCCGCCGTGTGCTGCTCTTATGACCCCGCCCCCTCTGACGCCACAGGTAAACTCATAAGAAAGTTTGCGTGTGGTATATTTGCGTCAGAGGGGGTGGGGTCACAGAGTGTCACACAGCGGGAACTTCAAATGGAAGCTCGTCCGCATCTAACGCTGCTTCTTCTTTCCCGGATGCTGGGCTTGAAATTGAATTCCCCGCCGTGTCCCGCTCATGTGACCCCACCCCCCTCTGATGCCATGACTTTCTTATTTACCTGTGGCGTCAGAGGGGGGCGGGGTCCCAGGAGCGGCACACGGCGGAGAATTCAATTTGAAGCGCAGCGTCCGGGGAAGAAGAAGATGATGCGGGCTGAGAAGGCAGACGGAAGGAGAAGAAGATGAAAGAAGACGCCGGTCAAGATGCGGACGAGAAGTCCCAAGAAAGAAGCAGAGGAAGAAGAAGATGCGGGACGAGAAGGCCGACAAAAGGAGAAGAAGATGGAAGAAGACGCCGGGCAAGATGCGGACGAGAAGTCCCAAGAAAGAAGCAGAGGAAGATGCAGGAAGAAACCCGAATGAAAGAAGAAAAGAAGAAGAAGCGCGGAAAGAAGATATTAATAAAGGAATTGTCAAAAACCGGCTATTGTCATTTTTCACATTTTTGACACTTTTTTTTGGGTGAAATGGTAGAGGTACAATGTACCCCATTACCATTTCACACAGGGGGGGGCCGGGATCTGGGGGTCCCCTTTGTTAAAGGGGTCTTCCAGATTTCGATAAGCCCCCCCGCCCGCAGAACCCCACAACCACCGGGCAAGGGTTTTGGGGAGGAGGCCCTTGTCTCCATCAACATGGGGACATCCTCCCCATGTTGAGGGCATGTGACCTGGTACGTTTCAGGAGAGGGGGGGGGCGCACTCTGTCCCCCCCTCTTTTCTGTGGCCGGCCAGGTTAACATGCTCGGATAAGGGTAAGGCTCGGATAAAATTAACACTTTTGATTTCTCCCATAGACTTCTATAGGGAGTTTGGCGGCGGCTTTACATATTACTTGCATTGCGCTGGCTGCTAAGCCGGTTCATGCGCCTAATTAAGGCTTCACCCGGAGTACTAATTAAGCCATGAACCGGCGCAGCGCATTGATATTAGTAAATCAGCCCCACTCTCTCTCTGACTGATCTCTAACCAGCGCCGGAACACACTTCACAAGGCCGACCTGCAGGCGGCCTTTTGAAGTGTGGGGCGTGTACTAAACCCCCTGAGCCATAATTGGCCAAAGCCACCCTGGCTTTGGCCAATTACAGGTCTCTGTACTGACGGTGCTGTGATTGGCCAAGCATGCGGGTCATACAGTAGTCATCAGCGCGCAATGCCCCCGTGAATTATGGGCCGTGGCACGTCACTTGAATTTGCCGCGAATTTGGCACGAATGTTCGAGTCGAACATACGTTCGACTCGAACATACGTTCGAATCGAACACAAAGCTCATCCCTACTTAACAACAAACCTACAGTGCCTGTCTTGTTTTCACCGCCTGTATAATGCTGTTCAAAGTATATAGGGCCAAAGGGGCTTGTAATGACCTGGGGGGGAGTGCAGGGACCAGACATTACATTAAAGCTGCAAGTAGTTTTAAATTACTTTTTTCTTATAGTAATCTCATTTTGTGCAGGGACAGTTCTAAACACGTGCCACCTCACAGGCATACTATAGACACCCAGCAGGTACGATATTTAATGGATTTTTTTTTTAAAATTCCACTTTAAGCATCATTAAAATCACTGCTCCAGAAAAAACGACCGTTTTAAAAACTTTTCTTTCCATTGATACATGTTCCCTGGGGCAAGACCCGGGTTCTCAAACCCGTTTTCCGACAATGATATGCATATTAGGCTTTAAAATTAGCCCTTTTGAATTGGGATAGGGTAGGGGTAGGGAGTGGGAGATGGGGGCAGGGTAAGAAATTAATCCTTAAACCAGATATAGTGGGTGATATTTTTTAAAGATTTTAATAATAAAATTTGTATATTCTGTAAGTAGAAGAAATTAAATAAAAGGAATATCACAATGATGAGAAACTGAGTTGGAGTTTAATGAATGAAAATTTGAATAATTATCTTGATAGAGTTTTCTGGGGTGGAAAAAAACAAATACAGAAACTGGTTAACAGACCAAATAGATAAAGGATGAAATTATATTCTTACAATTTAATTGTTTTGATAAATTTACTAGTGTACAGGGATATACATAATTTGATATGTCAATATACAATAGTAGCTGGCCATTACCTATTCAAAATAATTATTTATAACCTAATTAGCATGCCAGTTTAGCAGCATGCATTATGTATTAATTACACGTATGTTGATAAATGGTTGTTGCTTTGAAAATATTTTGATATTTCAGCAGATGCACACTTTGCATTATGCACAGTGTGTCGGAGTAGCATGCCTTAGAAGCCTGGGTAGAAAATGTTGGCAGATGATGTCATTGCATGAAACATATGCTGCTTCTCCCTCTCTGTTAAACCTAATGCCACCTGAGATAACAAAATCAGAACTGCCCTCTGACAAACTGTGTCTGGCGAGTTGCCTGAAATGGCTCACAGAAGAAGCTGGGCAGCATTATGGAATGTGTGAACATGGCAGCACAAAGGGAATGAAGTAAGACAGGATCTGCTTAACCTCTGCTCTGCTGGATTTTTTTTTAATCTATTACACATTTGGAAAAAAAAATTAAAAGGTGTCAGCACATGTATTTCTAACTATTTTACATAATTGAACTGATGCTGCCTGAAAGGTAATGTGGATAGTAATTCAAAAATGTAGAATATAATTTAATATTAAGTATATAGAAACCTGAATAAGTTGATTTCTTTAACCTCCACTTTTGTTAACAGTGATAACATAAAGAGTTGTAAAAACATGATAGCACATACAATTGCTGCACAAATCATTGAGTAATTCAGCGCCACAAAAATATGTTTCAATTCCAAACTGCAGCAAGACATATTTTTCTAAAGTCATTTTTTTTTCTTGTAGAATCTATATATTCCATTTCTGTAAGTCTGAGGTCATATTATAGTTATACACTGTAATAGATTATATATGTTGCCATTTTTTATGTTTTCACAATTCTTTTAATTTTTTGTTCCTTTATTTATTATTTTTTTTTTTAATTTGTGTTCATCAGTCCTAGGACACAGTGATGTTGCCATGGTAGGCCCCTTTGTGGTGGTATCATGTTGACCTTTCATGTCATAGTGGATGTATATTTCGGGGTCCCTATTTTTTCATGCATGAGATTGCTTTCTATGAACCAACTGCATGATAGGAGAATTGAGAGGCTCTGGACTTCCCCATCAGTGGGCAACAGGGCTTGCACTTCAGACCCAAAACACTTCTTGACATTGCATAACATTTTGAGGTTTGAACCTGATTATTATCTTCAATGAGTGTAGTGGTAAAAAGTAGACCAAAAGAATTTGTTTTGCCAGTGGGTTTATTTTGTGTAATTTCCACTTGAATGCATTACAAATATTGGGGGTAATCCACAAAGAAGCGGCGCAACGTAATTTTTCCTATTTAAGTTACACCGCCGCAAAATTTCTACCTAAGTGCCCGATCCACAAAGCACTTACCTAGAAATTTTGAGCGGTGTAACTTAAATCCGGCCGGCGCAAGGCGTTCCTCTTCTCCAGGGGGAGATTCCCATTTAAATGAGGCGCGCTCCCGCGCCGGCCGTACTGCGCATGCTCGTGACGTAATTTTCCCGACGTGCATAGCGCGAAATTACGTTACGTCGGGCTTTGTGGATCGCGACGGGGACAATAAAGTTGCGTCGGGTAAAAAAAAAGATACGGCGCCAAAAAAAAATTTTTTAATAAAAAAAAAATCGCGTCGCTAGCAAGAAAGGTCTGTTTTTACAAGGTGTAAACAGTTTACACCTTGTAAAAGCAGCCCTAATTTTTCGTTTGCAAAATAAAACTTACGGAGAAAAAACGAAGCTGAAAAGCTTCGTGGATCTCCGTAAGTCCTAATTTGCATACCCAAGGCGGCATTTCGACGCGAAATGCCCCCAGCGGCGGATGCGGTACTGCATCCTAAGATCCGACAGTGTAATTCAATTACACATGTCGGATCTTCGTCCTAACTATGGGAAACTGATTCTGTGGATCAGTTCCATAGTTAGGACCAGGGATACGACGGAGTAACAGCAGTTACTCCGTCGTATCTCTTTTGAGGATTTGGCCCATTGTTACTAGGGTTGAGCGAACCCGAACTGTAAAGTTCGGGTTTGGTACAGTTTGGTACAGACTTTGGGTTTTTCCCGGACCCGAACCCGAATAATTGGAAAAAGTTTGGGTCCGGGATCGGAGTTTGGGAAAAAAAAATGCGCGGAGGTCCCCGCAAATTCAATAACCAGACCCTTTAGGTCTGGTATGGATATTAAGGGGAACCCCGCCGTCAATTTAAAACAAAAATGACATGCGGTTCCCCCTAAATATCCATAACCAGACCCGTTATCCGAGCACGTTGACCTGGCCGGCCGCAGAAAAGAGGGGGGGACAGAGTGCGGCCCCCCCTCTCCTGAACCGCACCAGGCCACATGCCCTCAACATGGAGAGGATGTCCCCATGTTGATGGGGTCAAGGGTCTAAATTTAAAAAGATAATTCAAATCTGGCGATACCTGCCCTTGTCAGTGGCGGGGAGATGCAACTTGATTAAAATGCTGTGGATGCCCCAATTATTATATATACAGGCATACCCCACTTTTAAGTACACAACGGGACCAGAGCATGTATGTAAAACGAAAATGTACTTAAAGTGAAACAATACCCTTTTTCACTTCTAGGGTGTAGTGGGGGGTCAGGGACTGTAGTGGGGGTGTCAAGAGCTGTAGTTGAGGTCTCAGGGGCTGTAGTGGGGGTGTCAGGGGCACACTGGAACAGGGTGGGGTATGCTCTCGGAGCTTCAGCTCCTTCTACTGCAGATGCAAAATGTCCGTACAGTACTTGTAAGGCACTTTACATACACTCGCAGGTATGTCCTTACTCGCGAGTGTATGTAAAGTGAGTGTACTTAAAGCGGGGTATGCCTGTATTGCATAATGCACCAATATGGATACACAAGAAATGGTTCAGGAAAATAGATACCTTGTTCAGAGAACTAATTTGGAAAGGGGGTCAAGCTAGAATCAAGCTGCAAAACCTGCAATTACCTATACGAGAGGGGGGAATGGCAGTACCACACCCACAATGCTACTTTCTGGCAGCACAGCTGCAGCATATAGGGGTGAGAACTGAATCAGGAGGGGATATAAATGGAGGCTTGATGTTTTTAGGGGCACCCCATAAAACAGCGGTGGAGGTACTAGAGGCCAACTCCTTTATTAATAGAACTCCTAAGGTTAAGATGGCCCTTAAAGTGTGGAAAGCAGTAAAGATACTAGGAGGACAGGAAGGAATGACAGAATACACACCACTCTGGCATAATAGAAACTTGCAGGAACTGGAGTCAGTTGGGAAAATTAATGAATGGGCAGCTAAGGGGATAGTTAGACTGGCACAGTTATATGAAGGAAGAACTATAAAAACATTTGCTACAATTAGAAAGGAATACGATGTACCCAAGCACACATTCTTTAGATACCTTCAAATCAGACATGCTCTAGACGTTCAGTTTAATAGAGTAGGGCCAATATGGGTTAAGACTCTTATCCTCCAGAAACTGGGTAACTGGAGTAAGATGAAGGGATTTATTATGTCTACTCATACATATGTAAGGAGAGTATAGAAGGACCAGAAAAACTTAAAAGTAGAGTAAAGTGGGAGGAAGACCTAGGGATTATAACAGAAGATCAATGGAGGAAGGTATTGGAAAGAGAACACTTGGTTACAGTCTCGCCAGCACAGAGATTTTCTTTCCTGATGCTGATACATAGGACATATTATACACCTAAGAGATTATTTAATTTTGGGTGGAGAGTGGATGCAGGATGCCCCAGGTGCCATGATACAGGAGATTTGATACATATGATATGGAGGTGCCCAAAACTGTTCAGGTATTGGAAGGGGATATTGGATACTATTAATAAGATATATAAAACAAAGTTGGAGATGAACCCTAGATTATGTATCCTGGGCCTAGGGGAAGAAATAAGTAGAATGACCAGTACATCAAAAGCAGTGTTGAGATGCCTTTTTCAGGCAAGAAAATTAATAGCCCAGAGATGGCAGGCAGGGAACCCCCCATCAGTAATATGGAAGGAGAAGGTGGTTTATACCAAGAGAGGGAACACCAGGGAGTTTGGTAAAATGTGGAACCCTTGGCTGGAAGAAATGAGATACCCCGTGTGAAAAGAAGACCCAATAAAGCAGACGGTTAGATTAGGGAGGGGGAGGGGAGGGAGGGAAAGGGGTAAAACAAAAGGTGGAATATTGAAGATACGCATGAACTATGTGAAACAGAAATGGTAAAAAGAACACACAAAAATATATGAATGTAACCATCTGTTGTTTTTAAATGTTGAAGAAAATTAATAAAGAATATGAAATTGAAAAATAATCTGGAAGACCCCTTTAACAAAGGGGACCCCCAGATCCTGACCCCCCCTGTGTGAAATGGTAATGGGGTACACTGTACCCCTACCATTTCACGAAGGAAGTGTAAAGTCTTGTAAACAAAAACACACACACACCGTAGAATAAAGTCCTTTATTAATAAAAAAAAAAAAAAAAAAAACTCCAGTGGTGATAATCCACTCGTTCCCGGCTTCCTGCTTCAACGTTGTCCTGATCCTGCGACGTCTGCGGGTGATCTCCAGCGATGAGATGATCCAGCGATGGGTGATCTCATGACTCCATACTGGAATCCCTAAACCAGAGGAGAGAGAAAATACAATGCTGCACACATACGTACCCGTGCAGTGGTGGAGCGCACATTTGGCCTCCTGAAGTCCCATTTCCGATGCCTGGATAAGTCCGGGGGGACCCTGTTGTATTCCCCAAACTTTGTATGCCAGATCATCGGTGCATGTTGCATGCTACACAACTACGCCATGAGAAAGTGCCTGGAGATTGACATATGTGATGACCTGACCCCCGAACCAGACAGTCACCCCCTAACCGAGGCTACCCGGTCTGCTGAGGGAAGAGCAGTCAGGAGATGCCTCGTGGTACGCATCTTTGCACGTTAAACACACCCATTCATCATGGCACACGGACAATGCACGCATGCACACCACTGTGGTCCCTAGCTCACACATACCACATCCACCTTATATTGTATTAGCCCAAGTCCACCATGCAGGACTTGGGAGCAGCAACGCAGCGCCAAGGCCCCAATGGTGTCGCTGTCCATTTAAACCACATTCACACGGTCGTGGGGATAACTTCTCCCTGACGACCCAGGGTGACACACCTTGCTGGCAGGTATGTCACCCTCACATTCACACACCAGTCACACTGTAGCCTGCACTCCTCATAAATAAGCTCATACTGTGAGCACATAAAAACATAAACAAGCTCATACTGTGAGCACATAAAAAACATAAACAAGCTCATACTGTGAGCACAAAAAAAAAAAGCTCATACTTTGAGCACAAAATAAAAAATAAAGGCACTCATTTGCCCTGTCGTGGGCTGCGCCTGGTGCCACGGCTCTGGCTCCTCAGCTGCCTGGGGGGAGCCTCGGGTGGGGCATCTGGAGGTGGATCATCCCCAGGTCTGCCACTCCTGCCAGATGATGGCTGCCTGCCCTCCAATGCCACGGCAATGCGGCTGAGGAACACATTTGTCTGTGCCTGCATCCTCAGCTGGCGGGTGGTGATCTGCTGCTGGTGGCGTCGTGTCTGCCTCCCCTCCGCCTCGATGGCAGCTGTGTTTGCCTGTACCTCCACTGTCAGGCTCTTCACCCCTGCCACAAGGTTTGTTGTTATGGCCTGCAGCTCCCCACTGCAGCGCGATTGCCACTGACATCCTGCAGGCCGTCTGATATCTGTGCCGAGGAGGCCAGGCTGTCTGCCACCCGGTCCAGGTCCCCGGCTATCGCACCCATATGGCGGGTCTGGAGGGCCTGGTCCCTTGCAAGATGTTCCTGCAGGGAATCAGGAACACCCCTGGTCTTCCGCGTTGCCTTCCTGGGGGCAGTAGAGGCTTGGGACCGTGTGTATGGGGAGGCCCTTGAGGGGCTTCCCCTGCTGGGGGCTGAGCCTGAGGGGCTTCCCCTGCTGGGGAGGAGGTCTGAGAGGGCCCGGCCAAAGCAGAAGAATCCTCAAAGTAGAGGCAAACCTGATCAAGGTTGACCGTCTCCTCCTCAACCACCTCGAGAGGAGAGGTGTGGCCACTCCCCTCCACCGCTGAATCTTGGCTTCCCAGGGGGTCAGGCTGAGCCAGATGTTTCGGGGATGGCGTGGGATGGCCATCGGCAGCAGATGGCCCCGCTCCCTCCAGCACATCTGTGAATGACACAAAGCATTCACATGTTGGTGGACCCACACACATGATCCCTTCCACCCCCCCACATGCTACACACCGGATGGGGGATAAAAAGCACTTACCTGTCCTTGAGGCCTGATCAAGGGAGTCAAAGCCCTTCAGGCTCTCCAATTGCTCCCTCTCCAGACACCTAGCGATCACCTCCTCATCTGGGGTCAACCGCACATCAGATGGTGGTCCACCCCCCGTGCCCCTCTGGTGCTTCCTGATGGCGGCCACTTTATCCCGGATATGTCGCCTTAAATCATTCATTTTTTTCTTAATGTCCTTGGAGGTCCGGGACTCATTGCCAAGGGCACTAACATCACTGGCGATCGTCTCCAGGATTACTTCTTTCCTGGCCCTGCTGGTATTGCAACTCTGGGCGCCATGGAGGAAGACATCATACCTCTCTATGGTTGAGATAAGGACAGCCTTCTCTTCTGGAGAGAAATTCTTCTTCCTCCTGTCCTTCTCTGACTCCACAGCAGCCATTGCTCAGCAAAAGTACCTTGCTTCAGGGGGGGGGGGGAAATCAGGATATACTTTTGCGCTGGACGGGCATATGGCTGGGCGTATTTATGCGCTCGGCGAAAGCTGGTGGGCCGGCGTATCCAAGGAATTTGCGCCGGTGTAGTTGTGAGCATGCGCACAGGGGAGCGATCATACGTCCACGTCACTGCGCATGCTCCATTCATGATACTCCGGGCGTAAGCCACTGCTCCGCGCTCAGACCATCATTAGCATAAGGTCACACCCACTTACACTTACGCCGGCTTACGCCTTTAAATTTACGTTATGCCGGCGCAACGTTGGGAGCAAGTGCTTTGTGAATACTTTGCTTGCCTCTCTGTTTTACGTCGGCGTAGCGCATTTGAGCTGCGCTACGCCGGCATAAATATGCGCCGATCTACGTGAATCTGGGCCCTTATCTTTAGAGAAGCCAATACTGCCTCCACCTAACAACTGTATTTTTATTTTATCCATCAGCTCACCCCTCACAGTTGTTACCTTTCATTTCATGTGACCCTCCCTTTTATATTGTAAGCTCTAATGAACGGGGCCCTCTGATTCCTCCTGTATTGAATTGTATTGTAACTGTACTGTATGCCCGTATTATTATTATTATTATTATTATTATTATTAAACAGGATTTATATATTATGTTGTTAAACGCTGCACAAACCATAAGCGCTATATAAATCATTGATTATTAATAATATTAATGTTCATGAAGTAGAGTTTAAAATATCTTTTCTCCAAATTGAACATGCCTGTTTTAAAATGTGATGATTGAACTGATCCATGTTTTCTTAAAGAGGTTGTAAACCTTAAGCCCCATACACACTATCAGTTTTCCTGCAGGTTTTTCTCTTCAGGATTACCAAAACCATGTAGTGCAAGGGCCTGCCTCATTGCATACAAATTGAAACTCTTAGGCCGTGTACACACGGTCAGACAAAACCGATGAGAATGGACCGAGGTTCAGTTTCATCGGTCCAAACCGACCGTGTGTATAGCCCATCGGTCTGTTTTCCTTCGGTCCAAAATTTTAAAACATGCTTCAAAATCGAACCGATGGACCGCTGCCCGATCGGTCCAAACCGATGGTTAGTACAGAAAGCATCGGTTCAAAACCCGCGCATGCTCAGAATCAAGTCGACGCATGCTTGGAAGCATTGAACTTCGTTTTATTCAGCACGTCGTGTGTTTGACGTCACCGCGTTCTGACCCGATCGGTTTTTGGAACGATGGTGTGTACACACATCAGACTATCAGGCCACTTTAGCGGTGAACCGATGGAAATGGCCCGTCGGACCATTCTCATCGGTTTGGAACGACTGTGTGTACGCGGCCTTAAGGTTTGACCTCATATTAGATGGTTTTGGTAAACCTGAAGAGAAAAACCTGCAGGAAAACTGATAGAGTGTATGGGGTATTAGTGTTTTTTCATCTTAATGCATCATATGCATTAACGTGAAAAGGAACAAAAAGGAAGAGTATTAAAGTATCGTTCAAAATATAATGTTTAATGTGAAGAAAACACAAGGACCAGATGGCCGCAAGAACCAGACCTCAAAATAATTAGCCATGTTAAAGCCAGATCATTATAACTAATTAACCACTTCCTGCCCAGCCTATTGTCAATTGACGGGTGGATGCCACATTTTCTGCTATATACTGAAGAGAAGAATGTATTATATCCATTCAGATATACCTACCATACTCGTTTCAAAGTGGCGTCGTATGATATAACATGTTTGGTTATCGAATTTGGTAAAACCCTTGACTTACCAATTTTGAGATACTAAAGATAAATTAATGCCTAGTACACACGATCGAAAAATCGGACGGAAAAAAACATCTTTCAAAGTGACTTAAAGTAAACTGGTCATTAGCACACAGTTTTTTTTTTTACTCAATAATTTTTTATTGAAAGATACTGTAGCATACATACATGCTTGCACAAACAGAAAACATTTTCCGTATAATGTTTAACAGTTGCTAGTAGGAGTGTTCAACAGTTTCCAAAAATCTACTGCTTAATGAGATACACAGTAAGAAGAATTCAACAGAACAAGCATTTCACAGTAGCGCCTCTACCAGTGCCTATGAGGAGACGTTCGGTACATGCAACAGAGTAGTGGCTAGAGCGCTGGGTACGAGAGTCAAACAATCAATATAACTAAACATAGTACTTGGATAGTGATAGGCTATCGTAAGCGTTTTTCTTGAGGGTGAGGAGAAGGGCTCCCTCCCCGGGCACCCCTTCCGGGAACCATTCTGTGCCCAGGGTAGATACCTCCCCCTCTACCCTACATCTATCTCCAAGGCCCAAAGAGAGCCCAGGGGGAACTAGGGGTATTTCCCTGAGCCGCGTCAGTTGTCACTAAAATGAATCAGTCATAGAGAGGAAGTAAGCGTATTTTCTAAGCCCGAGGATCTTATCCAGTCCGTCCATAGTTGCCATTTCCTGAGGTTATGCGTCTTATTACCGTGGCGCAGTGCTAATGTTGTTTCGTATGTAAAATGAGTATGTGTGGTGTGAACAACATCACTAAGAGTGGGAGGATCAGGGTCCTTCCACTTCCTAGTGATACTGAGTCGGGCAGCCAAGAGTATGTGAATGATAATCATCCTGATGGGTTGGGGAAGCGATTAACATTCAGTGATAGAAGTGCCAGGGACGGTTGTTTGTCGATAGTCACCTTCGTGACATCACAGAGGAGTTGAAACACTAGACGCCAATATGTGGTGAGTTTCGAGCATTCCCAAAGGGTGTGTAGCAAGTCCCCTTTCGCGCCGCAGTTCCGCCAACATGTATTGTTGAGCGAGGTGGTGAACCTGGAGATTCTGTCGGGAGTTAGGTACCAGCGGTAGGTTATTTTAAAAGCAAGTTCCCACAGGGTGGAGCAGCATGTGGCTTTATATGTGGAGTGGCAAGCTTTTTCCCATTGGTCTAAAGTGAATTCATGCCCCAGGTCCTTTTCCCATCTAGATATTGCAGGGGAGCTAGTAAATGTAGTTTTGGAGCCGATTATATTATAAAATATCGAAATCCCCTTTCGCAGGGCCGTGGGAGACCTAAAGTAGAGCCATGCTTTTTGAGGAAGTGTACAAGACCACGTATCTAGTGAGAGAAGACAGTGTCGGGTGCGTAGGTAAAGGAATAGGTCAGAGTCTGGAAGGTGGTACTGTGTCTGAAGATCGGGGAAGGGTTTAAGGGCATCCCCCGTAATCAGATTGGAAAGGTGCGTCAGCCCTTTGGCTTTCAAGCGGGTGTAGGGTGTGGAGACCATCAAAATTTGCAGAGTTTCTAAAGGGATAGGCAGTGTAGAACATATGTCATGAGTTATGGGCATCCGTGCAAAGTGGGCCCAAACCTTGAGAGTCGCGAGTATAGTTGGGGATACATGAGGAGGAGCCTTCGCCCCCATCACAGTCGCGAAGAGCCATGCGGATAGGTTACTATGTGGAACTGAGGATTTCTCTATTCTACCCCATAGCGTAAGGGGATGGCAGGGCGAGAGCCATTCCTTTGTTTGCGTCAGAATAGAGGCCATGTAATAGTCCCGAAAGTTGACATATCCCACCCCTCCTGCCGAACGACTTTTTACCAACCTGGTATGGCTACACCTAGCTTTTTTACCCTTCCAAACGTAATGGGAGAGCATCGATTGTAGTGATGTAAAGTATTTAAGGGGGATAGGTATGGGAATCGTCCGGAAGAGATACAGCCACGAGAACTCAAAGGACGCCAACCTGGTGAGATCCGCTTGCAATTTAGAGCGTATCGGAAGATAGTTAGAGGCAAATAATGCTTTAGTAGAGGGAGTGAGCTGGATCCCAAGATAGGATATGCTATGTTCTGCCCATGTGTAGGGGAAATTGAGTGTAATCCGATTTCTAGTAGCCTCGTCCAAGCCCAGGTTAAGCATGTAGGATTTCGCCTCGTTTGCCTTGTAGTAAGAGACATTACCGAACCAGGCAAGCGTCCTCTGGATCTCGGGCAGGGAGCGGTCAGGGTCGGTGACCATGAGAATCACATCATCCGCGAATAAGCTGATTTTGTGTTCCTCTTTTGCAATACGTACACCGGAGATGTGTTCGTTAGATCGTATAGTTTCCGCTAGGGGTTCCATCACTAGGTTAAATATAAGGGGTGACAGAGGACAGCCCTGTCTCGTCCCGTTCGAGATCTGGAAGGGTGTGGAGAGGGCATCCGCCGAGAATACTCGGGCCGAGGGGTTGGAGTACAGAGCCATAATGGCGTCATGGATGTTACCGACGAGACCAAATTTGGTCAAAACCGCCGATACGTACCCCCAGTTGACCCTATCGAACGCCTTCTCTGCATCTAAAGATAGAAGCAGAGAAGGCGTCCCGGAGACCTCAACGTGGTGTATGATATCAATCATCCTTCGAGTGGCATCAGAGGCTTGGCGCCCCTTGGTAAAGCCGGACTGGTCTGGGGAGATAAGAGAGGGGAGAATGTCTTCCAGCCTATTGGCTATAAGTTTGGCATACATTTTTAGGTCCACATTTAAGAGGGAGATAGGGCGGAAGTTTTTCGGGGAGATGGGGTCCTTGCCGGGCTTGGGTAGAGTTACCACCATAGCAGATAGCATTTCAGCAGGGAAGGAGGCTGCGCTAGCCGCTAGATTAAAGGTGTGACGCATAGCTGGGGCCAAGATGTGTTGAAATTGTCGGTAATATTCCCCAGTGAAGCCATCCGGGCCTGGGGATTTGCAGGATGGGAGGTTGTTAATTGCTTTGAGTATTTCAGCTGTTGTGAATGGGTCATTCAGTGTGGAAAGTTGTGCGGGTGTAACAGAAGGGAGGTTGACACTATCTAGGAACGTTTATATCGTGGCAGGAGAGGGTTGGGTAGTGGAGGGGTCGTTCTTGAGGTTGTACAGGTCCTCGTAGTACGTGCTAAAGGCATTTGCTATGGATTGGGGTTTAAGGAGCTTTTCATTGGAGTGGGGGTGAAGTAAGTAAGGGATTTTCGTTTTGGTCCTATGACCCTTGACTCTGAGGGACATGGCTTTACTCGCCTTGTTCCCCGTGGAGTAGGAGGTGGCTTTGAGCAACTTGTATGATTTCTCATGTTTCTCGAGAAGTATGGCTCGCAGGTCATGTCGCAGGGTAAATATTGTGGACAGTAGAGTCGCGGAGGGGCTAGTCTTGTTAAGGGTCTCTGCAGCGGTCAGGGCATTGGTAAGGTCATCTATCCTTTGAGTTCTGTGTTTTTTTGCCCTAGCACCCATTTGGAGGAAAACCCCCCTTACTACAGCTTTGTGGGCATTCCACACCACCAGCGGGTCAGATACAGAGGATTGGTTAATGGAGAAGTACTCTTCTAGGCTGCTTTTAATGGGATCGGGGTAGCGAGGGGTGTTGAGGAGGTAATTGTTGGCTCTCCAAATGTAGGATGGGGAATGGGAGGAATTGTCAGAGATGGTAAGGCTAATAGGAGCATGGTCTGACCAGGTGGTGGTGTGGATGTCAGAGCCTGAGATTCTCTGCAACAACCAGCGATCAGCTAAAAACAGGTCAATTCGCGAGTAGGTGTTGTGACGGGGCGACAAGAATGTAAAATCCCTCTCGCTCGCATGACAACACCTCCACACATCATACATATCATGAGAGGAAATGAAGGTGTCCAGAGTGGAGGCACGCCTCTGGGGACCGGCCGTGGAGTCCAGTGCATTGTTAGGGACCTTGTTAAAGTCCCCGCAGACAAGCAGGTGTCCTGTTTGGAATTTACGGATAGCCTTCCACGTTTTCCTGAGAAAGGTCATTTGACCCTGATTCGGGACATACATGGATGCTAGGGTGTATGGCACCTTGTTGATCTCACAGTTCAAAAAAATATATCTCCCTTCCGGGTCAGTAGTACATTGCTGCAATTGGAACTGGACAGAGTCTCTGATGGCGATCATCACTCCCCGCTGCTTCTTGGAGAAGCGGGCGTGAAATACATGTGGGAATTGCTTGTGAGTGCACTTAGGAGAGGCATTTAGGGCGAAGTGGGTCTCCTGGACACATAGAATGTCACAATTGTGGGCCAGTGCTGATTTCCATAAGGATGCCCTTTTCACAGGGTGGTTCAGGCCCTTGGCGTTTAGGGAAAGAATCTTGACCCCCATGTTTCGTGGTGAGAGAGTGTGTAAAATGGAAAGTACTTACAGTTACGGATGGGGTCAGTTCAGATCCAAGAAAAGTGGGCGGTAAGGACGGAGAAGACGGTGCTCGAGCGGGCCAGTTAGCAGGGCAGTGACGAGGAGCTAGAGGTTAGGAGACAAAGGCAAAGGTGAATACCCACAGTAAGTTAAACAAAGCAGTCTGCGCTTCTGGTGCTAGCAAAACGGTCACAAGCTTCAGTGGTAAATGAGCTATGTATTGTTGAATGTACCGAAAAATAAAAAATAAAAATGAAAACGAATTCTGTAAGGGAGCTGCGGTGGCTCAACGCGATTGGCACTGTGCTGACAAGCCATTCACCTCTGCAGCTAGAGGTTCGGATCCCGGTCTCGGCTTCATGTGAATTGAGTTTGGTGGTCTCAGCCCGGCTCCCGGTGGGTGTGCTATGCGAGGTAAGCCTGTGCTTAGTACGCCCACCCCCCTCCCACAAAAACCACCACACCTACACACGCACTCTAAATTGGGTTAACACACGCACTTTGACCACGCGGTCTCTAAAAGAGAGGCGAAGGACTAATGGGGCTGGTTGAGCTGGCTAATCCTCTCACTCCCTTATAGGGAGTCCCTCTGCCCCGTTGGGCTTCAAAGCGGAGCAGGTAGGGCGGGCTGTGTGGGAGGACCCCCTCACACACCCGCCATTGCCACCCGGGGCATGGAGAAAGATGGCAGATTGCCTCTGGGGGAGGCCTGCCTACTCCCAACTCCTGCAGTCCGGCTCCTCTCTCGAGTACACGCACAAAATACACTTAAAAAAAAAAAAAGAAAAAAAAAAAAAAAAAAAACGAATTCTGTAAAAAGAGAAACAAAAATGCAGAAAAAACTTGTAGAAAAGTAGAAAGTAACATGCACCCTCCAGGAGGGCTCAATAGGGAGGTCAGCAACAAACAGCTCTTATCGAGCAGCTGACTAAAGGCAGGGGAAAGTCCAGTGAGCAGTTGGAAAATCGCATGTCCAGACCGGACAGGAGTGTTGCTCAGTGTTGCGGTCTCGGGTTGTGCCTGTTGGTTTTCCCCTTATCCATTCCAAAGGTGAACGGGTTGGAGATCTGGGTATGCTCTGGTGCGTTGCGAGAGGGTTCTGGCAGGATTCCCCACGCGTGTAGAAGCTTCCAGGGTAGAAATGGTATGAGGTATGCCGTTATGGGTGACCAGAATAGTCGCCGGGTGTCGCCACTTGTAGATGATCTTGTGGTTATGCAGGGCCTTCGTGATGGTTTTAAGCTGCCTCCTCATCTGGAGCGTGTACTGGGACAGATCTGCATACAGCTGGATGTCTGAGTATGGCGCCGGGAGGGGGGAGAGCTCTCTCGCCTTCATAAGGATTTGTTCCTTAGCTTGGAAGAAGTGGACCCTTAGGAGAACGTCCCGGGGGACATCTGTTTCAAGATGGCGGGGCTTAGGGAGCCTGTGGATACGGTCAATAGTGAGTTCAATAGGAGTGAGCTCAGGGAGCATACTAGAGAACATGGTGCTGGCATATGAGTGCAGCTCCTTGGGCTGGACGGACTCAGGGACCCCGCACATTTTAAGGTTATTGCGTCTAGAGCGGTCCTCGAGGTCCGCGAGCTTCGCTTTGATCCATAGGTTGTCATCTTTTTGCTCAGAATATGCATCCACTAGTTCATTGACCGTTTCAGTGCAGTCCGCCATTTTGTGTTCTATGAACTGTACTCTGTTATCCATGTGTTTCATTTCTAGGGAGAATGTGTTAATCAGTGACGATAAGTTAGACATTAGGGAAGATTGTAGGGTCATAAGCATGTCCTTCATCGTGGTGTCTAGCACCAGTTGGCCTGTAGTTGGGAACTGAGCAATGGAGGACTGCAGAGAGGATATGGCTGAGTCATTGTGTAGGCCTGTACTCACTGTGACTGAGGCCTGTGAGGGATGATCCATCCGCATTTTCGATTTAGCTGGGCTCTGTGTCCCCGGTGTGGCAGGTGAGGAGTCAGGAGGAAACTGGTGCTGCTGCATGAGGCCCAGATCTTGTGGATGGCTGCAGGGAGGTCAGTGTAGGCCAGCATCTGCCGCGCGGAGCCTCCGTCGGCGCCATCTTGGGTCTTCCGACGGGGCTGGAAGGAGAAGGTCTCCAGCTTCCGTGGGCCGCGTTCCTGCGACCGCTTGCGGGTCATCGTGGTGGCGGGACTCGGGGTATGCGGATCCGTGTCTGTAACGCCGGTAATAGCGGTGGATTCGCCCGGTAGTCGCTTGTTGTCCGGCCTGGATAGCGGAGCTCACTGCTCAAGCGTCCATTCGCGTGCACGCGCAAGCCACGCCCCCAGCACACAGTTTTTGAGAGCCAATCACGACAGTTCATCCAAAATTACCGGAGGGACAAACACACAATTTTCCTTGTTTGATACCAGATTGTACGATTTTCATTAAATTTGTAGTTTTCATCCGAAAATACAATACAATACATTTTCATAAGTTGAGAAATCTCTTCATGTACTATACTCTCTACAGACTATTCCCATTCTATTAAAGGACAAAAGTGTTAACCATCTTGATCAAGCTATGATATGTTTCTTGTGGTGTAATAAACATCCAAAGATTTGAATTAGATATTTGTGACTCCTGAAGGGTGATAGAGAACTCAGGGCCAGATTCACAAAGCAGATGGGCCGACTTAACTCAAGATGCGCGGCGTAATTGAAAATTGCACCGCGCGTATTTTTGCGCCTGATCCTCAAAACGAGATACGCCTGAAATTCCGTTTTTTCTGTCCTACCTAAAATAATTGCACCGGCGCTTCTTCGCACGCAAAATACGCTAGACACGCCGCTGTATTGATAGGCAAAGATGCAAATGAGGGAGATAAGGCGATCCACAAAATTAAGTGTGTGCGACGTAGATTATGCCCTGTGCGCTTCTGTTAGTTTCATGGTGTAAAATTACACTTTATAAAAGGTGCCCTAATTTTACACAAGCCGTGTAAAGGTCAGCTAAAGCAACACCATTAAGGAAGAGCTGAGCACACACACTTGCAGGACAACAATCTGTACTGTATGCCAACATGCCAGGGGCATCCATGCTCATAACTATACTAGTGACTTCAGTAACCGAGGGTACCCCCTCTTCTGAGGGAACAGCAGTCAGGAGATGCCTCGCAGAATGCATCTTTGCACAGTAAACACACACATTAATCATGTCACAATGAGAATGCATGAATGCACACCCACTGTGGTCCCTAGCACAGTAATCTCCTGGCCATCTGTGGAGGACACAAAACAATCACAGGTTGGAGGATCCACACACTTGGCACATCTTCCCTTCCCCCACCCACACATGCTAATCACCAGATAGAAAAACCCAAAACTTACCTGTCCTCACAGGAGAATCAGATTAATAGCCAGGCAGGCCCACCACCTGCTGTGGGTGGAAACACCAGGCCACTGCCCATTCCTCCTCACTCAGCCTGATGGGGCAGGGTGCGCCTCCTCCAGTGCCCCTGGCATGGGCATTGATCTTGGCCATCTTCTCACGGACCAGGATCTTAAGATCATTGATCTTCTTTTGTATCCCACTGGGGGTCCTCGTCTCCCCCCCCCCCGCCGCATTGATCTGATCCGTAATTTTCTGGATGATCGCCTTCTTCCTGGCCGGGGGGGTGTTCCGGCTCTCAGGGCCATGCAAATAATGCCCATATTGGGCGATGCCCCTAGCAAGAATCTGCTTCTCTATGCTCAAAAAATTTAGCTTCCTGCGCTTCGGTGCCAGAACACCCACCACTCAGCACCAACAAAAAACAAACACAACTAACAAACAAAAATACTCACACAACAAACAAACACAAATACTCACACAACAAACAAACAAAAATACTCACACAACAAACAAACACAAAAATCAAACCACACAAGCAGACAGCTACTACAAATTCAAAAACAAACTCAGAAAAAACACACAGAAAATACACTCAGAAAAAAACAATCAGAAAAAACAAACAGAAAATACAATCAGAAAAAACACACAACTACTACACTCTACTACTCCTCCAAATCTTTTAACTAACACGAAACTCACCAACACACACCAACAGACGACAGAGCAGAAGCAACTTGCTCTAGGAAGGGGAACACAGGGATGTACTTTTGCAAGGGAAGTGTGTTTGTCTGGGGCTATTTATACACAGGGCGATTCTCAAACTAAGTATGCTTGGCCTTTATTCTATCTCACTGATTGCGCCGAGCCAAATTCGGCACATGCCCAGTGAGGTGCTGATTTGTGCGCGCATGCGCAGTACGGCCAGCCCTTCATTTGCATGGGGTCACGGCTCATTACAATGGAGCACGCCCACTTCCTTCCCACATGCAATAACAACGCCTTACGCCTCGGGATTTAAGTTACGCTTGCGCAATTTGGGCCGCAAATGCACTGTGGATACGGCACTTACGACAAAAAATTAAGGCGCCGGAACTTAAATGACATACGTTTTGAGTAACTTAATTTGCGCCGCTGTTTGTGAATCTGGCCCTCAGTTCTTAAAATCAGACTGTATAATGTAGCCTATTTGTTTAGATATGGGGGCAGATCTTCAAAGAAATTACGCCGGCGTATCTCTTGATACGCCGTGTAATTTCAAATTTCCTGCGTCGTATCTATGTTTTGGTATCCACAAAACAAGATACGACGGCATCTGGGTTAGATCCGACAGGCGTACGTCTTAGTACGCCATCGGATCTTAGATGCAATTTTCCGGCGGCCGCTAGGTGGCGTTTCAGTCGTTTTCCGTGTCGAGTATGCAAATTAGCTATTTACGAAGATCCACGAACGTACGAGCGGCCGTCGCATTTTTTTACGTCGTTTCCGTTCAGCTTTTTCCGACGTATAGTTAAAGCTGCTATATGGTGGCGTACTCAATGTTAAGTATGGCCGTCGTTCCCGCGTCTAATTTTGAATGTCCGTGAATGGGGATAGACGCCATTTACGTTCACGTCGAAAACAATGACGTCCTTGCGACGTCATTTGGAGCAATGCACCCTGGGAGTTTTTACGGACGGCGCATTCGCAGTTCGTTCGGCGCGGGGACGCGCTTAATTTAAATGAAACACGCCCCCTACTCGCCGAAATTGAATTCCGCGCCCTTACGCCGTGAGAGATACGCTACGCCGCCGTAACTTATGGCGCGCATTCGTTGAGGATTCAAACAAAATCAAAGTAAGTTACAGCGGCATAGCGTATCTTACATACGCTGCGGCCGCCACAAATGTATGTGGATCTGCCCCATGCTCTTTACCGGTTGAGTGGACAGTACAGGTAATCCAACATTTTCTTTAAAGCTGTCTTGGCCACTCAGTGGAATTTAATTGCGGTTTTACATAGTAAGTTGTCATCCCTCCCATGTTTCTTTTTCAACAAAATTGTCTTCAGAGACACTGGCCCGGATTCAGAGAGCAATTGCGCCTGCGTAACCATCGTTACGCAGTGCAATTGCTTACTTGCGCCGGCGTAACGAATGCTCCTGATTCAGGAACCTTGTTACGCCAAATGCAGCCTAAGATATGCGTGGCATAAGGCTCTTATCTATATCTTAGGCTGCATTCTTGCGATGGCCGCTAGGTGGCGTTCCCGTTGTGCTCAGCGTATAGTATGCAAATTGCATACTAACGCCGATTCACAACGTTACGCGAGCCCTGCGTACGCAGTTTACGTCGTTTGCGTACGGTGGTTTTCGCGTAAGGCTGCCCCTGCTATTAGCAGGGGCAGCCAATGTTACGTATACCCGTCGTTCCCGCGTCGCGAAATTTGAATTTTACGTAGTTTGCGTAAGTGATTCGTGAATGGCGCTGGACGCCATTCACGTTCACTTTGAAGCAAATGACGTCCTTGCGACGTCATTTGCCGCAATGCACGTCGGGAAAGTTTCCCGACGGAGCATGCGCTCTACGCTCGGCTCGGGAATGCGCCTAATTTAATTGATTCCCGCCCCCTACATTTAAATTAGGCGCGTTCCCGCGCCGAGCGTAGAGCGCATGCTCCGTCTGGAAACTTTCCCGACGTGCATTGCGGCAAATGACGTCGCAAGGACGTCATTTGCTTCAAAGTGAACGTGAATGGCGTCCAGACGGAGCATGCGCTCTACGCTCGGCGCGGAGCAAAAAAAAAATTACGGAGCAAAAACGTTGCCCTGTGCCTCCGTAAAAAAAGCGCAAAAGGTACCCGAATCTAGCCTACTAACTTTCTTCACAAGCTTCCATGACTTCTAATATTGGACAACCCTATGTTCCAGCAGAGAAAGGACTATGCAGCCTTTGCACACTAAAGATTCTCTAAAGCCTCATACACATGACCAGTTTTCCCGGCAGGAAAACTGCCAGGAGAGCATTTGGCTGGGAATCCCGACCGTGTGTATGCTCCCTAGCAGTTTTCCCGTTAGGAAAACATACAGAATTCCCGACGGGAAAATAGAAAACCCTGCTCTCTATTTTCTCGTCGAGTTTCCCAGCAGAGTGTTTCCTGCCTAGAAAACCGGTCGTCTGTGTGCTTACCTGTCCTAGTTAAACCTGTGCATGCCCCGATAAGACTTTGACGCATGCACAGTAGCATACAAGGTTAGGCCCCATACACACGGGAGGATTTATCCGTGGATACGGTCCAGCGGACCGCTTCCGCGGATAAATCCTCTCGAGGATTTCAGCAGATTTTAATGCGATGGAGTGTACTCACCATCGCATTGAAATCCGCGCCGAAATCCTCTGGCGATGACGTGTCGCGCCGTCGCCGCGATTATGACGCGGCGACGTGCGCGACGCTGTCATATAAGGGATTCCACGCATGCGTCGAATCATTACGACGCATGCGGGGGATCCCTTCGGACGGATGGATCCGGTGAGTCTATACAGACCAGCGGATCCATCCGTTGGGATGGATTCCAGCAGATGGATTTGCTTGGCATGTCAGCAAATATTCGATCTGCTGGAATCTATCCCAGGGGAGAAATATCCGCGGAAACAGATCCGCTGGAGTGTACACACCATAGGATCTATCCGCTGAAACCCATTTGCTGGGATTTTTCAGCGGATGGATTCTATTGTGTGTACGGGGCCTTAGTGTAGGGTGTAACCAGACGGCGGCGACGACATCGAATGTGACGAGCGCTGGCTAGTCGTAGTCAATGTCGTCGCCGCGTTCTTGCTATTTAAAAGAACAAGGCAATCTTGCCAGGAATCCTGTCAGGAAAACCAACGTTTTTTTTCCTGACGGGATTCCTGGCTGTGTACAGGGCTAAAGACTTGTTTTACCCTTATACACCTACCTTCTTAATAATTTTATGTGTAATACAAACTATTCTATTTCTGAAATGTATTCAGATCTGTAAACTCTATTCAACAGACAACACCCTTCACCGCAAAGCTGCACATGAAAGACACAGGAACACATCTGGGGAGGGAACATTTTTAAAAACAGGTGGCCATAATGGAAAAAGAACATTAGAATATTAGAACATATCACAAAAAAATCATCAAAATGTCTAACTGAAACTAAAACCCTCTCATGTCATGATAGGATCAAAACAGAGGTTGTATGAATAGCACTATTACAGAAAAGGGGAGGAAAGTGAAAGGGAGGAAATCAGATAAAATAAAATAAAATAAAAACTGGGTAATGAAAGAAATATATGTAAATAGATATTTAAAGGGATAAACCCAAATTGTATGGCAAAGATTGTTACGAAGGCATGAATATTATAGACCTGGTTTACAAGGTCAGAACAAAAAAAAGAGATCTTACCTATAAAAAAAGGTCTGTACGAATTAACCTCATTCAGTCTAGGGGGGGGACCATGGCATTCAAATGTTCGATCCAAAGGGTCTCACATTAAAGTATACGCTTGTCCCAGTTGCCTCCCCTGGAATTTGGTATAACATCCTCAAGGACAAAGAAATAGACCATTTCTGTGTGGTATTTATGGTAAAGTTTGATATGTCTTGTAAGAGGTGTAACAATCTTCCCATTACCTGAACAATAAGTGTGGACTCCTATCCTTTGTCCGAACTGTTATTTTGTGTTGCCGATGTGGAAAGCTCCACATCAGCAAATCATGATGAATATGTGTTAGGCACTTTAAAAAGGCTTTGGATCTATGCCAGTGACCGTTGCACAATTTAATGCCTGGGTCTTCAAAGTCCCAGGGACAGCATGGACAATCACCACATCCATATGGCTGTGTATTGTTGTTTCTATATGGTGTGTAAGGACTGGATGTCAGTTGATCTCTAAGGGACGTGGCACATCTGAAAATGAGCTTGGGGTCTTTTTAACATATTTGGAACAGATCATTTTATTCTCACAGCCACTGTATTCCCACCCCTTCGTAGGACCACTCCTTTAGTGAGTTGTGGCCTATGGCTCTCACTGGGTGTGTCTAATGAACATATATGTGTATATAAGAAGGTACTCCTTCGAAACACGTCAGCCGGAGCGGTGCTGATATCCTCCCTTTTGCTATCTGAAGACTGTTAGTTCCAAGACTGATTGCCACAAATCGGCGGCTTTTGCAAGTACAGTAATATTTTTCCACATGTTTGTGAGTAGTTTTTAAATTAGTTTTATTAATAAATTTCCTTGGGATAATGCACAAGGCTGGTGGACCCTCTTCTTTTTATCTTTTTTATGACTATTAGGATTTTCCCTTATCCTAGAGGGCAGAAGGGCCAGAGACACTATCCCTTGAGTCATAGACCCCCCAGTCATCACAATAATGTGCAAGAGTGTTTGTCTGCTGTTACTTATAACAATTCTAAACATAGCTTCACTTCTCAAAGTCCTTTTTACTTAAACAATGGGTATCATGCAGTTTTTATTTCTGATCTCCCTATTTCAACTCCAGTTCCTTATGTTACCAACAGATTAGCTACATTTCAGGAGATTCAGGAAAATGTATCAAGTCTTTGAAGAGGGCTCAGGAATATTACAAGAATGCTGCTGCAGACATCGCAGATCACTCCCTACCTTTCATGTGGGGGACAAAGTTTGGTTATCAACCAAAAATATGAAGATCCATATTCCATCTGCAAAGTGGGCCAAAAGCTTGTAGGACCCTTCCAGATTTCTGCTCAAATCAACCTTAAAATTTCTCAACAGTATGAAGATTCACCCTGTTTTTCACATATCACTACTCAAACCTTTTCATGAAAATCCTTTTCCTGGCAGAATTCTTCCACCTCCTCCACCTGTTGACATTCTGGGTAAAGAAAAATGTGTGGTGGAGAAAATGTTTGATTCCAGGATCTTTATGAATAAATTACAATATCTGGTTCAATGGGAAGGATATGGGCCAAAATAAAATTCTTGGGAATTTCATGCCCCTAGATTAACAAGAGAATTCCACCAAAAATGTCCTCACAAACCTGGCCCTAAGACATCCAGGGGACATCCTTGGAGGAGAGGAGTACTGTACTGTACTGGACTTGAACCTGGGACCTCTGCTGTGGCTAGTGTTGACTCTTCTCGATGAACTACCTGAGATGCTGGACAGCGCCCTGTCTGATCCATTGGACAACCCCACCTTGTGCCTTGACTTCTGAACCTTGAACACTTTGCTCCTCCCATGAACTTCCTGATTTAAGCCATGTCTCTGAACTTTCTGTTTGCCAGATTATTGTGCTCCATTCAACCAGTGTCTCACTCTCATTTTCTCACAGTCGAATGCCTTGGCAGTGTTTAAGGCCACTATTATCCTGGACTATCATGTGTAGTTTGGAGGTTAATGAAGAAGTGCCGAAGTGTAAAAGAGGTATTCCTGCCCTGCATAAAACCTGCTTGGTCCCCATGTATCAATGATAATATGACTTTGTTGAGGTGGATGACAAGCACCTTCGCAAGTATCTTGACATCCATCTTAAGTAGGGAGATGGGGTGATATGACTCGGGAAGATGAGGGTCCTTGTCTGGCTTGGGAATCAGTACTATGTTAGATTCACACATAGAGGTTGGAAGTTCAGACATTTCAAAGTTTTACAGCAATAACAGTTTAGGGACAAGTATTTCCGAGTAGGTGGAATAGAATTCCACTGGTAGGCCATCTGAGCCCAGGGCCTTGGACCTATAGAACTCCGCTATAGCTCCAGAAATCTCATCTGCCATCAATGGTGCCTCCAGCTCCTTGACATGCTCCTCAATCAACTGAGGAAGAGGTAGTTTAGAGAGGAATGAGTCCATCAGGGATGGATCACTCGGGGCTTGTATGTCGTATAATGTGGCAAAGAAGTTTCTAAACTGCGATGTCACACAGCTGGGTTACATCACTAGTGCACCCTCGGGAGAGCGGAGTGAAATCACCATGGGTGGTCTCTCCTTGCAGTGTACCAAGTAGGCTAGAAGATTTCCTGCCCTTTCCCAATGTTCGAATGACTTTTGTCTGTGGAAAAACAGTTTAGAGTTTTCATAATGCATTAGGTCGACAGTCCTGGATCGTAGTTTAATGGCATTAGCCCTGTCAATAGTGGGGTCCCCCAGAAACTCTCCCTCAGCTGTAATCAAGTCCTCTGTGGCCTTGTCAATGGCGTAGTAAGTGTCATGCGAGTGTGAAGTTTAAATGTGTCCCAGACAATCTGTGGTGTTGCGGTGCCCTCATTTGTAGCTAGGTATTGTTCCCAGTCTGTGGCAATGTCATGGTCTTCTGGGAACAACGTGAGCCAGAAGGGGTTTAACCGCCATGTCGCAGGTGGTTTGTCATGCGGCAGGGACAGTGTCCAATAGGGGCGATGGTCAGAGAGCGACCTAGGGGAGAATCCGACTCCAACCAGCCTTGGTAGCAAGGAGTGAGATAGGAGGATGAGGTCTATTCAGGACATAAAATGGTGGGAGGGGGACGAGGGATTCTTAGACCTCCAATTGTCCACCAGGTTAAAGTCTGTCAGCAACCTAGCAAACCGGGTTGGGTGAGTTGGTGGTGGGGTGGTTGCGGACCTGCATAATCTATCCATGTTAGGATCAAGGACATTATATAAAATCCCCCAGCCACACTACTGGGATAGAGGGGTGTAGTGCCATGTAGCCAAACCCAGCTGTCAGAACAGCCGAACTGAATGGTAGTGGCACATAGAAAGCCAGCAGCAGCATCATCTCTCCATGCAATTTAACACTCAGGAACACACATCTACCCTCTGGGTCGATCTCTGAGTCCTGGAGCTCAAAGTGTGTGTTTTTTTAAATAAGGACTGACACCCCTTTAGAGTGGGTGGTGTGAACTGAGTGGTAAGCCATATCCCGGGCGTTTAAATGCCCTCAGTACTGGGCCTTCAGCATGTGTCTCCACCAAGACAACCACATCCGCACGTTGTTTCTTAAGTAGTGAGAATATGGCTGACATTTTAACATAGTCCCTCATGTCGCGGACATTCCATGTAAGGAATTTTAAGGTGGCTATGTAACAAAGAAAAAAAAATATTGTGGAGCTCAAGACCTCAGAGTCCCCCCCCCAGTATCTGTCATACTTGTGTGTACACAGTGGTATGACACAGTGGTATCCCAACAGCACAGCTAATTTGTCATTGTAGCATACACAAGAACCTGTAGTATAGTATATGTCTCTTAATACCCTCCCTGCCCTGCACTGACCCAAACTGGTGTGAGCATGAACACCTAACTGCCAACGTGGCATTAACAATGTCCAACCTGTGAAGGAAAATTTAAAGGTTTACCAAACGTAGCCACCGCATCCAAGGCTTTTTTCGGTGGGGACATGTTCACGACAGGTTCCCCTTATGGTAGTGATCATCAGCAATAATTGCAATATTATTCACAGCTGTTAATGGAGATTCCACATAAGCCATAAGACAACAAATTCTAGAGTGACATAATTAAAGAGAAATATTTACTTTATTCCACTTTCCAGAAATGTCCCTGCAGTGGTGCGACCAGACCCCCCCCCCCCCCCCCCACAGTCTATTCTGTAAACCACTTCTGGCCATGGATGCATACTTGCCCCACCACCTGCAATTCAGGGTTAATAGCCCTGCATTGTACATAATGATGCTGAGGGAACACCCTCAGACTGAAGCTCCAGGGAGAAGAGAGTAATGTGTGAGCTGGTCAGAATGCAGGACAGGATACAGTAAGTCATCCTGTCTGTTGCTCTACCCACTAAACGTAACACGCATGTAATCCTTGCAGTGCCTCATCTCCCCTCCCCATCCTCCACTCTGCAAAGGTTGAATGCTCATTATGTTTTTTTTTCTAATTTCTAGAGTTGGGCTTTAAAGTGTTTACAGATATATCATATCCATACTACACTTCAATAAGCATATTTAAAACAGATATGGTTATTCAGAAATGTATACTGTATATAGTGAGGCATTACTGCTTATGGAGGATGCAAGACACAAAGGATACCGCATACTGTATATGTTTTATATATATTACCTGTTTTTTTTTTTCAAAGAAGATGTGTTTGCATACAAATAAAGTCGCTTTTAAGTCTATGCAACTGTGTGATGGGTGCCCGTTTTCACCTCTAAACCTGATTATAAGTGGAAGATACAGCAATACAAGCCTATAGAAACATACTGTAGATACAAGTCTATGAACTGGGGGGGGGGGAGTTCTGAAGACCCCTGGGATGTATGAAATCATTTGCTTAGGGCTGGAAACCAGAAAGTAACTGTTAAAATGTAAAAACAAAAAGTTTAAACACTTCAATACCGGGCACTTACGCACCTTCCTGCCCAAGCCAATTTTCAGCTTTCAGCGCTGTTGCAATTTGAATGACAATTGTGCGGTCATGCTACACTTTACCCAAACAAATTTTTTATCATTTTGTTCCCACAAATAGAGCTTTCTTTTGGTGATATTTGATCACCACTGTGATTTTTATTTTTTGCGCAAAGTATAAAAGAAGACAGAAAATTTTGAAAAAAAATATGTTTTTATTTGTTTCTGTTATTTTTTTTGTAAATAAACACGTTTTCTTCTTCAATGACGGGCACTGATATGCCTGCACTGACGGGCACTAATATGCCTGCACTGACGGGCACTGATAAGGCAGCACCGATGGGCACCGATGAGGTGGCACTGATAAGCACTGATGATGGGCACTGATAGGCGGCACTGATAGGTGGCACTGGTATGTGGCACTGATGGGCACTCATAGGCGGCACTGATGGGTACTTATGGGTGGCACTGATGGGTACATATGGGTGGCACTGATAGGTGGCACAGATGGGCACTGATGGTCACTGATAGGTAGGCACTGATGGGCATGGATGGGCACTGATGGGTGGCACTGAGGGACACTGATGAGTGGCACTGATTCCTATGGTGGTGGTATTGCTGGGCATCACTTTTTTTATGTACCATTATGGTGTCAGTCAGTGCCCATTTGTGGGCACTGATTGGCACATGTTGGGCATGTTTTGAAACATGTGGATGGCCATGGGGGATGTACCTGGACATTCACATGTTAAAGGCTTTCCTGGTGGTCCTGGCGGCTACAATGGTGGTCAAGTGTGGGCATCCAAGGGGGGGCTGCGCTGATGAACAATCAGCACAAACCCCCCTGTCAGGAGAGGCGGGGATCGGCTCTCCTCTACTCGTGTCTGTCAGATGCGAGTGAGGAAGAGCCGATCAACGGCTCTTCCTGTTTACATCGTGATCAGCCATGATTGGACACAGCTGATCACGTGGTAAAGATCCTCCGCGGGAGGCTCTTTACCAAGATCGGAGATGCATCACTGATCGCCGCGCTACGCGCCAGGATGTTATCCTGCTGGACGTCAATTGAAGTCCAGTCAGGATAACAGAACCACTTCCTGGAAGTATAAACATTTTATACTTTTCCAGCTTTTTACTAATGCTGGCAGCATTGAGATGAAAACAGTATTAAACCCAAAAGCAATTTGTAGACATGGTGGCTGCATTGATTCTCTTTGTAGGCTTTCTTTATTCTATTTCCATATGGTAATTCAGCTAGCAAGTATGTTATTTAAGAACATCTTCCTCAGCATCCCCAGCATAAATTATCAGTTACAGGGATGAGACAAACCGTTTACCACTAATAGAGGTGTTTACAATTATTAATATTTTTATTTTTTTATTTCTATAAAACCTTTATCCCAAAAGAAAAAATAAATATTAGCTGTAACTGCTTAAAAAGTGTGAGTTTGGCTTCAATTTGTTAATGTGTTTAAATCTGCTAGTACATCTCCCCCCCCTTACCCTTAGGCTTACAATGCTGCTGTCCAGAGGTGCACCCTGTGTCCCTTCATCCAGAATGGGTGCACTCTAATACAGGAGGTGTATTACTGGCCTGATCCCCAGGTGAAGAAAAAAAGACTAATGCCGCATACACACAACCGTTTTTAATGTCATGGAAAAAAACAACATTTTTCTCAACGTGATTCTTGTCAAGCCTGCCTTGCATACACACAATCGTGAAAAAAAAAATGCTCGAGCAAAGCGACACTGTAAAGGGGAAGTTCCATTTGAATGGTGCCACCCTTCGGGCTGATTATGCAAATTTCCCTTCTCATAACTTGCTTCTGAGCATGCACATTTTTCCCGTTGTTAAAGCATATACACAACCGTTTTTCACGACGAGAAAAACGATGATGTGAAAAACGACGAGAAAAATTAGAGCATGTTCTACATTTTTAATGGCCATTTTTCACGTCGAGAAAAATGCTCTGGAGCCTACACACGATAGTTTTTAATGACCAATTAAAAAAATTGCATTTTTCCCGTCATGAAAAACAGTCGTGTGTACGTGGCATAAAAAAAGAAAACAGATGCAGCAATCTAATCTAATGATTGGTAAGCTGCAATATATTACATGTTTGGTCAAATGTCAATATTGAATGAGAGACTGAAGTTCCCCTTTAACAACATGTTTGGAAATAACATTACTATGATATTACTGATGGCACCACATTTCCTTCTGCCTTGACATTTTATTATTTTTGCACCCAAAACATTTATTTTATTTTGAGTGGAGAAGACCTTAGAGGTTTTTTTTTTGCTAGTGAAACATTAATTTCACAATTATGTCTTAATTGAAGCTGACCTTTTCCCCTATGTGCCCCAAAAGAACACTACAACACTTACTATAACAATAAACACTGAACATAATTTAAGATCCATCTGTTAACATGGTGTAATAAGTAAAGGTATTTCAGATTGTACAGTTGTATTATATTGTCACTATATTGCCTGAAAGCCATCCATGTAAAAGTGCCAATAATTTTTGCACTAGAAGCTGATTGGAAGAAAAATAATGTTGCCACAAAGGAATTGCTACATACAAAGGAATTGCTTTCTAAAACCACCAGCATGGTAAAATATATTTTTTTTCTCAGATATTTATGAAACATTAGGTCAGAATGTGAAAACAACATGGCCATTCACTGAAGTAGACTGCAAGAATAATTGAACAATAAAAAAATGGGGCCTGTTGTGAAAGCAACAATGAATGGGTGGGAATAGTGTTCACTCTCTTCAAACTGTTTCAGTAGAAAAAAAAACAATTTGTTTTCTCACACAACACATATTGTTTTTAGCTATCAACAGAACAGTACATGGGATAGCACAAAGTAGCATAAATTATACAAATAAAGGCCTAGATTCTCATAGAATCACGCAAAACTGTGCGGGCGTAACGTATCTCATTTACATTACGGTGCCACAAGTTTTAAAGGCAAGTGCTTTATTCACAAAGCACTTGCGTGTAAAGTTGCGGCGGTGTAGCATAAATCACCCGGCGCAAGCCCGCCTGTGACGGAATTAGAATGTCCCCGTCAAGCATTCCCTTCTTCCCATAAAAGCAAATCACCCCAATATTCCACGAGGAGGAATATTCCTCTAATCAAATGTGGGGGAAAAATTGCGCTAGCTAGAAAAATTTGGACCATGTAGCAGCCAGCACACAAACAAACAAAGTCAAGTATAAACAGAAAACAATAAGTGCAGCGCTAGAATTAGTATTGAGTAAAAAAATGTTGCCAAAATCACATATCATTGGAAGTGGGAACAACAAAGGACTGTGAGGAATGTGAATGGGAATTCACTCAGCATGGGGGCAATGCTTGTAATGAGTCCATGTGTGTGTAACCACACAGGTGAATGGAAACACTGACCAGGTGCAGTGAACAGTGAAAAGTTCAATGAACAAATGGAAACAGTTCATAGGTATGCTTCCCAGTGGAAGGATAAAACACTTCAAAAGTAATGCTGGTTTAGATAAAGAAAGTGGCAGTTATGGCTTGTCTGTAGCAATCTTCAGAAAATCATATAAAGAGGGTGGATACTCTTACCAGCTAAGGTGGACTTTCATGTTAGTACTAACATCAAGTGGGCTCTGTGCGGATAAGGGTCTGTGCGGATAAGGGTCTGTGCCAAGAAAAATATCATCATTCGCCCAGCCGACAAAGGCGGGGGAATGGTGATATTGGACAAAGAAGCGTACCTCCAGGAGATGAATAGATTGCTTAGTGACAATACCACATATATCATCCTTCCTGGAGACCCCACCTCCAAATACAAAAAGGCCTTAATAGCCTTAATTAAAGAAGGTTCAGCCCTTAACATCCTAAACAAAAAGGAAGCGGAATACCTAGTCCCTTTGGCACCACGTATTCCGGTCATCTATTACCTGCCGAAGGTCCATAAGGACGTTGTCAATCCCCCTGGGCGACCCATCGTCAGCGGGATTGACTCTGTGACATCGCGTATCGGCAGGTATATAGATTTCTATCTCCAGCCTCTTGTGAAATCGGTTCCCTCATATCTGAGGGATACTAAGGACACTATTAAACTACTTTGAGTCTGTCCATTATGAGGGTGAAATACTGTTGGTGACGGCTGACGTTTCCGCCTTTTATACATGTATTTCCCATTAATTGGGCCTAGCCGCGGTGGAACTCTTCCCTTTCTGTGATCCAGAGGAACTTTGTTATGGAGTTACTGAACTTCGCCACAAAGCACAACTACTTCTGGTTTCAGGGCCAGTTTTTTTCCCAAGTCAAAGGCGTGGCGATGGGGGCTAAATATGCCCCCAGCCTCGCCAATCTTTTCATGGCCCAGTGGGAGGAGGATGTCGTCGATACCCCACGGAGACCCGAACTGGTCCTCTGGGCGCGTTATATCGACGATATCCTCCTCCTTTGGAAGGGCACGAGGGAGTCTCTTGACTGCTTCATGTCCTTCCTCAATGACAACAATCGTGGTATCGTTTTGTCATACGAAGCCAGTTCCACCTCGATCCACTTTTTAGATCTAGAGATCTTGGCAACCGATGGTCACTTCGAGTTTAAGACTTACTTTAAGCCAACCGACCGGAATGGCTATATTCCGGTCGATAGCTGCCATTACCATCAATGGCTGCGATCTGTCCCTCAGGGTCAATTCCTTCGTTTGAAGAGAAATTGCACCAGGAGGGAAGATTTTGATTCTCAGTGCCAGATATTAAAAAAGAGATTCTTGGATAAAGGATACAGAACTCATGATTTGGACGAGGCTATTAACACTGTTTCTAACCTTGAAAGGTCTTCTTTGCTTATGGACAAACCCAAGAAAAATGGGGATGATAGGTTTAAATGGTCCTTCTTCACTGATTTCTCTGTACAACATAATGACATAAAGAAAATACTCAATAGACACTGGAAGGTCCTTCGTAGTGACAAGATTCTAGGACCCTCCCTACCTGAGAGGGCAGGTGTAATTTTCAGGGGAGCAAAATCCGTACAAAGTGAAATTGCACCTAATCTCATAGATCCACCAAAAAAAGTTGTATTTTTTCCAGAAACTAAAGGTTACCATCCCTGTCGGAAGTGCAACCCATGCATTGTTAACGTTCTGGGCCGACGGAGGACGGATACTTTTGTTTCTACTGTAACCAACCGCACGTATCAGATGAAACAGTTTACTACATGTTTTACTAGCTATATAGTGTACCTGATCACATGTCCCTGCAAGTTGCAATATACGTGGGCCGAACCATTCGCAATTTTGCCATTCGAGTGAATGAGCATTTGGGTAAGATTAGGAAGGGCTGCCCCAAGCACACAGTCTCCAGACACTACTTGGAATGCCATGCGAAAGATCCTAGGGGTACCTCTTTCCAAGTTATCGATAAATTTGTGCCTCATTGGCGGGGTGACTCTTGTGTGAGGGGGGTCTCCCGGTTAGAGACCTTCTGGATACATGAACTTAGGAGCTACACGCCCCACGGCATTAACGTTGACTGGGATGTCAACTGTTTCATCAACCGGGCGTGAGCTCCTAAGGACATGTATTTTCCTCCGTTTCTCCTTTTTTGTTAATTTTTTTAAAGGTTACCTCAATAGCCACAGATTTCAGCGCCCCCCGGTTTTGACATGCGTCCCTCTATTGGGCCTTTGTGACGTCTATGTCTAATTCTGGTGTGCACTGAATATCTAATATTAAGTTTCACCATCAAAATGTATTCCATCCAGGCACTCTCATTGTTTCTATTTGGATGCCCACTGACACAAATTATCATTGGGCTGTTGTGACATCTATGTCCTATTCTGATGTGCACTGAATATCCAATATAAAGTTTCACCATCAAATACGTATTCCATCAAGGCACTCTCACTGTGTTTATTTGGATGCCCACTGACACAAATTATTTTCAAACTATTTTTTGTTTTTACACCAATTTTGCCATCCTACCCTTTGAGTGTCCCCTAGGGCTGAATTGTTTCTATTAGCCCTCGGCCGTTGATACACTCATTCGATTGGCCCTCGTCCAGGGGCGTAACTAGAAATCACAGGGCCCCATAGCAAAATGTTGTATGGGGCCCCCCCAGAGCCGCCCTAGTGTCAATGCAGCGTGACCTGTGCCCCATACAGCGTGACCGGTTGCCCAATGCAGCGTGACCTGTGCCCCATACAGCGTGACCTGTGCCCCATACAGCGTGACCTGTGCCCCATACAGCGTGACCTGTGCCCCATACAGCGTGACCTGTGCCCCATGCAGCGTGACCTGTGTCCAATGCAGAATGACCTGTGCGCCATACAGCGTGACCTGTGCCCCATACAGCGTGACCTGTGCCCCATACAGCGTTGCCCGTGCCCCATACAGCCTGGCCTGCCTGTGCCCCATACAGCCTGGCCTGCCTGTGCCCCATACAGCCTGGCCTGCCTGTGCCCCATACAGCCTGGCCTGCCTGTGCCCCATACAGCCTGGCCTGCCTGTGCCCCATACAGCGTGACCTGTGCCCCATACAGCGTGACCTGTGCCCAATACAGCATTGCCTGTGCCCAATGCGGCATGACCTGTGCCCAATACAGACTGGCCTGCCTGTGCCCAATACAGTCTGAACTGCCTGTGCCCCATATAGCGTGACCTGTGCCCAATACAGCATTGCCTGTGCCCAATACAGCCTGGCCTGCCTGTGCCCAATACAGCCTCACCTGTGCAGAGGAAGAGGCAAGCCGGTCGGATCAGCAGAGAGCGGGATTGCCCGCTGTTATAGCTTTCATTTGAATTTCCCGTCTTCCCGGGGCTCATAGTCACATAGCCCCGCCTCTTAGCCCAACGCCTTTGATGACGTCACATGTCCGACACTGGACCGGCAATCTGTCGATCAAAGGTGCCGGACCAAGAGGTGGAGCTATGTGACATGAGCCCCGGGAACACTGGAAGTTCTAATGAAAGCTATTACAGCGGGCAATTCCGCTCTCTGCTGATACGGACAGCCAGGGGCGGACTGACAACTCATGGGGCCCCCGGGCAATAGGAGATTATGGGCCCCCCAGGCTTAGAGATGGCCGCCATCTTTTTTTTGATGCAACATGAATGTGGGCAAACCCATGCGGAGAGGCACCAAGCTCCGTGACATGCTGAGTGGCTTAGAGTTGGTGACCCACTAAATTCACCAGAAGCCTCTCATGGGCAAACAATTGCAGCCTCACTGTGCCCCATCAAATGCAGCCACTGTGCCCCATCAAATGCAGCCACTGTGCCCCATCAAATGCAGCCAACTGTGCCCAATCAAATGCAGCCAACTGTGCCCCATCAAATGCAGCCAACTGTGCCCCATCAAATGCAGCCAACTGTGCCCCATCTAATGCAGCCACTGTGCCCCATCTAATGCAGCCAACTGTGCCCCATCAAATGCAGCCACTGTGCCCCATCAAATGCAGCCACTGTGCCCCATCAAATGCAGCCACTGTGCCCCATCAAATGCAGCCACTGTGCCCCATCTAATGCAGCCACTGTGCCCCATCAAATGCAGCCACTGTGCCCCATCAAATGCAGCCAACTGTGCCCCATCAAATGCAGCCAACTGTGCCCCATCAAATGCAGCCAACTGTGCCCCATCAAATGCAGCCCACTGTGCCCCATCTAATGCAGCCCACTGTGCCCCATCTAATGCAGCCACTGTGCCCCATCTAATGCAGCCACTGTGCCCCATCTAATGCAGCCAACTGTGTCCCATCAAATGCAGCCACTGTGCCCCATCAAATGCAGCCAACCGTGTCCCATCAAATGCAGCCAACCGTGTCCCATCTAATGCAGCCCACTGTGTCCCATCTAATGCAGCCCACTGTGCCCCATCTAATGCAGCCAACTGTGCCCCATCAAATGCAGCCCACTGTGCCCCATCTAATGCAGCCCACTGTGCCCCATCTAATGCAGCCACTGTGCCCCATCTAATGCAGCCACTGTGCCCCATCTAATGCAGCCAACTGTGTCCCATCAAATGCAGCCACTGTGCCCCATCAAATGCAGCCAACCGTGTCCCATCAAATGCAGCCAACCGTGTCCCATCTAATGCAGCCCACTGTGTCCCATCTAATGCAGCCCACTGTGCCCCATCTAATGCAGCCAACTGTGCCCCATCTAATGCAGCCAACTGTGCCCCATCAAATGCAACCAACTGTGCCCCATCAAATGCAGCCAACTGTGCCCCATCAAATGCAGCCACTGTGACCCTCAGCCCCCCCACATGGGGCACAGTTGGCTGCATTTGATGGGGCACAGATGCAGCCACCGTGCCATTAAATGCAGCCACTGTGACCCTCAGCACCCCCCCCCTGTTGTCTGACCGACACTTGCCCCATCTTGGTGGCAGGTCAGGCAGTGGGTGACGGCGGTGAGATGTGGGACGGGCAGCGGCGAGCTGCTTACTCCCTGCACCTCTTCTTTTCTCCTGCTAGGCGTCCAATAGGAGCGCCTGTCCTTTTAGCCAATCACATGATGGGTATCAGACCCGCACTTCCTGATTGGCGGAGAGCCGGTTCATTGTTAGAAAAGCAAACATTAATTTGCTTTTCTAAACCCACCTGGATGGGCTCTGAGTGCTCTGCGCTCCAAGCCCACCCTAATGTGAAGCCTATTAGAGCCTAGGGCTCTAATCAGGTGCTTCAAACCCCCCCCCTCCCCTGCAATTTAGGCACCCATCGTCCTAAAAGGGGATGGACACCTGAATTGGGGGTGGCCATGGATAGATTCATGCAATGCATGAATCTATACATTCTACATAGAGGGGGTGGTGCCCTTAATGGATGGACCGCATATATATATATATATATATATATATATATATATATATATATATATATATATATATATATATATATATATATATATAGTGAGAAGTGCCATGCTTCTGGGAGAAGGATGTGCTGAACTTCTCCAATCTCTGCTACATCTCCCTACTCATCACCTGCCCACCAATACACAGGCACAGCCTCCTCTCCTGTATTACCACATGTGAGCTGCTGGGGCACTACAAGTACCAGTACGGCAGAAGGGGCAGCAGCAGTGTGTTCTATCAGGATGATTTTTGGAAAAAAAGTGCTGGTGTGTGTATATATAAATATATATTTATCTATATATACACACACCAGCACTTTTTTTCCCAAAAATCATCCTGATAGAACACACTGCTGCTGCCCCTTCTGCCATGCTGGTACTTGTAGTGCCCCAGCAGCTCACATGTGGTAATACAGGAGAGGAGGAGGCTGTGCCTGTGTATTGGTGGGCAGGTGATGAGTAGGGAGATGTAGCAGAGATTGGAGAAGTTCAGCACAGAAGCATGGCACTTCTCACACACAGAAAAACGATCTAACAGCAAGAGGAGCCCTGCTGCTACACAGCCTCCCCCTCCCCCTCCTCACCAGGATAGGTAAGCACTGATAATACAATTCTTCCAGCTTACCTTTTATGAGGCAGCAATCCACCCCACACTGCAGGCTGTCCCCTCCTCCCTCTCATCTCTCCAGCAGTCGGCATCTTCTCCTGCTCGTATGTCAAAAAAGCCGCGCTGGAGAAGGGGGCGTGTACACTGTGCTCCCATTGGCTGAGAAGGCAGTGAAGAGGTGGGGCAGCTACAATCTCGAGATTTGTACATCAAAATGATGTCGTAGTGGCCATATCAGTGATAGATGTCATAAAAACACTGATACCAACAAACTGTCCCTGCTTTTACCAAGGCTGGCAACCCTGATGGGGCCCCCTAGTGGCCATGGGGCCCTCAGCTCGCCTCTTCCTCTCCTCTCTCTTCCCTTCACCGGGCCCCCCTGATCCTCACTCGGCTGCGGGCCCCATAGCGCCCGCGTGGGTCGCTATGGCGGTAGTTCCGCCACTGCCCTCGTCACCGCGCCCGCTCTCTGCACCTCACGTCGGATCGTCGATGCTTGTCAGTCATCGACGATCCTCTCCGTTGATAGGTCGTGATTTGGGGCCCTCCCCCTCCATTAGCCTTCAGTGTACGGACCTGACTTGGGGGCGCGGCTGTGGCTGATGACAGCGATTGGATGTTTATCCCCCCAGCCCTCCCCGTTGTCCTCCAATCACGTAGGGTGTCCCCTGTATACTGATACACGCTCCGGATTGATTTCCTGGAGCTGTGTATTGTGTTAGCTCAAGTTCCGGGCTTCTGTTTGTGTTTTTTTCCACACATGTTGGTGCTGGAGAGTGTGTGCTTCTTCCAGAGGGGGTGATGTGTTATGGCTGGCGGCGGATTGCAGCTTTCAGTTGGACACTCAGCACTGACATGTTTTAACATATACTGTGATAAACGGTTTGCTACACATATAGTTGGTATAAGTCAAATTTTACCCTCTGCAAGTCATTACTTATATTTTTGTGCTACATATGTGCATTTTTATTTAATGGTTTTATGATGTATACTTGTATGACATGTTCTGCATATGTAAAATACGCATCAGCTTATGCCATGCATTACCATGATTGTTTAACTTCCTGTCTCCTCCCTTCCTGGGGAGGAGCTTTGGATTGTTTGGTATATATAAATTTAGCAGTGTGCGGGTACAGATACATGCCCCTGTTGATGGCTTTGAGCCGAAACGCGTCGGGTAACATGCCTAGTACCCCATACTGCCTTTTATAACTATTCACGTGATTTTATTGTTATATTTTTTACAAATAAAGCCTTCACGTTTTTTTTGACCTGCACCATTGGAGCTTTTTTTCTTTTCCACACATGCTGCATTGATCCATGAGTGTGGCCTTTTTTTTATCATCGGCCCTGTCCATTTGGGTTCCTGTTCCTGAGAGAGGTATATGAAAAGATCGGTTCCATCATTCAAGTTGGCGAGACCATCCCACAGATCCATCCGCACAGAGCCCAGGGTCCGCTGTGACCACCATGCTGTATCCGACTTGATGTTAGTACTAACATGCAAGCCCACCTTAGCTGGTAAGAGTATCCACCCTCTTTATATGATTTTCTGAAGATTGCTACAGACAAGCCATGACTGCCACTTTCTTTATCTAAACCAGCATTACTTTGCTGTTTCCATTTGTTCATTGAACTTTTCACTGTTCACTGCACCTGGTCAGTGTTTCCATTCACCTGTGTGGTTACACACACATGGACTCATTACAAGCATTGCCCCCATGCTGAGTGAATTCCCATTCACATTCCTCACAGTCCTCTGTTGTTCCCACTTCCAATGATATGTGATTTTGGCAACATTTTTTCACTCAATACTAATTCTAGCGCTGCACATATTCCTCGAATCGCCCAATAAGCCACACATGAGCCCAAGCTTACTGCTGGAACAAGACACTTTAATGGCAGCATGCTGCTGGTATATATGCAGTTTACAAGCTAAATCCTCAATCAAAGAACAATGAAATCTCCACCCCCTTTTCACACACAGTGGGGGCTCTCATACAGATTATAGGCAGAGACTTTGGCGCCGACTCTGAAGACACATTTCTTTAGATAATGACATCAGTGAAGTTAATTACTAGTTGTAACAGAATACGTTATCTAGACAGCTTGGCCCCGCATATAGAAGAGGTAATTACCACAATGAAGCAATCAGAATAATTAACATGAGCCCCTTCTAATCACAGTAAACAGTAAACACAGGTCTCCTTCACACACACAATAGATCAATTACCCTTTCAAATAGGGAGCTGGCTGAGGAAGGGACATTAACATTTCAACAGTGGAATGAGTCACACCTGAAATCACCTGTTACCTCTAACACACACAATTACTAGCAGGGAGAATTACACTGAAGCATATCCTTCACAATGGCCCCCCTTTTTCTCCCTGCTCCGGCAACCCGGTTGGACCTTTCCTGGTCCAGTAGGGTTGACGGGTTCAGAGCTTTTAGTCCGACTCAGGTATGCCACCGGGTCGTCAGATCACACGCCGGTCAGTCCCCAAGTCTTTGTGCGATCTGCAGAGTCACCAGAAGTCAGTGTGAAGACGGCGGATGGGTCTGTGCGCCGCCATCTAGGTGTCCCGCTATGGGAGGGGGCAGGTTATGGCTCTGAAGTGACAATCACAGGAGATTCATAAAAAGAAAAATTGATATTTGTTGAAATGCTGTAGCACTGGTGCTCAGAGTCCGGGGGGAGGGGGGGTTGGATCAGTGCCCCATAGGGTCAGCCACCCCCTGCTCCCTCCACAGCCGCCGGTTCTCCTCTTTGAGCTTCTCCAGCTCCATCTCCAGTTCATGGAGCCTGGGGGGGTCGGCCTGCTGTGACCTCAGGCGGTTGTTCTCCTCCTCCATGCGGCGAATGCACTCCTCCAGCTCCATGTACTCACGGATCAGCTCCTGCTTGCTCATGTCCTGCAGGCTCTCCATGTGGTCCTTCATCATCAGGAACTGGGTGGTGGTGTAAGGGGCCACCGGTGGGCCCTTGGCGAACATCTCGGCCCGCATCTGGGACACCCGCTGCGACTCCCTCTCCTCCAGTCGCTTCTTCTCCTCCCAGGTCAGCTTGTTATATGGCTTCTAGGACCTCTTCTTCTTGGAGGGTAGCCGGCGGTGCCTCTTTCTGCCCAGCTCCCTCCAGGGCCCCTCCGGCTCATGGCTGTCGCCCATGACCAGCTGACAATGGTGTTCCCGGTTGTCCGTAATAACATATTGTACCATGAGGGCTTCGTAAGGGGTGCCCAATGGTTCTTCCTGACCCAGCTCCTGGGGATCCCAAGCCGAGTCTACACAATGGGCTGCTGCTGGTGGGTGGTACCCAGGTTGAGACCAATTCGACCTGGTGTTGTCGTTCATGGGGCAATTCTGCTTGAAGTGACCCAGCTGTTTGCACCGGAAGCAGCGTTGTTCGTTGTCCTCCTGGCGTGGATAGCGAGGGCTAGATGTCACCGGTCTGTTAGGAGGTTGGTATCTATCGGCTGGTGGGTGTGAGGGCGCCGTTGGTCGTGGAGGTTGTACCCGTGGTGTGACCTGGTTTGTCTTGCGAGTATCCGCATATTCATCCGCCAACTTTGCAGCCTCTGGTAGAGTCATGGGCCTGCCATCTCTCACCCAGTCTTTGACATCCGTCTGGATGTGATTGTAAAATTGCTCCAGGAGCATTAGTTGCAAAATGTCCTCTGCGGTGGTGGCCTGGCTGCTGTTAACCCAGTTAGAGGCCGACCGGGATAACTGGCATGCCCATTCCGCGTAAGAGTCTTTCGTAGTTTTGCGTGAGTCCCTGAACTACTGTCGGTGGGACTCTGGGGTTACTGCATAACGAGCCAGGAGCACTTCTTTAACCCGGGCGTAGCTATGGATATCCTGATCTGGCACGGTCCGGAAAACATCAGAAGCTTTGCCTGACAGTTTGCCTGACAATATTGAAACCCACTCTCTTCTAGCTATTCGGTGCAGGTTACATTGTCGCTCAAAATCTGCCAGGTAGTTATCAATTTCACAGTCCTTTTCATCAAAAGCTTTAAAAGCGCTAAACGGAATCTTCCTTGTGTCTGCTGTGCTGTACTCACTGTTCGGAGAATGTGCGGCTGCTTGTTGGATTGTTGCCAGTTTTAACTGTAGTTCTGCGTCTCTTATTTGTTTAGCCTCCTCCGCTAACAGGTCCATCACTTTCAGCACCACAACAGAATCATGCTAGCTTCTCTCTCATTACTTTGTTAGCTGGTGATTCCTCCTCCTGAATCACTGGTGTCTCCATCTCTTGTACTGCTGGCATTGCTGCAACCAAGTTCTCCTGGTCTAGCTCCATTAATTCTGCTATGATGACCCGCTTGGTTTTGTTGCTAGCAATCCTTCCACGAACTTCCAGTAGTTCTTCCAGTGTCTGCTTGGAATCCGGGTGTAAAGGAGAGTAGAAGGGAAAATCCCGCTGCTGCCAACCAGTTGTGACGGAATTAGAATGTCCCCGTCAAGCATTCCCTTCTTCCCATAAAAGCAAATCACCCCAATATTCCACGAGGAGGAATATTCCTCGAATCGCCCAATAAGCCACACATGAGCCCAAGCTTACTGCTGGAACAAGACACTTTAATGGCAGCATGCTGCTGGTATATATGCAGTTTACAAGCTAAATCCTCAATCAAAGAATAATGAAATCTCCACCCCCTTTTCACACACAGTGGGGGCTCTCATACAGATTATAGGCAGACACTTCGGCGCCGACTCTGAAGACACATTTCTTTAGATAATGACATCAGTGAAGGTAATTACTAGTTGTAACAGAATACGTTATCTAGACAGCTTGGCCCCGCATATAGAAGAGGTAATTACCACAATGAAGCAATCAGAATAATTAACATGAGCCCCTTCTAATCACAGTAAACAGTAAACACAGGTCTCCTTCACACACACAATAGATCAATTACCCTTTCAAATAGGGAGCTGGCTGAGGAAGGGACATTAACATTTCAACAGAGGAATGAGTCACACCTGAAATCACCTGTTACCTCTAACACACACAATTACTAGCAGGGAGAATTACACTGAAGCATATCCTTCACACCGCCTAATTCAAATTAGGCGGGCAGGGGGCCTGTAGTATTTAAATTAAGCGCGTTCCCTTGCCGAACGTACTGCGCATGCGCCGTCCGTAAAATATCCCAGGGTGCCTTGCTCCAAATGACGTCGCAAGGACGTCATTGGTTTTGACGTGAACGTAAATGGCGTCCAGCCCCATTCACGGACGACTTACGCAAACAGCGTAAATTTTTAAATTTTGACGCGAGAACGACGGCCATACTTAACATTGGTTGCCCCTCATATATCAGGGGCAACTTTACGCCGGGCAAACCTAACTTAAACGTCGTAACTTCACTGCGTCGACCGCGCGTACGTTCGGGAATTCGCGTATCTAGCTCATTTCCATACTCGATGTGGAAAACGACGGTGTAAGAGAACTACCAGAGTTGTCCCTGTGAACTCGCGGCAACGCGCGTGCGCATGCGCGCGTTTGCGAGCGAATTCGCGGCAGTGTGCGCACGTATGCGTGCGCACGTGCACGCGCACGGGCGCTGGAGCGTACCCGCGCGTATTTGGCGCCAAACGCCCTATTTAAAGGATGCACTGACTCCAGCCCAGTGCTGACGGATCTCAGCTATTCCGGTTCCTGTTTTCTGTGCCTGTTCCTGCGTTCCTGACTTCCTGTTACTGAACCTCGGCTTCCCTGACCCTGCTTTGGATTTGTTTATTCTCTGATTCCTGGTTTCTGATCTCGGCTTCCCTCGTGACCCTGCTTCCTGCCTGATGACATTGTGCTTTGCTGCCCGCTCGTTGCTGAACCCGGCTTCCCATGTGACTACGCACCTGTCTCCTGTCTTGTTCCGCGGTACTTCCCGGGTACCTGCGACTTGGTCTCTGCGACCGGCTGCGACTGTCTGCTTCTCAAGATTCGCATCACCTGCTGGGGCCTTCTGGAATTACATCTGCAGGCACTCGTGTCTTCCCTGGCCCTTGGTTTGCCCTGTCTCCACTCTCAGTGGGACCGGGGCCGGAGATTCAAGAGAGGCTGACCTCGTCACTTCAGACTTCACCCAGGTACGTGACAGTATCCGTCAGCCAGCAATGGAGTCTGAAAGGGAGGCACTTGCCCACACAGTACAGAATCTTCAGACAGATCTGAATCGGATGGAAGGTCAGCTTCGGGATCAGCCTGTTTTCTCTCCTGTTGTTGCAAACTCTTCAGTTCAAACGGACTTTAGCCTGTGTTGTGTGACCGCCATGCCTCCTGAGCCCAGAGTGCCATTGCCTGTGCGTTTTTCTGGAAATCGCAAACAGTTTCGTACCTTCCGAAATGCCTGTGAACTATATTTTTCCTTGCTACCTCAAACCTTCTCTTCCGAAGACACCAAAGTGGGGTTCATCATCACTTTGCTACTTGGAGAGCCTCTTTCCTGGGCCCATCACCTTCGGGAGCAACAAGACCCGGCCCTGGCAACCACGGACTCTTTCTTCTCTGCCATGTCCCAGCTGTATGCCGACCCGTTCCTCCAGCAATCGGCGGAATCCGCACTCGGTAGACTCCAGCAAGGCCCAAGGGCTGTAGAAGATTATGTGTCTGACTTTCGTGTTCTGAGTATGGACACTCGGTGGAATAGAACTGCTCTCCACCATCAATTTCGTTGTGGACTTTCTGATCCATTAAAAGATGAATTAGCACGCGTGGGAATCCCCACCTCTCTGGAAGATTTAATTAATCTTGTCATTCAGATTGACCGTCGGTTCTTCAATTTTCATCAAGAATAAGGAGTTCCATGAACCCTCACATGAAAGTTACCCGAGACCAGCTCTGTCTTCTTCTGAACGCCTCCGGCGACTACAAAACAGACTATGCCTGTACTGTGGGGGAACTGGTCATCTTATTCAGACTTGTCCTGTGAAACCTCCCAAGCCTGCCTCCCGGTCGCCCTACATGATGCATCTCCCTGGAAGGGGCCCGAGTCATCTTTCCTTACCACTTCAGCTACAGTTACCAGAAAAGACTATTCTTGTATCTGCTATTATAGACTCAGGGGCTTGCAGTTGCTTTGTAGATGTTGCATTCGCTACTTTACACCAATTACCCCTATGCTCCAAGAGACAGGAGTTTATCGTCCATTTAGCAGATGGTTCTGGTCTAAAGTCTGGGCCAGTAACTCAAGAGACTATACCTATTCCTTGCCGTGCTCTCTCTGGTCATCTGGAACTCCTTTGTTTAAATGTGATTGCTTCCCCAATGTTCCCTATAATCTTGGGGCTACCCTGGCTAAAAGCCCACAACCCTCATATAGACTGGGCCTCTGGACAAGTCTCCTTCACATCCGATTATTGTCAAGTACAATGTTTTCCAGAAAGGATCTGTAATTCTACTCCCCTTCTCAGTATTTGTCCGGACCCTGAAACTGTGAAATTAGTGCCTGTTGCCTACCATGAATTCTTGGATGTGTTCAATAAGAAAAGTGCAGATGCCTTGCCCCCACACAGGACTTATGACTGTCCTATTGAACTTTTACCCAGATCCGAGATTCCTTTCGGTCGAATCTACCCGCTTTCAGAACCTGAACTAGAAGCCCTGCGCATATATATAGACGAAAGTCTGAAAAAGGGGTTTATTCGACATTCTTCCTCACCTGCAGGAGCTGGTATTTTCTTTGTCGAAAAGAAAGACCACTCTCTAAGACCCTGTATTGATTATCGGGACCTTAATAAAATCACGGTCAAGAACCGGTACCCACTTCCACTGATTCCTGAATTATTCCAGAGGTTGCGGGGAGCACAGATATTTTCCAAACTTGACCTTAGGGGTGCTTACAATTTAGTCCGGATCAAAGAAGGACATGAATGGAAAACAGCCTTCAGAACACGCTTCGGGCATTTTGAGTATTTAGTTATGCCCTTCGGGCTCTGCAATGCCCCGGCCACCTTCCAGCACTTGGTAAATGACGTATTTCGGGACTTTCTTGATCTGTTTATCATAGTCTATCTCGATGACATTCTCATATTCTCTGAAACAATTGAGCTGCACCGTTCCCATGTGAAGAAGGTCTTGAATAGACTCCGTGAACATCATCTCTATGCCAAAGTTGAGAAGTGCGACTTCGAAAAACGGACCATACAGTTCCTTGGACTCGTCATCTCTGCTGATGGCATTTCCATGGATCCCCAGAAGGTCGCTGCAGTTCTAGAATGGCCGGCTCCTACTGACAGGAAGGCAGTGCAGAGGTTTGTGGGTTTTGCAAATTTTTATAGAAAATGTATTAAGAATTTTTCTGGCATAATCTCGCCTATTACCCAACTAACTAAACAGCATGTTCCTTTCCGATGGACTCCTGAAGCACAAGTGTCATTTGAACAATTAAAGACCCTGTTCACTTCGGCTCCCATCCTGAAGCATCCTGACCCGTCCCTGGCCTATGTTTTGGAAGTGGACGCTTCCGAAAGTGCCGTTGGGGCTATTCTGTCGCAGCGACAAGGTCCTAAATCCTTATTACATCCCGTAGCCTTTTTCTCCAAAAAGTTGAATCCTTCTGAAAGGAACTACGATGTTGGGGATCGGGAACTATTAGCTATTAAAGCTGCACTTGAGGAGTGGCGTTATTTGTTGGAAGGAGCCGCCCACCCTATTCTCATATTCACTGACCATAAGAACTTGGAATATTTGAGGACAGCCAAGAGACTAAGACCCCGGCAGGCAAGATGGGCATTATTTTTCTCCCGTTTCATATTCCACATTACCTTCCGTCCTGGTTCAAAAAATGGCAAACCAGATGCGCTTTCGCGCATGTTCCATGATTCAATTCAACTTTCAGAGCCAGACACCATTCTGCCAGCCAAGAACTTCCTTCTTCTTCAGTCAGACCTGATGTCCCAAATAAAGTCGAGTGTGGCAGAGCATTCCCCATCTCCAGATTTATCTCTCCAGTTTAAAGAATGGCTCTACTATCACAGGGAACAAATCTTTGTCCCGGAACAGCTCAGAGTCTCTGTTCTCAAACGGTGTCACGATCATCCCCTGGCAGGCCATTTTGGTATCCACAAGACTATAGACTTAATTTCCCGTTCTTTTTGGTGGCCCAACCTGATACAGGACTGTAACAAATATGTAGGATCCTGTGTGACATGCCTGCGCTGCAAGACCAGCCGTGCCAAAACGTGGGGTCTACTGGAAAGCCTTCCTGTGCCTGAGAAACCCTGGAGCATGATCTCTATGGATTTTATTGTTGAACTTCCCCCGTCTGAGAACTTCACCTCTATCTTTGTTGTGGTAGATCGTCTGACCAAGATGGCGCACTTTGTCCCTTTACAGGGCACCCCTTCTGCCGCGGAGACGGCCTCCACATTCATCAAAGAAATAGTGAGATTGCATGGGATCCCTGACAACATTGTCTCTGACCGTGGGGCGCAGTTCACCTCCAGATTTTGGAGGTCCCTGTGTAAAGCATTAAACATTGAGCTCCGTCTGTCCATGGCTTACCATCCCCAGACTAATGGACAGACGGAGAGAACTAATCAAACCCTGGAGCAGTACCTGCGGTGCTTTTCCTCCTTCTCTCAGGATGACTGGTCTTCCCTTCTCCCATTGGCGGAGTTCGCATATAACAACTCTATCCACTCTGCTACCAAGCAATCACCCTTTTTCGCCAATTATGGCTACCATCCCTCCTTTTTGCCTGAACTGCCTGTTGAGCCCTCCGTACCTGCTGTACAAGACAAACTGAACTTTTTTAACACTAACAATAAATTACTCCAGGATACCATCTCTAAAGCTCAAACTAGTAACAAAAGGTTCTTTGACAAAAAGAGGAGAGGTAATTTAAATCTGGAACCAGGAGACAAGGTCTGGTTGTCTACTGCAAATTTAAAGCTGAGATGTCCCTCCAGGAAACTTGGACCAAAGTTTTTAGGACCTTTCCCAGTTAAAAGGAGAATTAACCCTGTGGCTTTTGAGCTAATTCTACCTAGGAACCTGAAAATTCATCCGGTATTTCACATCTCCCTACTAAAACCAACGGTGCCTAACCCATTTTCCAATCGGGATCCGGAAAGCCCTCCTCCACTTCTTGTCGAAGGCAACGAGGAGTATGAAGTCGAAGCTGTTCTGGATTGCAAGACTAAGAGGGGTCAAACCCAATTCTTAATTAAATGGAAGGGTTTTGGTCCGGAAGAGAACTCTTGGGAACCAGCTTCCAATGTGCATGCCCCACAAAAGATTCGTGCCTTTTTTCAGCGCCATCCGGAAAAGAAACCCCTGAGGGGCATCCGGAGGCTGCCCGTAGGGAGGGGGCAATGTAAGAGAACTACCAGAGTTGTCCCTGTGAACTCGCGGCAACGCGTGCGCGCATGCGCGCGTTTGCGAGCGAATTTGCGGCAGTGTGCGCGCGCACGTGCACGCGCACGGGCGCTGGAGCGTACCCGCGCGTATTTGGCGCCAAACGCCCTATTTAAAGGATGCACTGACTCCAGCCCAGTGCTGACGGATCTCAGCTATTCCGGTTCCTGTTTTCTGTGCCTGTTCCTGCGTTCCTGACTTCCTGTTACTGAACCTCGGCTTCCCTGACCCTGCTTTGGATTTGCTTATTCTCTGATTCCTGGTTTCTGATCTCGGCTTCCCTCGTGACCCTGCTTCCTGCCTGATGACTTTGTGCTTTGCTGCCCGCTCGTTGCTGAACCCGGCTTCCCATGTGACTACGCACCTGTCTCCTGTCTTGTTCCGCGGTACTTCCCGGGTACCTGCGACTTGGTCTCTGCGACCGGCTGCGACTGTCTGCTTCTCAAGATTTGCATCACCTGCTGGGGCCTTCTGGAATTACATCTGCAGGCACTCGTGTCTCCCCTGGCCCTTGGTTTCCCCTGTCTCCACTCTCAGTGGGACCGGGGCCGGAGATTCAAGAGAGGCTGACCTCGTCACTTCAGACTTCACCCAGGTACATGACAGACGGAGGCGACACCTAGTGGACAAAAAAAAAATTGCATTTAAGATCCGACGGCGTAAGAGCCTTACGCCTGTCGGATCTAATGGATATCTATGCGTAACTGATTCTAAGAATCAGTCGCATAGAAACGACGGCCCAGATTAGGACTTACGACGGCGTATATGGCGTTGTGCCGTCGTAAGCCCTTTGAGAATCTGAGCCAAAGAGTCTGACAACACAAATAAGTTTAAATGGGCATAACTGGTCATAGTGTTTATTTAACCACTTCAGCTTTGGACCATATTGTTGCTCAATGACCGGGCCCCCTTTTGCGATTCAGCACTGCGTCGCTTTAACTCACAATTGCGCGGTCGTGCGATGTGGCTCCCAAACAAAATTGGCGTCCATTTTTTCCCACAAATAGGGCTTTCATTTTGTGGTATTCGATCACCTCTGCGGTTTTTATTTTTTGCGCTATAATCAAAAATAGAGCAACAATTTTAAAAAAAAATAATATTTTTTGCTGTAATAAATATCCCCAAAAATATATATAAAAAAAATTTTTTTCCTCAGTTTAGGCCGATACGTATTCTTTGACATATTTTTCGTTAAAAAAAAAATAGCAATAAGCGTTTATTGATTGGTTTGTGCAAAAGTTGTAGCGTCTACAAAATAGGGCATAGTTTTATGGCATTTTTATTAATATTTTTTTACTAGTAATGGCGGCGATCAGCATTTTTTTTTTCGGTACTGCGGCATTATGGCGGACACATCGGACACTTTTAACACATTTTTGGGACCATTGGCATTTTTATAGTGATCAGTGCTATAAAAATGCATTGATTACTATAAAAATTCCACTGGCAGGGAAGGGTTAACACTAAGGGGCGGGAAAGGGGTTAAGTATGTTCCCTGGGTGTGTTCTAACTGTAGGGGGGTAGGACTGACTAGGGGAAATGTCTGATCGCTGTTCATACATTGTATGAACAGAAGATCAAGCATTTCTCCCCTGACAGGACCGGGAGCTGTGTGTTTACACACACAGCTCCCGGTCCTCGCTCTGTAACGAGCAATCGCAGGTGCCCGGTGGCGATCGCGCCCGCAGGGCACGCACGCGGGAGTCAGGGGCGAGCGTGCGCGCCCCCTTATTGGCTTCTCGGCGAGATGACGTATAGCTACGTGATCTCGCCCAGCAGAGCCGATCTGCCACCGTATAACTGCGGCGGCAGGTCGGCAAGCAGTTAAAGGTAACCCAGGTTTAATAATTACAATAACCAAACTTAAATCTCTGCATATTTACAGTAAGTTTTCTTATGCCTCAAATCAGAGTCGTCTTAATATCATCATGGGCCCCTGGGCAAAGTAATGCTCTGGGGCCCCTACAATGGAGTGCAGAAAAACAGACATCAAGTAGGTAGGAGGCAGACAAGTGGAGCTTCCTCTTTTGGGTGGAGCTCCGCAATAACTACATGAACAATCATTCTGTACAGCAAAGAAACAGTGGGGAAAATACTACATAAAGTAACAAAGCTGTCCTGTGCATATAATTTATCTGTTAGATTGATGCCTCCCCAGCACTATGGCCCCTCTACACCCCAGATATCCCCCAAGCATTCTGACCCCTCTACACCCCAGATATCCCCCCAGCACTCTGACCCCTCTATACCCCAGATATTCCCCAGCACTCTGACCCCTCTATACCCCAGATATTCCCCAGCACTCTGACCCCTTCACACACCAGATTTCCCCCAGCACTCTGACCCCTCTACACCCTAGGTATCCCCCCAGCACTCTGACTACTCTACATCCCAGATATCCCCCCAGAACTCTGACCCCCCCTTCACCCTAGATATCCCCCCAGCACTGTAACCATAAGATACCCCTTATATTGTGACCCCACTAAATCCCTGATACCCCCTACACTGTGGACTCTCTACATCCCTGATACCTCTAGCACTATACCCACCCAAGCTATCCCCAAGCATTGCTACCGCCTATACACCCCAGATTCCCCTTCAGCATTGTTTTTCGCATACACCCCTGATATCACCCAGCACCATTATTCCATCCATGTGGTACCCCCTTTTCCAGTGGAGATACAGTGCATGTAAACTTTTGGCTCTGTGCCCACCTCCAGCACTGGACTCACCTATACTAATCAAGCAGGCAGAAGGAGGGGCAGAGAAAGGAGCATCTTTCCGGGAATTCCAAGCCTTTTGGTGCAAAGAGTGCTGGACAGCTGGGCTCACCATGACACCATCCACAATGCTACTTCCGCAGGTGGGTTCTCAGTGCTGCCGACCCCACTCCAGCTCCTACCCCGCAGCCTTCAAGTCCTGAGCATTCAAGCGGCAAGTCAGAGCATTACTGGCGCTCCGGCCTTGCCCCTACCTGCTGCCTGCAAAATAATGCGTATTGTTCTGCACAGCACAGCGCACCGCTTCCAGCCTGCCTCCCCTGTGTATCCATCACTCTCAGTGCCATCATGGGTCCCCCAATTTCAGGGCAATGTGGGCTCAAAGACCAGCTGCTTTGGGGGAAGTGCAGGGGCCCCCTATGCAGCTGGGGCCCCTGGGCAGTGCCAAGATGTGCCCTCTCATTAATATAGCCCTGCCTCAAATTAGCAAATACATCAAAACAAATACCACCACCATCCAGATTATACTGGATGAAAACTCCACCAGCCTAGGCCAGGCATGAAGTGAATGGCTGAGGCCCCAAAAAAACTTTGTGGCCATGCTCTGTTGAATATATCCAAACCTACATTGGATAAATGTACTAAGTCCGGACTAAATCAAACATTATGCCGCGTACACACGATTGGAAATTCCGAACAAAAAATACGTGGATTTTTTTCCGATAGAACGATGACTCAAACCTGTGTTGCATACACACGGTCACACAAAATTCCGACCACCAAGAACGCGGTGACATACAACACTACTACGAGCCAAGAAAAATTAAGTTCAATGACTCCGATCATAAGTCAAATTGATTCCGAGCATGTGTGTTTTTTTTGCGCTTCGGAATTGCATACAGACGATCAAAATTTCCGACAAGAACTTTTCTTGTCAGAAAAATTGAGAACCAGCTCTCAAATTCTGACAGAAATGGTTAGATGGAGCCTACACACAGTTAGAATTTTCGACTAAAAGCTCACATTGAACTTTTCTTGTTGGAATTTCCGATTGTGTGTACGCAGCATTAGACTGGATAAAAAAAATGTGAATTGTGTGATTTAAACGTCTACGCATCTTGTCTAAAAAGAACAATTTTACGAATGACGACCAAAGTATTCTAGTAATCATAAGTGGAAACAGGACTTTAAAGGAGTATGTTTAATTTTGCAAAGAATGTTTCGGGTTTTAACTTTGCCCATGTCATTTGCCCCGGCGTGCATTATGGTCTGGATTGGGCCATATACTAGATAAATTAATTAGACTATCCTTTTAATTTCTCCATCTTAGTCCTCTGACACCTTGACAATAAATTTGGAATGCACTTTCATTTAAACCAAGAGTCTCAATATAAGTCCTGGATGCCGCCCTCTTCTGGGCCCAATATATAAAAGAGTGTTCAACAATCCAGACCGTAATTTTTGGAGTACCTGAAAAATAAAATCAATTGATAATTAAATCTGGACGAACGTAAATCTTATATCTGTTATTATCCCATCTACCCAGTCTTTAAGTTCATCAGGGGAGAAACCCAGAGATCTAGCTAATGTGGCAGCCCCAATCCTAAATGAGTGGGTGGAGAAGTGAAAACCTGAAAGGCCAAGATGCTTAAGGCAAGCGGAGAGGACAGAAGACAATTGGTATCTGGTAAGGGGAAAAGATTCAAATGAATAAAAAGAGAGCTGCTAAAGGAAGGTCTGAATGCAAGAAAATTCAAAGCATTAGCGACTGGGCAAATGCCAATATTAGAAGATCTGGATAAGGTGATAAAATGATCTTTACCAGCTTGATCAGATTTTGACCTTCTAATAAAAAGATTTACTGCGTCAACAAAAATTGACTAATCACTATCCAGTAAAAAGGAACTTGAAGATTTATTGGGAGCTGGAAAATCTTCAACTCTCAAGGCTCCAAAAAATGCAATAAAAAAGGCCGACATTTCTTAGCAAGTCAATAGAAATAGGTCTCCTACCATCTCTAACTGGGTTGGAACGCCTAAAACCTTTGAGCACCTCACAAAAGTAAAAGAAGGACAGTGAAGGTAGATCAAAAATGTAAGAAAAAAGAGACTCCAGCTAGTATTTTGCTAACAGAAGATGCACTAAGACCAGATTTTAATAAGAAATAAATAAATGGGGGGGGGCTCATGGCCAGGATCGGCATGTGAGTGGCTACATCTCACAAAGCTCCCGCAAGTTACCCAGAATATTTCCCTGTTCCTGGCTCGGAATCACCGATAATCGGTTTCTAGGCACCATCGGAACCTCTCAGGACCTTACTGCTCCCTCCAGTATGCTTGACCAGCCATGGTTACCTGGGAAAAGGGAAAAGATGACATGAAGCATCCGGAGATCCAAAATGGTGGGGCCGCGGGTCTCCAGCAGCACGGACCGCGTGGCACAGAGTCTTCTAAGGGATCCATGAGTAAACCCGCAAAAAAACCTAAACACACTGGCGGGGACCCCCCAAGGACATGAGATACTATGCTCAAAAGCTGGCTGGCACACTGGTGATCACAGAATTGGCAGAGGTGAGGGGAGGACTAGAGGGGGAAGATACAGTGCAGGAATGAGTCATGCTGAGAAGAGCAGACACAGACCCCCTAGAGACTCAGGCAGAGGAGATGACGGAGGACAGTGGGGGAGAGGATTTTGAACAGCCGACCCTGGCAATGATCCTGAAAGTAGTCAATAAATGAACAGCATCAGTCAATACATTGCAGGGACGCTTTGGAGGGCTGTGTCACATAAGTTGTAGAATTCCTGGTTAAATCTTTCCACCATGGTGGCTGATTTGTTTTGTAGTACCTTATTACACATTCTTTCATAGGAGGTGTTGTCCATAAGGACCACATTGCTCCCCTTGTCCGCAAGTTTTATGGTAATCGTTTCATTTTGTTTTAGGTTCTGAAGGGCTTTTGTTTTTGATCTTGATAGATTTTGTTCCTTCTTATAGCATTTTTTTTTCAGGAAAAGCGCTATAGTTGCAATCAAATTGATCGAGGGGTAGGTCTGTGATTTTTTTTATATAACTTATCACTCCCCGCTAATTTTGTTTGCAGCGTATCCTCCAAAAGAGTTTCTATATCAATTTGATCAATTAGATCTAATGGTTGATTCTCTTCTAGTAAAAGGGTTAAAGGATGTAAAGGTTCTTTTAAAAAAAAACATGTCATACACATCTCCTCTGTGCAGTTGGTTTTGCAGAGAGTGACCCCAATCCTCCTCTTCTGGGGTACCTCAGCATTGCCCAGTTGTAGAGCCACTCTCCCTCAGGGGAACTCGTGCGGGCACGCTCCAGTGTCCTGCTACTGCGCTCATTGACACAGACAGCAGGACTCGGCCCCGTCCCAGGCTCCCACTTCATTGTATTTGATTGACAGCAGTGGGAGACAATGGCTGTGCTGCTATTTATCTATCCAGTCAGGACCCGAGACACTGGCTGGAACTGGTGTGCTCACCCTGTCACTGGAAAGACCAGGTTCAGGTAAGTAAAAGGGGGGCTCTGGGGGGCTGCTGTATCACAGAAAGGTTTTTAACTTTAATGCATAGAATGCATTTAGTTGAAAAAACCTTGAGGGTTTACAACCCCTTTAAGTGCCTGAGGGCTTTCAATTTAGCTATTGTGTCTTTTGACCAATCCTCTCCTTCTTCCACTCTATCTTTGTTGTATAAACTTTTTAGTAGTAATTTCCTTGCAAAAAAATGAAGGTCTTTGATCACCTCAAATCTGTCTGTGGTTTGATGCATTAAGGTGAAAAAAAACATGAAGTCTTAGAACAATAATAATGACATTAAGATCCTGGGCAGATTACTAGCTGATCACCTGTCCCCTATAATCTCATCACTAATAGGCCCAGAACAAACAGGATTTATCCCTACCAGGCAGATCACGGATAATATTCACCTGGCCTCCAACTTCATTCAGGACGCAGATCTATTTGCAGGTAAAGTCATGATCCTAGGGCTAAATATACATAAGGCCTTTGATAGCATGCTGTCCTGGCTAAATTTGGATTCAGTGGAGAGTTTGTGCATGGTTTTAGGGCCTTGTATCACAATCCCTGGACAACAATCAGGCTCCCTGGCTGCTCCTCCGATTATTTCTCGTTGGGTAGGGGCACGAGGCAGGGGTGCACCCTGTCGCCCTTGATTTTTGCTCTAGACATTGAGCCCCTAGCAAAGGCAATAAAGGCCAATCCGAATATCGAAAAGGAGATGAGGAATTTAAACTTAACTTGTACATGGATGATGAACTCATGTTCCTTCCGGACCCACTAGTTTCCCTCCCTAACCTGGTAAGATACTAGGAGAGTTTCACACTATCTTGGGTCTGGGAGTGAATCTGAGCAAGTGTGCGGCTCTCCTGATAAATATACCTACAGCATTAGGAAATAGTATAAGGGACTCCTTTGGCTTCTCAATTAATAATAATACTCTACAATACTTGGGGGTCAGACTGGCCCCCTCACTAAGGGACATGTACAATGCAAATTACCCACAAGCCTTTACAAAAGTCAAACAATGGCTGAAACTATGGGCTAACTTTCCTATTTCCCTTTTAGGAAGAGTTGCGGCTATTAAGATGTCCATCTTACCAAAATTGCTGAATTTCTTTAGGGCCTTGGAAGTTTATGTTTCCCACCAGACCATCAAACAGATACAAAAGGGGTGTAATCTGCCCTACCATCTGGAGGAAGATGACTCACTTGCCACTACCAATCTCAGAAGGAAGGGATTTCACTTAGATTGAGAAAACTCCAATCAGATGCAGCGTCGATCCACACTATGTGGATTATTTAATATCATTTGCTTGAGCCCACTGGATCCTTATTATACGTGTCCTGTATGGTGGTGAAAGGTGGTTGTAAGGAGAAGGAAGACCTGGCTCGGACTCAAGGCAATATACGCTTATCCTTGTGGTAAGTGCATCACCGAGAGGGGGCTTCCTGTGGTCACGAGGTGCTTCATGGGTTAACGGTGGACTCTGAAGATTTTTTCATTGTTTGCACTTATGAACTGCACTTTTGGGCACCTCTTATTTCTTTCCTTTATGAGTTTCATCACATAAAGAAGCTGGTTCATTTGAGTTTGAACAAGAGCGCCGCTACAATATTTATTGGACATTGGTTGTTTTGTATTTATTGTTTTTTACAGATACAAAAGTGGGTTAACCATTTTATATGGAAAGGTAAGAGACCCAGATTTGGCAACTTGATTGCACATAGGCCCCTTTCCCAAGAAGCCTGGGCCTCCCAGACCTCTGGAGGTACTTCTTGGCAGCTAGACTGGCACAGACAGCACAATAGCACACCTCGACAACCTCTATAACGTGGCTCCAATTTTAAAAGGTCTCGGACTGTCTGTGGTACTTACTGGGACTGCTTTGGAATAATGTTATTAGGATCAGGGAGCTGAGCCCCACTTAACAGCATAGTTGCACAATCCCTCCACTTATGGACCCTATACCATGTAAAATGTAAGCTTTCATCACCAAAACCACCCTTGTTGTTGTTCATGGGAGATAAAAGATTCCCCCTAGCTCATGACTCCCCAGTGGTGGGAGCAGAACGCCCTGGTCACGTTTAACTTCCTGATGCAAGACTCTCAATTTTGCGCCTTCTCCCACCTCCAACAACAATGCAAGGCCCCAAGAACGGCCGACAAGGAAATACAGTAATATCTTCTGGATTTGTAATTCAAATATTGTCCATTAGATGTCACTCCTAACAAAGGACTGTTGATGGGCAGTGTTCTATGGTAATGTACATTTGCTGTCGTGTTACTGAAAACTGTCTTCACTTCCTATCACCACTCTTTCATCTCTTTTCAACTGGACAGTCCAGATGGAGTCAGCTAAGCCTGCACCACATGTTTCCTAGGTCTTGATCCTCCTGGGACAGCATCGCTGGTATGATAAAGACTGTGGGCCAGATTCACAGTTGTAATACGCCGCCGTATCTACTGATACTCCGGCGAATTTTCAAATTTGCCGCGTCGTAGCGTTGTTTTGAATCCTCAAAACAAGTTACAACAGCTTTAGGCTTCGATCCGACAGGCGTACGGCTTCGTACGCCTTCGGATCGTCGGTGTAATACTCCGGCGCCCGCTGGGTGGAGTTTGCGTAGTTTTCCGCATTGGGTATGCAAATTAGCTGTTTACGGCGATCAACGAAGGTACACGCGTTCGTCGCATTCTCTTACGTCGTCGCTAGTCGACTTTTCCCATCGCAAACTTACGGCTGCTATTTCATGGCTTAGATTTAGACCAGCCATATTAAAGTATGGCCGTCGTTCCCGCGTCGAATTTCAAATTTTTTTTTTGCGTAAGACGTCCGGGAATACGAAAGGAGGTAACGCACGTCGCCGTTCAAAAAACACATTGGGGCGCCATAATTTCACGCAAAGCACGGCAGGAAATTTCCTAATGGACACACGCCCCATTTGAATTAGGCGGGCTTGCGCCAAACGCATTTACGTTACACCGCCGCAAGTTTACAGGCAAGTGCTTTGTGAATCAAGCACTTGCGCTGAAAACTTGCGGCAGTGTAACGTAAACGAGATAATTTACGCCGCAGCGCAGGTACCTGAATCTGGCCCTGTGTATCTATATGTCTAGTAGACATTTGTATGTGTTCATACAATTCTTATACTGTAGGTGACCGCGATATTGTGTCAATCTCGCTCCCTTTCTCGACGAGATTGACCACCTTTGAGCCCCGTCGCGGGAGCCAGCGCCTAGAGAAGCGACGGGGATCCAACTTGGATTCCTGCCAATTCTAGCCACGGCGTTTGGTATGAATCATGAGGGGGAACTCCGTGCCAAATTTTAAATAAAAAACGACATGGGTTCCCCCCAGGGGCATACCAGGCCCTTAGGTCTGGTATGGATTGCAAGGAGACCCCCCCTACGCCGAAAACCGGTGTGGGGGTCCCCCCACAATCCATAACAGACCCGTATCCAAGCACGCTGCCCGGCCGGTCAGGATAGGAGTGGGGACGAGCGAGCGCCTCCCTCCTGAGCCGTACCAGGCCACATGCCCTCAAAATGGGGGGGTTGGGTGCTCTGGGGCAGGGGGGCATCTTGCAGCCCCCCCACCCCAAAGCACCCTGTCCCCATGTTGATAAGGAAAGGGCCTCTTCCCGACAACCCTGGCCATTGGTTGTCGGGGTCTGCGGGCGGGGGGCTTATCGGAATCTGGGAGCCCCCTTTAATAAGGGGGCCCCCAGATACCGGCCCCCCACCCTAGGTGAATGAATATGGGGTACATCGTACCCCTACCTATTCACCTGGAAGAAAAATGTCAATAAAATAAACAAACAACACAGGGTTTTATTATAAAATATTTAAATTATAAAATTAAAATAATTTATTAGTCAGCTCCGGGGTCTTCTCCACTCTCCGGGGGGTCTTCTTCCATCTTCTCCGCTCTCCGCTGTCGTCTCGGCGCTCCCCGGTTCTACTCCCGCTCGCTCTCCGGTGCCTTCTTCAGGGCTGGCCGCTGCTATCTTCTTTTTAGCTCTCTTACTAGCAGCGGCGCAGCCCGCTCTTCTTTGCTGTTTTCCACCTTCTTCTTTTCTTTAGATGTTGACGCGTCGCTTCCTCCCGCTGTAATGCCGGGTGTCCGGCGCGTGATAATTTTTATAGGCCTCTTATGATGTCACAGTCCCATCATGCTCCGGGACCGGGACCGCAGGATGTTCCCCTGCCCCAGAGTACCCCCCTGCCCCAGAGCCTGGTACGGCTCGGGGGGGGGGGGGGGGCGCTCGCTCGTTCCCACTCCTTTCCTGACCGGCCGGGCAGCGTGCTTGAAAAAAGGTCTGGTATGGATTGTGGGGGGACCCCCACACCGTTTTTTCGGTGTAGGGGGGGTCTCTTTGCAATCTATACCAGACCTAAGGGCCTGGTATGCCCCTGGGGGGGAATCCATGCAGGTTTTTTATTTAAAATTTGGCACAGAGTTCCCCCTCATGATTCATACCAAACGCCACGGCTAGAATTGGCGGAAATCTAAGTCGGATCCCCGTCAATTCTATGATGCGTCCGCTGGAATGTGCTTTTTCTATTCCAGCGAGTGCGAGATGTCGGTACCATGTCGCCGAGAATCAGCGCAATGCCGTTGTGCTGGAAACACATTCTCGTGACAGGTTCATTTATTTGTTTATCTCTAGTTTCACCATTATTCATACGCATCTTATATGGCCACCACCTGTTCATCGTAATAAAGATCCAAAGTTACAGACAGTCTGGTTATTTAGGATGCAAGGTTTAAGCTGTATGTTGAGCTACATATACGCCAGGGGCAAACGTGTAGCGAGAACAGAACACAGACACTTTTATGAATCACTAAACCAGCTTAACACTAGAACCCGATTTACATCCTTTGAATATGTGACGGATCTCGGATACCCCAGGTGGGCACACTCGCCAGACCTGTGTCTCCTGTCCTCCAAATGCACCCGCAGCCTGCAGATTTGCCATAACCAGCCCTTAACCCCTCAATCACGAGACAATCCACATAGGTGTTGAGGGTTAAACATGCAGAGCATAAACTGTTTATTAAATCCAAGACATACAATTTTACACACAGTTAGGGACACTCCCCTTAGCCTTGTCAAAGAGGGGAGGGGGTGGAGGACAAGGAACAACCAATGGGAACTGAACATTTGTACATTGAAACAGGCTACAGACAGGGCTTTTTTTCAGGGGGAACTTGGGGGAACTCAGTTCCACCACCTCTGGCTCAGACCCTTTGGTGCCCGCTCACCACAATCACTTGTAACCACAGAAGTCTGGTTTCTGTGTTTACAAGTGACAGCTCTGCACTCTGTGTGTAACCACCTGAACTCTGAATTCTGTATGTAATGCAATCCTGGTATTAAATGCCCCTTTAAGACCCTTCTACTGTTTGTGAAATCTGAACGGGGTTGTGGTTGAGTTCCTGCATCTATTTTCTGAGATAAACATAAAGGGATTATGGTAAGCAGGCAGCCTTTCAATACACATCCCCTGCGGAGAGATGTCTCCAGTCCAGACCATTGTCTATGTGCATGTGCAATGCACCAAGACAATTAGACACAGCAACAAGAAAAGGGGGGGGGGGGTGGGGGAGAAGGGATGTAGCATTTCATTACATTATCTCAATGCCAGCTTGTCCCCAGGTCTCCAGTCTCTTCTGGGTCATAATCTGTGGGTTAGAGGCCCGCCCACAGTCCCTTCCAAAACACACAGTTACAGTGGGTTCTGTCACAGAATATATATGTACTGATTATTCCAGAGATAAAGGAATCATATCCCAGATCTATAGCTACCTAAATAAATGCATTTACCCGAAAAGTCCTCGGTGATGGTCAGGTGGGAAACTGAGATAAGCTAGGAATTTACCCCTGAGGTTTGATCAGAGATGCTACTAAACATGCATAAGTGCACGTGCTCGATGTCCATAAAGGAAATCGTAGTGAAACTCCATACTAGATGGTATTTGACTCCCAGCAGGGTACATCTGTTTTACCCAACGGTCCCAGACAACTGCTTTAGGGGCCATCACACAGCCAGAACACTTCTCCATACTTTTTGGAGCTGCCCAATCCTCCAACCAATCTGGCAGAAGGTAGCCACTTAAGCTGGCCAAATAATAGGCTCTCTGGTATTGCTGAACGCACCAATGTGACTTCTCTTTGCGCAGATGCCTGAGGTGGCAGAATTTCTGTGCACCGGCACAGAAATTAGCCTGCACGCTGTTATGTGCGGTCTTGTGGGCCATAGCACTGAATTGGAGGACTCCAACTGTGCAGTGGCCTCAGGTATTGCAGAGAATGGAAACAATCAAATTAATGGAAAGGGTGCAACCAGGGCTGGATTTCCCACAAGGCCAGGCCTCTGGGCCGCACTGTGTGCAGGGGCGGCACCGCGCGGCGGAGGAGACAAGTAATTTTTCAGCGGTGCGGGCCGTGCGGTGGCGGAGAGAGATTACATCTTCTCTCATTGTCCGCACTGCTGTTCCAACTTCCGCCCTTACTTACAGGCTGTGTGACACAGAAGAGAGAGAATTACCTCATCTCTCACCGCCCCGCCCTCACTCTCATCTCTCACTCGAGTCTCATGTGCCTCTGTTTCACGGTTAACCTGCAGCTAGTTTCCCCGCATGGGAGAGGAGAGGCTGACAGCGTTGTACCTGGCTGCAAGTACTCTGCAATGCTGGAGGGGGGGCTTGATTTTACATGCAATTGGTGACAAACTGATACTTTTTGAGTGGCAGCCAGGTAACTGTGGCAATTCCCATTCTGCTAGCAGGCAGCGTGGCAAGTGACATCCGCATCTGGTGGCAGGCAGCGTGGCAAGTGACATCCCTATTTGGTGGCAGGCAGTGTGGCAAGTGACATTCCCATCTGGTGGCAAGCAGTGTGGCAAGTGACATTCCCATCTGGTGACAAGCGACGGTGGCAAGTGACACGCTTAGGGCTCACACTCATTCTGCTTTATGTTGAGTTGAACTATTTCATTTTGTATTACAATGTAATGATAGAAATAATGCATTTCAATCATCCTGACACCATAACAACCATGGTGCCGGAATGATTGAAGCACTAACACCAGTCATTGTCTGTGAAAAATCGCTTACCCCCGCGTGTCACCCCCCCTTTAATGGGGGGGGCGGCATTGAAGGACCCGGCCTTGGGGCGGCAAAGGGAGTAAATCCGGGCCTGGGTGCAACACACGATTATGGACACTATGCATGTGTTTGACTGCAAATGGAAAAATTGGATATCTTATGAGAGCAGTTAACTCATAGTTAGGAAGAAGAAGGGGGTTTACAGTCCCTATAACACCATATCTTTCGGGGCGGGTTTTTAACTATGGGTTTTTAAATATGCTGTGGCATATGGCATATCTTTCACCTGATTTTCGTTTTTTTGGTTGTTTTTTTCTCTTTAATATGATTTTGTTTTAAACATCTTTTATTTGATTGTTCTTGGTCTCTACCTCTATTTCTATAGAGTAGACAGCGTTTTCAAGCCTTATAGTTATGTACATGTTATATAGATGTCTTGGTACCAATACCAATCCAGTTCTTGACTGTATTTAGAGAGTGCGTGTAGGATATATGTTTGCATCGGATGGACTCGTACTGATGCACGCTGTATTATCTCTAAGATTTAAGTTGACCATATTATATAAATTCTGCGCTCATATCTCACTTGACTGTTACTTGACAATATATGTAAAGGTCATTACCATGTTATGCTGTTAAAATCTCAATAAAAGTGTATTAAAAAAAGAAACTCCTCATGTTTCTATAACATTTCCTCAGATTATTTTCCCATTCTGCTTTTCCATCTTCATGAATGTTATCTAGAGTGGGGAAGCTTTGTACCCTTAATCCTATGGGGTTAATACCCTCCCTTATGTATCTCTCAAATGTGTCTATATGTCAAAACAAGGCCAATTTATTTTCCAGAATTCTCTTTAAATTGACTAAAATCTGACTTATAATCCAACATTAGGTCCTCTGATTCCTTACCCTGTAAATTGCCCATGCTGCCATCAGTTCACACAAGTTGAATAACAAAAAAAAGAGAACAATTGTTTTGATGGAAGTAAAAAATTGTCTATTTAAAACTTAGTTTGGTATCTCCAGCACTGTATGAAATTAAGTGAGGTTAAGTGTGTTATCCACCGTATACTATGAATCAAAAGAAGTGATTTAACCAATGTTTGGTCTAAGATTTCACAATGTGCTAGCTATGCCTGATGGAACCTCTTACTCTGCTGTTGCTCATAAACAAGTGGCGCTTAGTTAAAAATTCTGCATGTGACATATACTGTAGTACATACACATTGTATGTTGATTGGTGGATTAAGGGAACCCAAATTGGCATTAACATCTGCTGAACTTTAACAGAAAAAAAATAGTAGATGTGGCACTATTCTATTGAATTCCCATAAATAACCTAAAATTGGCCCTTATAAATATAAATATGAAAATGTAAATATTTTAAAGTGCATACGTGCAGTTGTGCAATAGTGCAATGTGCCAAATATCACAGTAGATGATCGAGTTGTGCAATACAAAAAAGTGCATAAATTGTGCTAGTGCAATCAATTGTATACAACTTGTGTAATCACATAAAAGTCCATGTTTGCAGGTAAAACACAAATCCTGAATTTTCCCACACGTGCTAAATGATATAATGCGTGCTTGGTGCCCAGTGAAAGTAACACTCTTCTTTCAGTAGGTGGTCACTGCAATCCATGTCCCTGCAAAGCCTGCACTCACAAGATTTTCCACCCCCTCTTGGGGTATGAAGCCTTCACAGTGTATGCCACTGTGTAGCACTCTGGCGATCAAAACATCCCTTGTACTGCTGATGTTTTTCAGTGTGGCTCGTGTACAGAAGAAAAAGCCCCAAATAGTGTCCTATCGTTTTAAAAGGTTTATTGGTAAAACTTAAAAAATGGGTACTCACAATTTGGCAAGTTAAAAAAACATTGATGCTAGCAGGAAGTGTTATGGCGTTCTGCTATCTGTGCTTGGCCGGTTTCGTCTGCTGACGTCATCTGGAGCATGCAGAAACGCCACTAGCTCTTCCTGTTTATAGCAAATCGTGACGGCGGTCATTTTGGGTAGGTTTTTGAAGACCGAAGCCTATGAGACCCGCAGCCGTTAGAGTATGTACAGTGGCCATTTTGGGTGAGTTTTTGAGGACCAAAGCCTATGAAGTCGGATTGAACAAAATAAATAAACTATATTCGGCGGCCATTTTCGGTAGGGTATTGCAGAATGAAGCCTTTGCATATACCGCTATCATGTTTAATTAAATACTGACAGACCGTAGCCTCTGAGCGGCTCGTCTTGCAACTTTAGGCTTATTATTATAGTGATTTGCTCAATTCAATACGAATGCAAATACAACATCATCTTTTTCCCATGTGCATACTGATTTAGTGAAATAAAAAGAGATTGTTAAATATAGTATGAAATTACGTTCTAATTTTATGAAAACTCTCTACTTTTGTTCTTAATGATAAGATAAAAAGAGGATAAGGTGCATATGATATGAGGAACCTCCTCTGAGGCTAATAGATATGTACTCTGAAAAAGGTGCATATGATGTGGGGATTACTTTTGACACAAAGGTGAATTTTTCACACAAACAAAGGGCGTAGTGATGGGGGTTAAGTATGCCCCTAGTGTAGCGAATATTTTTTTGAATCACTGGGAGGAAGAACAGATTTATAGTGTACAATGGAATAATCTCAAATTGTACTGCAGATATATTGATGACATTGTGATCGTTTGGAGTGGCACAGAAGCAGAATTGCCATAAGCCATAATGCCCACGGCATTACTTTCTCTGGGACTTGGGATAAACAAACTATAGACTACTTGGATCTTCAACTGTATATTAACAATGAACTTATCAACACCAGGACCTTTTTTAAAAAAAAAACTGATATGAATGGATACATTCTAACTAACATTTTCCACAATAAACAGTGGATAGGAAACATACCAAAAGGGCAGCTGATGAGAATATACTGGAACTGCAGTAAAATGATTATGATGCCCAAGCAGATACTATAATTAATACGTTTGTAGCAAAAGGATATAAGAAGAAATCCCTGATGGAGTTGAAAGAAAATGTGAGAAAAATGAACAGAAATCTCATGATAGATTTTGCACCACAAAAGAAGAGTAAAAAGAAAAAAACACATTGACATGGCCTTTTTAACCAATTAAAATCCGGACCTTTAGGCAGCTAAAGGACCCGGACAGTTTTTGCGATTCGGCACTGCGTCACTTTAACTGACAATTGCGCGGTCGTGCGACGTGGCTCCCAAACAAAATTGGCATCCTTTTCTTCCCACAAATAGAGCTTTCTTTTGGTGGTATTTGATCACCTCTGCGGTTTTAATTTTTTGCACTATAAAGCGACAATTTTGAAAAAAATTAAATATTTTTTACTTTTTGCTATAATAAATATCCCCCAAAAATATATAAAAAAAAACATTTTTTTTCCTCAGTTTAGGCTGATACGTATTCTTCTACCTATTTTTGGTAAAAAAAATTGCAATAAGCATTTATCGGTTGGTTTGCGCAAAATTTATAGCGTTTACAAAATAGGGGATAGTTTTATTGCATTTTCTATTATTTTATTTTTTTACTACTAATGGCGGTGATCAGCATTTTTTCTTCGTGACTGTGACATTACTGCGGACACTTCGGACAATTTTGACACATTTTTGGGACCATTGTCATTTTCACAGCAAAAAAATGCATTTAAAATGCATTGTTTACTGTGAAAATGACAATTGCAGTTTGGGAGTTAACCACTAGGGGGCGCTGAAGGGGTTATGTGTGACCTCATATGTTTTTCTAACTGTAGGGGGTGTGGCTGTAGGTGTGACATCATTGATTGTGATTCCCTATATAAGGGAACACACAATCAATGCGGGCGCCACAGTGAAGAACGGGGAAGCTGTGTTTACACTCCAGCGGCGATCGGGTCCGCTGCTGGGCACTAACAGAGGACATACCTGTACGTGCATGTGCCCAGCCGTGCCATTCTGCCGACGTAAATGTGCAGGAGGCAGGCCTTAAGCGGTTAACAGTATTTAACAGGATTTAATATACAGCATAAGGCTGTGGAAAACATTATAAAAAAAAAAAACACTGGCCTATTTTACAATCAGATAAAGTGCTGAACAAAATAATACCCATTAGGCCCTCTTTTATCTATAGACAGGCACCAAATCTTAGAAATAGGATTGTGCATAACGCCCTGGACCCTCCAAATTAGAATTTTTAAACACCTTAAAGTTTTTTTTAAAATGTGGTACCTGTCTTCCCTGCAGAGTCAGTAAAAAAACTAATAAGAAAAAAGTGAATTTCACCTCCCTGTCTAACGGATTAGAATATAACATGAAAGAACTCATAACATGCAAAAGTACTCATGTGATGTATGTCATTGAATGTCCCTGTAAAAAGCAATATGTCGGAAAAACCACAAGAGATCTACATGTTAGGATTCGCGAACATATAACCAATATAAAAACAGGTTCTATAAACACAGTATGTCACGACACTTTAGAGATCACCATAATCGCAACCCTACATGTATGTTTTTTTACGGAATTTACAAAATTAAAGGGCACTGAAGAGGAGACAATAAAACGATAAAGATATCTCAGAATGAAACACAATGGATTTTCCAGTTGGACACCCTTCAGGCTTAAATAAAGATTTAGATTTGAACTGTTTCATCAATTTAATTTTATTTTATTCCATTTTAACTTTTTCATTTAATTCATTATAATACATATACTTTTTAATATCGTACTTCCTCATTTTATTCAACCTCATAACCACTTATATCTTTCACATATTCCCTATGTGTGTATTTTTTCTACATACGTCAATATATTTAAATATTTAATCATTTCAGTTCACCTCCTTTTAGAATAAATTATCAACCAGCCTCAGAGGAGGTTCCCCACATCATATGGACCTTTTTCAGAGTACATATCTATTAGCCTCAGAGGAGGTTCCTCATATCATATGCACCTTATCCTCTTTGTATCTTACCATTAAGAACAAAAGTAGAGAGTTTTCATAAAATTAGAATGTCATACTATATTTAACAATCTCCTTTTATTTCACTAAATTAGTATGCACATGGGAAAAGGATGATGTTGTATTTGCATTTGTATTGAATTGAGCAAATTGTGATGTGAATTACTATAATAATAAACCTAAAGTTGCGAGACGAGCCGCACAGAGGCTACGGTCTGGCAGTATTTAATTAAACATGGTAGCCGTATATACAAAGGCTTCAGTCTGCAATACCCTACCAAAAATGGCCGCCGAATATAGTTTATTTATTATGTTCAATCGGACTTCATAGGCTTCAGTCTTCAAAAACCTACCCAAAATGGCCACCATCATTATTTGCTATAAATAGGAAGGGCTAGTGGCATTTCTGCATGCTCCAGATGATGTCAGCAGACAAAACTGGTTGAGCACAGATAGCAGAACGCCATAACACTTCCTGCTAGCATCAATGCTTTTTTAACTTGCCAAGTTGTGAGTACCCATTTTTTAAGTTTTATCAATAAACCTTTTAAAATGATAAGACACTATTTGGGGCTTTTTCTTCTGTACATGAGCCACACTGAAAAACATCAGCAGTACAAGGGACATTTTGATCGACAGAGTGCTACATAGTGGCATACACCGTGAAGGCTTCATACCCCAAGAGGGGGTGGAAAATCTGGTGAGTGCGGGCTTTGAAAGGACACGGATTGCAGTGAATACCTACTGAAAGAAGAGTGTTACTTTCACTGGGCACCAAGCACGCATTATATCATTTAGCACGTGTGGGAAAATTCAGGATCTGTGTTTTTCCTGCCAACATGGACTTTTATGTGATTACACGAGTTGTTTACAATTGATTGCACTAGCATAATATATGCACTTTTTTGTATTGCACAAATCGATCATCTACTGCACAACTGCACGTATGCACGTATTTTCATTTTCATATTTATATTTATAAGCGCCAATTTTAGATTATTAATGGGAATTCAATAGAATAGCACCACACCTACTATTTTTTTCCCTTACACTTTTACTTCACTTAGGTGGCAGTAACACATAGAGGCTGCAGTTCTATTTATTTCCCTTGGAACGATACACATATATATAGCTCCTGCTAGTAAAAATAATCCATAGCGTGGAATCATACATATCAACATCTGCTGAACTTTGGCTTACATTAGTTTCTTTGCTTTGGGAACTTAAAGATGGTTGCAGAAGGTTTACCACCCCAACACTGACATTAGGCTGCTGCTCTTGAGACTGGCTGATGTCATCATTCTTGTCAGATGCAGAGAAGCCTAGATCTTGAACCTCTGTTTCCTTCCTCTGTGGGGTCATCTGCAAGAGAACAGATATTGATTAAGTCAAAGTTGGCTCATGTCCTCCCCTTCTTGAATGCTCGCCTAAGTCCATGGAGAACCCAACATCAAGATTGAACATGCTTCTAGAATATTTTCAAATACAATGCACTTACCTCTCTTGTTGCGAAAGGTTTCAAAAGCTTTGGCCAGACCTGCAACTATCTGTTCATAGATGTAAGACACCAGCATTTTTTCATAGTGCAACATCTCAACAGAAGCTTGTAATCTTCCACCAGCTTGTTGCCTAGAAGTAAAGAGATAAACAATGAAGCAAGCAGGTTAGACATCTAAGATGTACAGTAGAAAAGATGAAGTACCATTTACTTGATACAAATTCCAGACATCTGTAGACATGCTTTCTAATGTCAGTTCACACAATCAGACAAACCTTTCCTTCCTGATAAACGTCATTTTCCTCTTGATGTTTCCATTGATGTCTTGGTATCTCTTTTTCGCATTTTGTTCACTATGGGGTGCTTCTCATACTGCATACTGCATTTCTGATCCTTACTGTTGATTTTGTAGGAACAAGCATGTCTCATGTATCTGACCGGTTCGGTTCGCACCAGAACCTGTGAACAGACCAAAAGTTTGTGTGAATTTTAGAACCCTGTTAAAGCCTATGGGAGAGAATAAGATCCTGGACTGCCGCACTCCTTAAAACGATGTCTTTATTGTACAAATACAATTCAAAAAACAACCAAAGAGATGCAGTCAAAATGAAGTGAACAACAGGAAAAAGGTGGCTGACATGTTTAACATCCCCCCTCTCACATCACATACATCCAGCTCATGTTATTCATTCATTCATACATCCTCTAAGATTTTTTATGTGATCACACATGAGGTTATGGATGGCCAGGTCTTGAAGTGGGGGTAGGGGGAATGGGATTCAGACCTTTTTTTGTGCTGTTTTTGTATTATTGATCTTCTGCCATATTGGACCAGATTGGTTCAGTATATGGCACATATTTCATGTCATTGTTTAACATCCTTGTTGGAGGAAGCGAGATCGCAAATGGGAACCTTTATTATGTAATTATGTCCCTTACAAGGTGCAAGATATGACATCCAGCTTTGGTCAACTACAGCATTTCTCTATATTTTATTGGTACAATCCAAGATAGCAACACTTTTTGAAATATTGTGAATGTTGAAGCAATTTTCGTCCTTTTTTCTTCTATTTTTTTTTTTAGATTTTCTGCACATGATCCTGTGCGGTTTGCATAATTTAATCTAAATAGAAAATAGAACATAGAAAACAATGGGGTCTTAGAATAGTTCTGCCCTTGACGCATACCACAATGTCATCTCTGGTTTGTCCATTATATTCTATGCTACATTAGTATGTGTCTCTTTGAGCATTTTTTTGTAAAATATTATGAGGAAATATATGCTTTAAAATGGCATCCAAACCAGAATGACATGGTACAGCATATAGTATCATAATCATATATATACTATTTTTTTAAAAATACTATATTTTTACATATTTGTGATTCACATATAATTGTTTTTTTTTTTTTTTTTTAATGAGCTTGACACTTGATATTATTCACCAATGATCATTTAGACCATTATATGAGCCTATTGTATTAACTTTTAAGCTATATATGTTCATTTTACATCACCTTATATCACAGTACACAAATATTGTTAGTGAATTTAGTGACATCTTATACCGATACACAATTTTTTCCTTTCTTCACATTCAATCATTTATTTATTATTGTATTGTCAAATACTTTATTAATTTATGGTATACACACATCACTTTTTTCACCATATTGGTTATGATATATATTTGTTTCACACATGGTGTTTTTTTATAATTTTTTATCACCAGTATGAGATTTATATTTAATCCCATACACAATAGTATTCCATGTGTGACACATCAGGGTTCATCAAAGTGTTCTATTGACTAACGATCACCTGTGGGCTTATTGGTGAAACACCCCATTCATCTTTTTTTCCCCACCTCTTTTTAACCTCCCTGGCGGTAAACCCGAGCGTGACTCGGGGTTGGTTTTCAATGCTAAAATCGGTATCCCCGAGTCACGCTCGGGGTGGACGTGCAGCGGCGCGGCTTACCTTTCGCTGGATCCACAGGCAAATTACTCACCTTGTCCCTGGATCCAGCGATGCCACCCCGCTGTGTGAGCGAGCGGGACCTCCTCGCTCGATTCACAGTCCCCGTGTGCCGCCGATCTCCGTTCCCTGCGACGTTACGACGCACGGGAGCGGAGAACGGCGCCAAATTCAAAAAAGTAAACAAACACTTTACATACAGTATACTGTAATCTTATAGATTACAGTACTGTATGTAAAAAATACACACCCCCCTTGTCCCTAGTGGTCTGCCCAGTGCCCTACATGTACTTTTATAAAAATAAAAAATGTCATTTCTGCCTAAAAACTGTAGATTGTCCAAAAGTGTCCCTTTATGTCAAAAATGGTTTTAGATCAGCTAGAAAACAGCGATAATAAATTATAATCACTTGCAGAAATGTGCGATAGCGATTTGTGGGGAAATTCGTCATAAAAAAAAAAAAATAATGACAGCGACAATTCTGCAACTGAGCAAATTTCAGTGATTTTGAGTTGATTACATTATTGAATAATTTTTATTATAATTATATTATTATTTGTTATAATTATTTATAATTATTTATTATATTATAATTTATAATTTTGTTTTAAAAAAAAATCATACCCGGGATGCCTACAAGACTCTTGCTTGGTCAGATTTAAGTGAGTTATTTCTAAAAATTACAGGCCTACAGTATAAAACGCCAAATTTCCTTGCAAAATAATTGTACCGCATTTGGTATGTAATTCCAGACAGAATCATACCGCCAGGGAGGTTAAACACAGTTTTTGTCATTGTTCACTAGCTACAAGTAAGCATCACGTAAAATTCAGCCGAACTGTACTAGGCACTGTGCACTGCAGGGAGCTGGTCACACAGAATAGACCTAAAGTGAAAGCAGTGCTGTGCTCTTCATTAGTGTTGAGCGGAATACGCCATATTCGATTTTGCGTTTCGTTTAAAAGTTAGGATATAAGATCAGATATTAGTATTTCCCAAACAGTGTGTCTCCAGCTGTTGCAAAACTACAACTCCCAGCATGCCTGGACAGCTTGCTGATGTGGGGGGGGGTAAACTTTATTGGGGGGGGGGGGGGGGATGTGAGAAAGGAGTGTTTTTTGTTTTTTTAGCAAGACAGGCACGCAGACAAAGACGCAGACAAAGACGCAGACAAAGACGTAGACAGCTACTAAACTAGAATAAAACTACTACACCTAAAACTTTTTTTTTTTTTTACACGGACAAAGACGTAGACTACGACACGGACAGCTACTAAACAGGAACTAAAATACTACACCTAAAACTTTTTTTTTTTTTTTGTTACACGGACAAAGACGTAGACTACGACACAGACAGCTACTAAACAGGAACTAAAATACTACAACTAAAACTTTTTTTATTTTTTTTTTAGACTGAAGGACGCAGACAAGGACGAGGACTACAAATACTAAACTAATATGCAATAAACACTAACTCTACTTACACAAACTTATATGACTAAACTAAAGCTACATTTTTTTTTTTTACACTGACTGACAAGGACAAAGACGAGGACTACAAATAATAAACTAATATGCACTAAACACTAACTCTACTTACACAAACGTATATGACTAAACTAAAGCTATTTTTTTTTTTTATACACAAAACACAGAGACTAAACACACACTAAACTAAGCTACCTTAAAGAAATGTACACTTACACTAACTACACAGAAATATATCTAACACTAAGCTACACTAACCTGGACAAAACAACACAAATCTGAGCTTTTAGAAAAGCTGTTGGGTCTTTTGCTTTGAAAAAAGCAGTTGGTTATAGAAGCAGGAAACTCAGAACTGAAAGCACTATAGGAAGCACAATGCTCTAAGCTCTAAGATCGCAATACACTGGAAAAACGCACAGAAACACTCCACTCTCTCTAGCCACCTTGTGAATCTGCACTGAAATACTGCTGGGAGTGATCTTATATACTGGTCGTGCAGGCAGGTTCCTATTGGTTGCTATGGAGGTTGCTAACCTCTGACAACTGTGGTAGGAGAACTCTGATTGGCTCTGATGCAAAAGAAGGGCGGAGAAAGTATTCGCGAATATTCGTAATACGAATATTCGCGAAAGCGAATATTCGTCAACATAAAAGGATCGCCTCAGCTACTCGGCCCAGGGTCTCTAATCATACCAGAAATGCTTTTAGACGTCGATGGAGATCACTAGGATGTGATCTGTTTTAAAAATAAATTTGAAAAAATACGAATATTCGTAATAGCGAATTTTGACCGCGATATTCGAGTTATTCGCGAATACTCGAATATGCAATATTCGTAACGAATATTCGCAATACGAATATTCTTGAGCAACACTACTCTTCATCTCCCCCTACAGTGCAGTACCTGGCAGGAAGAGGTAAAGTAAAGGTCTTTCGTTTTTTATAAGACTATCTATCTACTGTGTGTGTATGTATGTGAGTGTGCATGTATGTGTATGTGTTTGACGGCACAGTGGCTGCATTTAATGAGCACAGTGACTGCGTTTGATGGGCACCGTGGCTGCGTTTGATGGGCACAGTGGCTGCATTTGATGGGCACAGTGGCTGCGTTTGATGGGCACAGTGGCTGTGTTTAATGGGCGTAGTGGCTGTGTTTTAATGGGGTACAGTGGCTGCGTTTTGATGGGGCGCAGTGGCTGCGTTTTGATGGGGCACAGTGGCTGCGTTTTTATGGGCACAGTGGCTGCATTTTGATGGGCGCAGTGGCTGCGTTTGATGGGCATAAATGTATGTATGTTTTTTGTATGTATGTTTTTTTGCTTGTTCATAGTACCAGCAAAAAATGCTGTTCCTCTGAAAAGCAATCCATGCTCAGATTGATTTTCAGAGGCATTTGACAGCCGGTAAAGAGGCAATATGTTGCCGCCTGACCACCTGTTTTAACCCCTTATATGCATTATCACTATGCTGCAACTGCATACAATGCACACAGTTGCAGGGTGGTTGCAGTGCATCCCCATTCCCCTAGGGGTATACTTCAAGGGTGCCCTGACTGAAAAAAGAATGAGAGACCCTGGCATAGAAGAACGATCTCTCCATTTTCCTCCTGCCGAAACTGAATGCCTGCGGGAAGGAGAGGAGGAGAAGCGGGGGGGTGGAGAAATCGGTTCCTTTATATGCAGCCACCCACTTGCAACTGGGCCCAGTTGTTCCACAACCAGGGGTCAGGGGGGCCTTGGATTCATTGGGTAGTGTCACTTCCTCGATGCCGCAATTGCGGAGGCCTGCCACTAGTTATCGTGGGATTTAGAAAGAACTTGCTTAAAGTTGCATTGTATTTTCTGTGAAATATATATACATATGAGCGTATCATTTTTTTTTTTTTTTGATGGGGAAGTGGTTCTTGGGTGGGAGTTCCCACACTATTTTCCCCAAGACTTGACCCCTGGTCAGGTCAGATGGAAGGCTTTTGCAGGGACAATGCTGCTACAGCTGAGATTATTAATAAAGGCAGGTCTAAATCTCTCATTGTCATGTTTTTTGTACATAGGTTGGTGTGATTATCTACAGTATAAATTTAACATCATGTGTACTTTTATTCCAGGTTTGAGTAACGTGGTAGCCGATGCCTTGTCCAGATATATTTTCCATTTGTTTATCCTACAGAAACCTGACGTGAATTAAGAAGGCACCCAGGTTCCATTCTACTCTCAACTCCTGATGGATTGAGAACACATCTCATTAATGGCTCATTGCCCTGTAACACACAAATTTCCAGACTAAATGCCCTAATAACAATCTTAGTGGCATTAAGTCTATTCTGTCATATCCTATTGCAATTCAGACTTGAAACTCTCATATGACAGCACAGGGTTGTATTTAGCTGGTGTCCAGCATTTCCTCTCTTTGCAGCATCCAGAGAGGCAGTCTCTGTTTTCAACTCACCCTGATAAAGCCATAATTAAAAGAATACAGAAGTCTCAGAGTATTTCTAGGGTGTGTGGTAGAAATGTCTAAAGATTTTTAGTTACTGGCAGAATAATATGTTTCATGGCATGGTTAATAGATGTTCTACTACATGCATGTTTTTGACCCCTTATTGGCATACTGATGAAACAGGGGCCGTCGCGCCATATTGCGTTCCATGCTGGACTGCATAGGCGACCTCGCGATGACGTCATCGCCCGGCGCCGCGTGCGTTCCAGCTTGGAACCCGGAAGTGCGCCGTGAATTATGGCTGTTTCTCCATACACCTGTCTCCTATTAGTGCTTATGCACTACACCTGTCGTGGGCCTATAAACAGAACTATTATTGTCGGCCGTAGCCGGCTTAGCTACCAAGCTACAGGTACTATCTGTCCCTAAGCTGAAGAGCATGCCATGCTGGATCCCTGCTACAATTATGCTGATCACCTAACTGGATCCACGCTGCCATTCGTACCGGCATTGCTGGGGACACCCTAAAGATACCTTCCTTCTTGAATCCCTACACTACGGAACTCCATTGCTGCTAAACTACAACAAGACTCATCCTCTGCAAACGGATAAGTAGCCATTGTTTCACTTGTAGTGCCTTTAGAATCAACTACTACATATATTGCTTCTAATCAGTTGCTGTATTGAACTCTGGCTTATTAAGTACTAGCATACTGCTTGAGACTGTCTGTTGTGTTCTCGGCTACTTGTTGTGGAATATCTTAAAGGAACATACACTCTCAAATTACCTGAGCTATATTTGCCTCTATTACGCAACTACCAGTTGCCTACACCTTGCTTAATTACTACGCGCTTGACATAAGTTGTTACTTGTTTATGGGCCCATGCCCTAAATTATTGAACATGTTCTCCTTATCTTTTCTATGCTAAGGGTTGAGGTATTTTATACCTGCTCCCTTAGTGGCCTAATGCATTATTTATGTTACAGTGATATGATGTAGAGAACCCCCAAACTCCTGTTCTCTGATTGAAGTGATGCCTGTCGTCCGATACTGATAATCACTGGCATACAGAAGTGCATTGGAATCTTCACGTGCATTGGAATCTTTTAATGCTAGGGGTTGGACACATGTTGTAATACCTCCGCCCTTAGAAGCTCAACACATTCATACATGTGAGAGAGATGATGTAATGATCCCCCAAACTCCTGTTGTCCGATTGGAGTGATGCCTGGAGCCTAGTACTGAAATCTCACATAGAGACGTGCATTGAAATCCCTGCTAACCACAGTTGTGGTTCACTCCTGTTCACCAGTAGTTTGTGACAACTGACCATCCTGACCAGGACATATCTCAGGTCAGTTATAGGCAGAATCCTCTCAGTCTTTACCCTCTGATAGAGGTAAGAGAGCCGCTCACTCACCAGCCCTCTCTCCCAGCAAAGCTCCCCTGCTTAAAAAGAAGCACTCTGAACCCCCAGCAACTGCAGGCCCTGCATTACCTCGTTCTGACTCCCTAGCCACACTGCCTGCCTCTGACCAGCCAGCATCAAAACACACACTTAAAGTTATGCTGCTGTCACTGCAGCATGACATGCGTAATGAATTAAGGTCCTCTATTTCCATGTTGCACTCCAGAATTGATCAAATTGAGGACCACACTGATGACATTGAGAAACAGCTCACTGAGCACACTGCAGCCTATAACAAAATGGCGGATGCTCATGATCACCACGCTGAGGAGATTAACTATCTGCAGGCCTGCTGTTTGCTCTGTACCCTATTCAATTTGTAAAATTTTACAACAAAAATTGAGTTAAAAAAAAAAAAGGATACAAAATATGTCACAAGTCAAACATGAAAAGTAAATTTTCTAAGACAAATGAGGCTGTTGAAAAGCTTACCATGTGCTTTTTTTCATGCAGAAAATATTGCAAAACATGGGCAAATACCACAGTGTTTTAGTAGCATTTTTTTGTGAATGGCAAACATTCAATTTTTTTAAATGCTGAGCGGTATTTTACCACATATCTAATGGCCTGAAAATCGGATGAAAAATACCGTTTTCAATGCGATCGTATGATTGTTAGTACAGAGCTTTCGAGAGCCAATCACAACAATTCATCTGATATTATTTGATCTGACAAGCATGAAAGTTTTTCTCGTATGTTACCAGATCATACGATTTTCATTTAGTCAGAACAGTTGTCGTTCAAAAATACAGTGCAAATACATTACAACACATGACATCACTTCCAAATTTTTTTTATGACGTATGAGAATTAGCGTGACTTTAGTAACCTAATAAATTTCGACTTGCGAATATTAAGCGAAAAAAGTTGGACAATCTATTTTTCTTCTCTAGCAGAGGAGAAAAGGATAAAATATATCTTTTCTCTATTCAAGAGGAAAATAACAACACTAGGGGAAGTTGTACAGTGACTGATCACTCTATTGAAAGCCCATGGCGTGTGAAACACACTCAAAAAACTTCACCCGGTGCCAAAAAAATTGCACAACATAAAGGAGTGACACCAAAATGTGCAGTGGGTACACCAGCCCTCTAAAATCAGAGGGCCCTGCCCTGAATCCCCCAGGGCGTTAGGCTCCTGACAGGGAACAGGGTACTTTACACTATGGTCCATCCAGGCCGGACTAAGACCAGACCCAGTGCAGCCACCCATCCTCACCAGGAGCACCCTTCTGGTCGGCTCGGACTTGGCCCCGCTGACGTCGACTAAGGGCGTCCAGACGCTGACACTGCCAAGACCGTCCTTCCAGGTGCAATTACGCCATTGGATTTTTCTGTGCCCTCCCCACACTTGGGAGTAACTACAGCGCCTCCTCTGGCAACTGATAAGAACAGATACTATACCTGAACTTAGTCAAAATGCTGACAAGCGAGCAATTAGCAATAACCAACGCCTCAGTTGAACCTCATTGTCTACGATACTGCCACTGATCACTGTGATAGCCAATTAGAGGCTATCACATTGCTCAGGTGATCAGGAACTAGGCTTCCCAATACTCAAATGTCAGTACAGGACCCAGGGCTCTCAGTGAACACAAACATAGCACTGCCACTGATGGAATTTTCATTGATAAAACTCTATATCAGGGATATTCTATCAACAGCCCATGATGTACACAAAGGTCAATAATAAAGCACAGAGAGGACAAAATAAAGACATGATGATTACACATCATTTAGTCATTTTACATTAGCTTGAATTAATGAATGGCATTTGCTTGCTTATGTCCATGGCCATTGTTTTAAATCTAAATAATAAAATCAGTGCACAGAGGGTTTTTTTTTAAGATCCCCTCTTAGTAAGAGCAACATTAAATTACTCATACATTTTCTAATTTTGCTTTGCAACTTTGTAATGTGAAATTAGAAGGCACTGGTGCTGAAATTGAATTAAATCACCAGGCACCAGGGTTGTCACATGGGACTGGAGGCATGGCACGTGTTGTGCAAATTCCAACAATATTGGTTTTCTGTTTGTATTTATGGTTTATATTTTGGCAGCAGGGATCAGAATGCAAGAGGAGCAGAGCTAAAAAAAATATAGGCACCTGAGTGTGCTTAGCACAGGATGGGAGGAAAACAGGTTTACTTTAAAGCAACGTTTATATACAATATTGTGATACAATATCTGAAGCATTATATCTCACTCATCTCACCAAATAAATACAACAGTTACAGGTTATATGGTGCATATAGCAGCTATGTAAAAATACATCCAATATTAAAATCTTCAGTGTTTAAAACCACCAAAATCACACTCTCTCTCTCTGTATATATATATATATATATATATATATATATATATATATATATATATATATATATATATATATATATATATATATATATATATATATATATATATATATATATTACAACAAGTACATTTTGTGCAAAAAAGCCAGTGTAGTAAATATCAAAGCAGCATAAACAGCATATAAAGCATGGAGCAAGTGTCAGAAGACAAAAGAGTTCAAGCTGTTGGTATAGTGATATCGATTGTGAAGGTCTGGGATGTGGTAAGTATTGATGGGAGTATGCTCTCAGGGCTGCCATCAGTGGGGAACAGAAACCATGTTCCAAATCTGGAAGGACAAGCAAGGGAAGAGGCGCCTCTGGGTGCAATACTTTAACACAATTTATATTTTTAAAAAGCATAGATTAAAACCACTCACAATTTTGTGGTGAAATGCAGGCATGTAACAAGATTTCCCAAAGGGGAGAGGTGGATGTCATCCGGTGCGTCGTTTCTCATCTGGTCTATGCTGTGGCACTGTGGAGTGAGAGGAGATCAGGATCTCCCTACCGCTGGTGGTGAGGGGAGGCTGCGGTGGATGGATCTCGACAGGCACTCGAGGCGCGGATGGACCGGCGGGCGATGGATGATGACGTCACCGGGCAAGCGACGCGTTTCTGAGTGGTTAGGCAGCGAATGACACGGCTGCTGCACTCCTTTTTCAAGCTCACCGGATGACCGGATGACCTCCACCTCTCCCCTTTGGGAAATCTTGTTACATGCCTGCATTTCACCACAAAAATGTGAGTGTTTTTTAATCTATGCTTTTTAAAAATAAAAATTGTGTTAAAGTATTGCACCCAGAGGCGCCTCTTCCCTTGCTTGTATACATATATAGGTGGCGCTTCCATTGCGGTCGGCGTAGAATATGTAAATCACTAGATACGCCTATTCACGAACGTACGCCCGGCCGACGCAGTACAGATACGCCGTTTACGTAATGCATTAGCAGGCCTAAAGTTATTCCATCAAATAGCTGGAATAGTAATGTTAAGTATGGCCGCCGTTCCCGCGTCGAAATTTGAAAATTTTATGTTGTTTGCGTAAGTCGTCCGTGAATAGGGTTTTACGTCATTTACGTCCATGTCGAAATCAATAGGACCGTGCGGCGTACTTAGCCGCACTGTACACTGGGATATGTACAGTAGGTGAACCCGATTTTGTGTCAATCTCGCTCTCTTTCTCAGCGAGATTGAGCACCTACGAGCCCCATCGCGGGAGCCAGCGCCGAGCTGGCTTGCCGCGATGGATACAGAGCCGTCATAGAAGCGACGGGAGATCCGACTTGGATTCCCGCCAATTCTACACGTGTGCGGCGTTTGTTATGAATCCTGAGGGGGAAGTCCCCGCCGGATTTTAAATAAAAATCCGGCATGGGTCCCCCCTCAGGAGCATACCGGGCCCTTAGGTCTGTTATGGGTTGTAAGGAGAGCCCCCCTACGCCGAAAAAAACGGCGTAGGGGGTCCCCCTACAATCCATACCAGACCCGTATCCAAAGCACGCTACCCGGCCAGCCAGGAAGGGAGTGGGGACGAGCGAGCGCCCCCCCCCCCCTGAGCCGTACCAGGCTGCATGCCCTCAACATGGGGGGGTTGGGTGCTCTGGGGCAGGGGGGCGCACTGCGGCCTCCCCCACCTCAGAGCACCCTGTCCCCATGTTGATGAGGACAGGGCCCCTTCCCGACAACCCTGGCCGTTGGTTGTCGGGGTATGCGGGCGGGAGGCTTATCGGAATCTGGGAGCCCCCTTTAATAAGGGGGCCCCCAGATACCGGCCCCCCACCCTAAGTGAATGAGTATGGGGTACATCGGGAGAAGGAGAGAAGTGAAGAACATGACGTCACAGCACGGAAGAAGAACTCATCACAGCACGGAAGGAGAAGACGTACATCACGGAAGAAGACACCGGACAGCGAGACGAAGAACCGGGGTGCGCCGAGTCAACAACGGAGAGCGGCGAAGACAGAAGGAGAACCCAGGAGAGTTGAGAAGACCCGTCGGGATAGCGGAAGAAGAAGAGCCCCGCCGAAGACGCCGGAGGAAACCCGCCGGGGGGGTGGGGGCTTTTTTAAAAGCCACCCCCCCCCCGGCGGTGGAAGAGAACCAGACGGCGGCCCCCACCCACCCGAAGACGTCAAAGAAGAAGCCCCCCCTGGTAAAAGAGCTAATAAAGAAGACAGGGGGCGGCCTCCGGAGCAGTAAAATAAAATATTTTAATACACTGTGTGGTTTATTTGTGTTTTTACCACTTTTCTTGCAGGTGAATGGGTAGGGGTACGATGTACCCCATACTCATTCACTTAGGGTGGGGGGCCGGTATCTGGGGGCCCCCTTATTAAAGGGGGCTCCCAGATTCCGATAAGCCTCCCGCCCGCATACCCCGACAACCAACGGCCAGGGTTGTCGGGAAGGGGCCCTGTCCTCATCAACATGGGGACAGGGTGCTCTGAGGTGGGGGGGGCCGCAGTGCGCCCCCCTGCCCCAGAGCACCCAACCCCCCCATGTTGAGGGCATGCAGCCTGGTACGGCTCAGGAGGGGGGGGGGGGCGCTCGCTCGTCCCCACTCCCTTCCTGGCTGGCCGGGTAGCGTGCTTTGGATACGGGTCTGGTATGGATTGTAGGGGGACCCCCTACGCCGTTTTTTTCGGCGTAGGGGGGCTCTCCTTACAACCCATAACAGACCTAAGGGCCCGGTATGCTCCTGAGGGGGGACCCATGCCGGATTTTTATTTAAAATCCGGCGGGGACTTCCCCCTCAGGATTCATAACAAACGCCGCACACGTGTAGAATTGGCGGGAATCCAAGTCGGATCTCCCGTCGCTTCTATGACGCGCTTGCTGGGATGTGCTGTCACTATTCCAGTGAGTGTGAGATGTTGGCGAGATCTCGGCACCCTGTCGCCGAGTATCAGCGCGACGCTGTCGTGCTAAAAGCACAATATCACAAACACCTACTGTAGGCGGACGGCGCATGCGCCGTTCGTAAAATACGTCAAACCCGTCAGGTCAAGCCCCATTAACATAAAACACGCCCCCTCAACCGAATTTGAATTAGCCGCCCTTACGCCCGCCCGATTTACGCTACGCCACTGTAACTTAGCAGGCAAGTACTTTGTGAATCATGTACTTGCCTTGCTAAATTACGGCGGCGTAGTGTAAATGCCATACGCTACGCCGCCGCAACTATGCGCTCGCCATCCTGAATCTAGCTAATAATCTATACACAAAGGCCAATTTCTCTCAAATATTGTTCACAAATCTGTCTAAATCTGTGTTTGTGAGATTGTTGCAGCAGCTGTCCAGGGGGGTGGTCTTAGATGATCTTGAAGGTGAAGATGCTGGATGTGAACGTCCTGGGCTGGTGTGGTTACAAGTGGTCTGCAGTTGTGAGGCCAGTTGGATGTACTGCTAAATTCTCTACTGCTAAATTCTCTGAAACACCTTTGGAGATTTGGAGATTATTATAGAGAAATTAACATTCAATTTAAGAGCAACAGCTCTGGTGGACATTCCTGCAGTGAGCATGCCAATTGCATGCTCCCTCAAAACATGTGACATCTATGGCATAGTGCTGTGTGTTAAAACTTCACATTTTAGAGTGCCCTTTTGTTGTGGTCAGCCTAAGGCACACTGTGCTATTATCATGCTGTCTAATCATGATCTTGATATGCCACATCTGTGAGGTATATGGACTAAAGAAATAGTGCTCACTAATATGGATTTAGACAGATTTGTAAACAATGATTGAGAGAAATAGACCTTTTGTGTACATAGACAAAGTCATAGATCTTTGCGTTCAGCTCATGATAAATGGGGGCAAACACAAAAGTGTTGCGTTTATAATTTTACTCAGTGTATATATATCAGATAATGTACAGTACTCTCATGCATCAATGAAATTAATAAATAATTTATGTAAAAACAATAGGTTTGATTTACTAAAACTTGCTAGTACAAAATCTATTGCAGGTGTGCATGGTAGCTAATCAGCTTCAAATGTCAGCTTGTTCAATAAAGCTTTGACAAAAAAAAAACTGTAAGCTCATTGGTTTCTATGCAGTTTTGCACCAGATTCTCCAGTTTTAATAAATCAATCCCAATGTCTCTTATTTAAAGTCTTTTATATATTTCTGATCTTAATTGTCTGATATATGGTGTGGTGTGGAGTATTCAAATACTGCAGATTTTAATATGTGAATGACTTTTGTACTACATGTTATCATGTTATTCTATATGCCTATATGAGACCTTAATCTTTAATTAGAACATCTTTGAATAATGTTTATTCCATTTTCTGACACACAAAATATTTTATGAGTTGACCATGATTTTTATCAAACTAATGACAGACACTGTAGTATAAGAGATTGTTGATGCTTTTGGTCTGGACGCTCTCATCCAACTGAACGACTAACACATTTAATGTATGGTTGCATGCTTCCTGTAACTGCAACTTATAACAGTCCATTACACATCAATAGTTGCTTGCTCTTGGGCTAAAATAGTCTCAGTGTACTTACAAACAAAGTAAATGGTTAAATTAGATTTTATAGAACTCATCCCTATCTACTTTAGGCTAATGCTATGCATTGTTGAGAAGGAGGGGGAGCGAAAAATGGACTTTGTAGGCACTTTTTATATAAAAAATACAAAATTTAATTTAATAATCACATTGACAATATAAACAAAATAATAAATAAATTGATTAATAAAACATGTGTCGGATGATTAGAACCAAAGACTGTGGGCCGTGCTGAGTGAATCGGTTGGTATAGATCACTGAAGAACTTCGGTTCGCACTGGTCCACTCTTGGTTCAATCCTTTAATCATGTATAGTGTTCCACAATTGGCTCTACTAGTTTTGCGGAGCTGGTCCGCTTCATCGGGAGCTTGGAACTGAAACATAAGAAGTAAATATATCAATAAACAAGTAACAACAGAATGCCGGAGACCTGGACCTGAGAAAAAAAAACCAAACCAGGCCTGCAGAATTCCTGTAAAAATTAACTCACCACATGGGATGATATTTTGTTCAAATGAGGAGTGTTAGAAACAGAGGCATCACCCTACGGAGAAGACCACCTCCTGACCGACCCAGCCGGGTCAGACACGAGTAAGCATCACCAATCAGCAAGCATCAAAAGGGCCACAAGGTACCGATCCACGAACAACCTAGGGGGGACCACTGGTACTGCAAATAATGATAGAGATAAAGGAAGTGATAATAGATATAATAGACACAGGCGTAACGTCCTGTGCATGATAAGGGAATGAATACTGCCCTAGACCCAGAGTTTGTGGCAACAACATCTAAATAGATTCTATTTTAAAGTATAATTAAATAATAACATTAAGTAAAACGATGCCAGGGCCAACACTACCAGAGCGGCTTCAGAGAGACTAAACGGCTAAGATTATATAGGAGTTTAGAGAAAAAAAGGAAGAGAAAAAGGGAGAACATCAGGCATAATATAGGTAGGGCTAAGCAAAGCCCCAGTTAGAAATTGGGATAGTCACAGAGTATTAATATCAATGAAGATTATATGTAGCCATATATGATTGGGAACCCAGTCCTATATCTCATTGGCTAACATAAATTGATAGATAATAATGGTAAATTAAAATAAATGAACCACTAATAGCATGGCAAGGACTCACAAAGGACAATAGAGAAACCAAACAAACAAAAAAGTACAACAAGTAATTGTTACCTGGTGTAGAAAAGCTATCTAGCAGAGAAGCTGCTAAAAGATGTGTGGCACATTGAGGCTGCAGCGCTGCTTGGGCCAGTCTAAACATAAACAGCCATAATTAGGGCATAGCTAGAAGGTTGCTGGTGGAACTAGGTATAAAGCCAGAGTTTGTGATGCATATAGAACACTTACCGAACTTTAGGTAATGCAGATAGATTCTTGTAGGGCCGGACCGCAGCGGTGATGTATGGTGTGGCTCGCTCCACACTGAATGAGGTGTGTGCTTCCTGGCTTAATATAGGTCCCCCGTGCGCTGAACGTCAGAAGCGTCTGACATCATGCGCACCGGCCACAAAGAAGGGGTTTACCGCGCATGCGCCGGCCGGCGCTAGCGCTTCTGGGAGTTGTAGGAATTCCCCCAGAGCGCTGAAGGGCGGATCAGACCCTGGGCCGCTCGATGGAGAGAGAGCGGTCCGTAAGGGTGCCACTACAAAATGAGGGCTACCCTCTAGTCCTCGATTGAGGACGGAAGGTAGCTCCGTGTAGTGGCTTGGGTGGCCACTAGGTTGGGGACCAAGTCTTGAACCCATATGATGCTACTGAGTTGATAGATGAGTGGTGCTCCCCCTTGAGGTTAGCCACTGTAACGACACTACCCAGAGGAACATAGGTAAATATTGGTGTAAAAACAAGCATGTTCTGAAGAGAAGGGGAATTTTAATCCTCAACATAAATATGATATTGGATCGAAACAATAAAGACAAAATAGTTTTATGGCGTTAACCATTATGATATACAAGACCACAGAAAATATTGGTCTGACGGCGGCATACAATAATATGACATCCTATCCATAAACAATGTATACTTGTATGCAGGGATGGACTGGCCATAGGGACTACAGGGAGTTTCCCGGTGGGCCGATGGCTCAGTGGGCCGTTTTTTAAAACAGAGATGCTGCTTGGAGGACTTTTTCTACTGCCCTGGCAGCACCCCAGTGTGCAAGCACTCAGGCTTTCACACTGGGACTGCAGCGGAAGCATTTTTCAGTCGCTTTACAGGCACTATTTTTAGCCCAAAAGTGCCTAAAAAACACATCAGTGTAAAAAGGGGTCCTACACTCACCCCCTCTCTTTTACACTCACTCTCTTTTTCTTACACTAACCCCCCTCTCTCACCCCCTTTCCCTCAACCCTCCCTCTCTCTCTCATTCCCCTCTCTCTCACCCTCTCATGATATACAATAATGGATGTAGGGGCCTTTTGGTGGGTGTGATTTTTCGGGGTGGTGGTGGGGGCGGGGGCAGCATTTTATTGAATTAAAGTGGGCCGGTCTGGATGAAGTCCAGGGCCAAATTTTTGTCCCAGTCCAGCCCTGCTTGTATGTGTGTGCATTAGCAGATACTGTAGGAACCTTAAGTGAAACCAAAAAATGCTGACAATGACGTCTCGCAGAGAACAACCATGCCTAGCGTCAACACATTTTATAAATAGATGACAGTAATGTTTAAATACATTAATATATCTAAATTCACTGCATCCAAACAGAAAAAAACAAGAAAAAAAGAGGAAAAAACAAGAATTAAACATACCCTGTATTTACATGAAAAGTGGTGAGATGTGGCACTTATAGTTAGATTTCAAAACATCTCTAAGCCTTAGATTGTGCTTACTACCAATAAAGCCTCCCAAAAAGTCCTTACGGCATTAGGCCTAAGTTTACAGAAAACACTTATAGGAATGCATTTCATTAATGCCTGGGGGAATTGTCGCCCCCAGTCGTTCTATCCAGAACGTTTCCTTCTGAAGTATGCGTTGATCCCAGTTGCCCCCTCTGGGGTCCTCGGGTATTACGTCTAGGACTATAAATTTTACCTGAGATACATCAAATTTATGATATAGACCTAGGTGTCTACTCACAGGAGTTATCATTTTGGCAAATTGCGAATAATATATATGATCGTACATACGTCTTTTAAATTCTCTAATTGTCTTACCGACATAAAATGCTCCGCAATTGCATAACATCAAATAAACAACTCCCCTAGTAGTACATGAGGCTTGAAACGGGGGTTTAAAAATTTCACCATTGGGTAACTTAAATTTGGTGCCTTCAAGTATCCAAGGGCAGTAGGAACATTGCCCGCATTTGGTGAGGCCTCTAACTATGCCAACCATTGTCTGTTTGGGTTTGTACTCACTGGCAGTGAGTTTACTTCCCAGAGATGGACACCTGCGAAAAACGATTTCAGGTCTATCCCTGACATATTTGCCCAATACTGGGTCTTCAGAAAGAATATGCCAATGTCGCTCTAGACAATTGCGCAAGGTTCCACGCTGGGTAGCAAATTTTGTAATAAATTTAGTTGTTTGTAGCTGGTCGTCTTTTTTACATTGTGAATTTAATAGGGGCGTTCTGTTTTTTTGGAGGGCTTGGTTATAGGCTTTCCTTAAAAGGGTTTTACTGTAGCCACGTTGGAATAAGCGGTTACGCAATTCTCTTGCTTGGTTTTTAAAGTCTAAATCAAAAGTGCAGTTCCTGCGTAGTCGGAGATATTGTGCATAGGGGATACTGTGCACTAATGTTTTAGGGTGCGCGCTGTCCGCGTGCAGAAGAGTATTTCCTGCGGTGTCTTTTCTAAATAGTTTTGTACTAACGTTATCATTACAATCCCTAAAGATCAGCACGTCTAAAAAGGATATGACATTTAAGTCCCAATTGTATGTAAACTTTAAATTAAAGTGGTTGATATTTAATACATTCAAAAATTCTTCCAAGAGCTGTGGCGTGCCTGTCCAGATGACAAAAACATCATCAATATATCTATACCAGCAGGCTAGCCGGCACAGATATTGATGATACGACTCAGTAGCAAAAATCTCACGCTCCCACCCCCCCAGGTACAAGTTGGCATAGGCCGGTGCACAACATGTGCCCATGGCCACTCCTTGTACCTGGAGGTAGTGGGAGCCGTGAAATGAAAAATAGTTATGTTTCAATATGAAGAATAAAAAGGAAATGATAAGTCGCTGGAAGTTCCATTCCCTGTGATCAGTTTCCATTAGGAATGATTCTACTGTTTTTAGGCCTTTATCATGTGGAATGCTGGAGTACAGCGCCTCCACATCAATTGTAACAAATAAGGCGTCTTGAGGAATGGTAAGTCCATCTAATTTCCTTAAAAGGTCAATTGTATCCTTTACATAGGAAGGTAAACTAATGACATGTGGCATGAGGAAAAAATCGACAAAACGGCTTGTATTCTCTGTAATAGAGCCGATGCCTGAGATGATTGGGCGTCCTGGCGGATTTTGTCTATTTTTGTGGATCTTAGGAATGGAATAGAAAATAGGTTCTCTAGGAAAAGGTATGTTAAGGAACTCATAAGTCTGTTTGTCGATCAATGCCTCTGTAAAGGCTGAGTAAATAAGGATTTTAAACTCTAATTTGAATTGGTTAATCAGATCTTGAGTGATCGGTTTATACCAATCCCGATTATCCAAGATGTCATAGCACATTTTCTCGTATTGGTCATGGGTCTGTAACACAATGTTGCCCCCTTTATCGGAGGACTTAATGATTGTGTCCGTTCGTATTTGCAGGTTTTTGAGAGCATTAAGGAGGTGCTTAGGTAGATTGGAGGGTAATGATGTTGAGGGCATAATCTTGATCTCTCTGACTGTTGCCATGAGAAATGCGGCTATCTGAGGGTTAGTGTTTAAATCAGGGAATTGGTCAGACTTTTTTTTTAAAATCTTTGTTTTTTTGTTGTACGCTTGAGTTGGTCCATCTATTGGCGTCGGGTTAGAGGTCTCATTCTCGTCCAAGAGGAGAATGAGATCTCTGAGTGCTCTAAATTCTTTCATAGAGTATTTTTTAATTTGTTCAGATTCTTTTTCCTCTATTTTTATCAGGATCAAAAATAAATTTATATGTCAATTTACGTGCAAACAGGTAAAGGTCTTTAATTACTTCATACTTGTCAAGATTAGAATTGGGGCAGAAACTAAGGCCTAGTTTCAGTACAGTTAGTTCGTCTTGGGAAAGTGGATAGGGGGTTAGATTGATTACACTTAATTCCTCGGAAATGGCTGGTTCAGGGAAGTCTCCCCTAAAGGGACTTCCGGAGTGTGTGTATTTACTCTATTTGTATTAGAAGGCCTTGCTAATTGTATATTGATAGCAGCTGGGCCATTACTACCACCTTCTGCTCCACGGGATATTTCCGGGAGCGTAGGGGGTACTTGTAGAGTGGGTTGGGTGTGTAATTGTTGGAGAGCCTGAGCTGCAATAGGGCCCATGTAGGCATATTGTGACAGGTCAAAACTAGGTGTTCTCCCATCACCTCTAATCTGGCCACCCTGTGCTGGTGCATGTGGAATAAAGTTGCCCGTATTAGTTGGCTTTTTCTTACTATTGGGTGTGTTGGGGTGCCCACCACCATGAAAACCCCGCTTACGTGCTCCGGGTGCGTATGTAGAACTTGCCATTTGTGTCCGAGGAATCTGTGAAAAAGAAGAAATAGAGGAGTCAGATTCGCTTTCAGCCTCAGATAACTCAGTATTTCTCCCTCTATTATAGGCCTTGAAAATGGGACCACGTCCTCGTCCTCTTGGCGTTTGATCCCATTTATATGCATAACCTTCCAAATATGCTGTTTTGTCTCTTTCAAATTTCGCCAGTTTTTTTGAAATGATGGTTTTATTGGTCTTATCAAGGAATAATTTTAATTCTTGACTCTTTTCTTCAAATTTAGCATGCGTCTTAATAGATATATATTTATTATGTAACAAGGCTAGTTCCTGATCCAGCATCGCTGTATCTAGGGAATACTGTGATAGTAATAGTTGCATGCAATCCTGGCTACATTTGTTTAGCACGCCTTCCCAGGAGTTTTTAAGATCCTGGGAGGTGTGTTTAATTGTAGGAAAAAGCTGGACTCTTAGACCTTGAGGGCTAATATTTTCACGAATGTAATATTTAAAATATTCCATGTGCCAATGGAGATTGGATTTTCGTTTCAAAAGTTGTTTAAGCTTATCGAAATAGATTTTTAAGTCATCAGTGTCTTTGTTTGACCCATTATAGGAGGTCTGAAATTCATTCATTAGCCCTGACCAGGCTGTGCCTACAAAGTCCATTTTAGTAACCTCTATCCAAAACAGATGGAAGCGAAAGGGGAGACTAATGCAGATTCAAAAATTGTAATAGAGAAAAACTTCAGAACAATGGAATAGATATCTCTAAAATTGAATAGACCAAGACCGTACCAAAGAGGCCAGGCCCTAGCGGACGCATAGTCAGCATAAATTGAAAAGCAAAAACAGTTCCATGTGATCTACCATTCACAAACAACAACAAAAAAAACACAAAAAGAAAAATTGTTAGTGAAACGAAAATTCTAAATATTTTACAGAACATGCAAAAATGGTAATTAGGGCTGACCACCAAAGTGGACAGAAATTGGTGCTTCCACCTACAATTATGTAAAGTTTTGATTGCTTTGCCCTTGGATGGCAATCAGTCATCCTTAAGTAACATAGTGCCGCATCCTACAGATATGTTGAGAAGGAGGGGGAGCGAAAAATGGACTTTGTAGGCACTTTTTATATAAAAAATACAAAATTTAAATTAATAATCACATTGACAATATAAACAAAATAATAAATAAATTGATTAATAAAACATGTGTCGGATGATTAGAACCAAAGACTGTGGGCCGTGCTGAGGGAATCGGTTGGTATAGATCACTGAAGCTTCTCTGCTAGATAGCTTTTCTACACCAGGTAACAATTACGTGTTGTACTTTTTTGTTTGTTTGGTTTCTCTATTGTCCTTTGTGAGTCCTTGCCATGCTATTAGTGGTTCATTTATTTTTATTTACCATTATTATCTACATATAATCTTCATTGATATTAATACTCTGTGACTATCCCAATTTCTAACTGGGGCTTTGCTTAGCCCTACCTATATTATGCCTGATGTTCTCCCTTTTTCTCTTCCTTTTTTTCTCTAAACTCCTATATAATCATAGCAGTTTAGTCTCTCTGAAGCTGCTCTGGTAGTGTTGGCCCTGGCATCGTTTTACTTAATGTTATTATTTAATTATACTTTAAAATAGAATCTATTTAGATGTTGTTGCCACAAACTCTGGGTCTAGGGCAGTATTCATTCCCTTATCATGCACAGGACGTTACGCCTGTGTCTATTATATCTATTATCACTTCCTTTATCTCTATCATTATTTGCAGTACCAGTGGTCCCCCCTAGGTTGTTCGTGGATCGGTACCTTGTGGCCCTTTTGATGCTTGCTGATTGGTGATGCTTACTCGTGTCTGACCTGGCTGGGTCGGTCAGGAGGTGGTCTTCTCCGTAGGGTGATGCCTCTGTTTCTAACGCTCCTCATTTGAACAAAATATCATCCCATGTGGTGAGTTAATTTTTACAGGAATTCTGCAGGCCTGTTTTTTTTTTTTTTTATCAGGTCCAGGTCTCCGGCATTCTGTTGTTACTTGTTTATTGATATATTTACTTCTTATGTTTCAGTTCCAAGCTCCCGATGAAGCGGACCAGCTCCGCGAAACTAGTAGAGCCAATTGTGGAACACTATACATGGTTAAAGGATTGAACCAAGAGTGGACCAGTGCGAACCGAAGTTCTTCAGTGATCTATACCAACCGATTCACTCAGCACGGCCCACAGACTTTGTTTCTAATCATCCGACACATGTTTTATTAATCAATTTATTTATTATTTTGTTTATATTGTCAATGTGATTATTAAATTAAATTTTGTATTTTTTATATAAAAAGTGCCTACAAAGTCCATTTTTCGCTCCCCCTCCTTCTCAACATATCTGTAGGATGCGGCACTATGTTACTTAAGGATGACTGATTGCCATCCAAGGGCAAAGCAATCAAAACTTTACATAATGCTATGCATTAGTACATAGAAAAACAAAAACACCTGCAAGCAGAAATTTTTAAATTTTCAACATTTCTATGACAGAAGCATCAACAGCATCCAAAACAGACAATGAGGCATCCAGAAAAGCATTTGTTTCTGTTGGTTTTCCTATGCTTTAGACTAGAGTGTGGGCTTATAGCTTGACGTGCTAATGAAGTTTTGGTAAGATGTATTTGTTTTTCTAATGTCAAAATATTATAGAAAGGAAATTGTATTTTTTTTTAAGATGTACTGTATCACTCACAGCAAGTTACTATATACCCAAAGACAATTAACCCACAATGACATCACACAATGGTTTGGAAAAATGTATTCTCGCATACTCTTTCCTTAAAGAGACCCTGTCACCAACTTCAAAACCTACAGATAAAAGTACAGAAAAATGAAAGCACAATTACAAAGCACGATAAGCTTACCAGAGTTAAGAATCTAAGAATCTGTTGCCTCTAAAGTCAACTGCTGTGATAGATGCTTTTTTTCTGCATCTACTAAATCATCTTCTTTACATGCTGGAGGAAGTACAGTTCCTGCTGTATTTCCAGACAGCTCGTATGTACTGTATTCACTGCAGTTCTCATTTACCCCAAGTCATGTCTTCCATCTCCCTTTTCTGGGGTCTACAAGAGCTTAAATACCAGAAGTACAGCAGGGGAAAGTATATATATATATATATATATATATATATATATATATATATATATATATATATATATATATATATATATATATATATATATATATGTAGTGCCTGGTTACTTTAGGTACCAGTGCTATCTAAATTTAGAGGGAGATCAGAGTGTAGTTATACTCTGATTCAAATTGTTATGTGCAAAACAGGGTCTCTGTCTCAGCTTGGCTGTGCTCTAGGCTATTCTGTTGCGCTGGAGTGTTCTCCCAACCCCGGTGCTGCAGGAGGCAGCAGTGGAGTCAAGTGTTGGGTGCTCTTTCCCAGCAGCCAATCAGGAGGGTTTGACCTTGCTGTGCATGCTGGAGAGGGGTATTTATGAGGCAGACGCCATTGGTTCTGGGTCTTCTTCGAGTGTGGCACCCACCTTTAGGGTGACCACATCATGGCGCCCGGGCGTTATGGTCTACCTGGCCAGGCATTGTTTTGCTAATCGAATTGTACAGTATGTCTGGAAGGCCACCAAGGAGAGTGTCAGGAAAGGTTCCATCCGCTGGTGATATTTATTATTATTGTTTGGCTCGCAGTACTGCGGTTCACCAGCAGGTGTCTCCTGGCAGTTTGAAACTGTCAGGGGAACTTCTCCCTGCTGGTGTTATATCATCCTATCCTTATCCCAGGCCCTTCCTGGACCTGTCCCGTCTGTATCCTGATTTCCTTTGGATCCCTGCCCCGCAGCCTATCAATCCTTGCTCTCCCTGTCCGTCTTGCTCTTTGTCCTCCATCCTGCTGATATCCCCCGTTGTATGACCTCGGCTTGGCTTGTTTACGTTTACGGTATCTCCCCTGCATTTGTATATACTATTTGTTGTGGGTTTTGCACTGGTTGTTTTCACTTGTTTGTCACCTTTTTAATAAATACCTTTTTCTTTCACTTATATGCATTTCTGGTCTCCTCTATGCAGTCGCACAGTCTGGTCTACTAGCTTCTCTGACAGAGAGACAGACACTCACAGGCCACTAAAAGAGGGCAAGCAGGCTCTGTGTCTACAGCCAACAGTGCTGGTGGTAGACACAGTGCATCCTCAGCACGTGGCCGTGGGGCACGTTTGGCCTTTTTTCAGCAGCTGGCCGTGTTGAGCCACAACATGCAGAAGCCGTCCTCATCCTCCTCATCCTCTGTCACCCAGGCTCAGAGTACTTTGTCTGCCAATGCAGCTGCCAAAGCGGCCTCTTCCATCGGCTCAATGTCATCAGTCACTCCTTGCCCCACCATTATGCCCTGAGGAGTCCTCTGAACTGTTCGACCACAGTGTAGGGTACATGCTGCAGGAGGATGTGCAGCATTTTGAAGGCTCCGATGATGGTACCCAGGTTGAGGATGAAGGCAGTAACATGAGCCCAGAGAAAGGGGGTGCCCAAGAAGAACAAGAAACTGGCCACCATGTTCCCCCAGCTGCAGCATACTGCCAGGTTTGCTCCAATGGCGAGGAGGGAGGGGATGATGAGGTCACTGACTCTATGTGGGTGCCTGATAGAAGAGAGGAGGAGGAGGCACATCTCCAACGAGGCAAGTTCCGCATGTGCAAAGTGCTGCTGACGTTTTTCAAATGTTCTTTGGTGTGGGCCTTTTTTGAGACGTGTGCAGTAGATCGCACCGTTGCTGTTTGCAACATATGTTGGAAGCGTATCACGCATGACCAAAACACCAGTCACTTGGGCACCACATGCTTGACCAGACATATGTCAACCTGCCATGCAGTCTGTTGGCAACGGTGCTTAAAAGACCCACACCAAAGAACAAGGCGGACATCTCCTTGCTCCTCATCAGCTGGGATCTCCAACCCCACTATACCTTTAGTCCTCTCAAAGACCTGCACTGAGAGGAATCAAGATGTAGAATTAGGTGTTTCAAGCACTTCCAGGCAATCTGCTAGCGGTACACCAACATCCGATTGTAGCAGGCAAATTTCCCTACACCAGTTGCTAAACCGTCAAAAGAAATTTGGCTCAGCAGCTTAATGCTAGTTTGGCTAAATTGCTAGCACTCCAACTGCTGCCTTTTCAGCTGGTAGACTCTGCCCCCTTTTGAGAATTTGTGGAATTTGCAGTACCTCAGTGGTAGGTTCCCAAACGCCATTTTTTTCTCGGAAGGCCATTCTGGCTCTCAACCGACATTTGGAAGGCAATGTCTTGGCCTAGTTGGACAGGGCAGCCAGTGGTAAGGTGCATATTACCACTGACTCATGGTCCAGCAGGCATGGACAGGGACGTTTCATGGTGCACTGGGTAACCCTGCTGGCAGCTGGAAAGGATGCAGGACAGGGTGCAGTATTGTTGGAGCTTGTTCGGCCACCACACCTCCAAAATGCTGGTAGTGTTTATTCTGCACACCTCTCTCCTCCACCCCCTCCTCTTCTTCTTCCTCTATGGCCTCTTCCTGTGCAGATTTGTCCTCGGAACCAGCGGTGCTCCGTAGGCGTTCTAGGGGCTACAGAAGCACTCAGGCAAAAAGATGCAATGCGGTGCTTAAGTTGGTCTGCTTAGGGAACAGGAGCCACACAGAGGCAGAGATACTTTCAGCTCTTCAGGGGCAGGCTCATAGGTGGTTGATGCAATGCCAGCTTCAGCCAGGAATGGTGGTTTGCGGCAATGGCACCAACCTCCTCTCCGCCCTCCGACAGGCACAGTTGACCCATGTTCCTTGTTTGGCTCACATCCTTAATTTGGCGGTGCAGTGGTTCTTGTGCAGGTAGCCAGGCTTACAGGATCTCCTTAGGCAGGCCAGGAAAGTCTGTGGGCATTTCCGCCAGTCATTTAATGCCAGTGCTTGGCTGGCTGACCTTCAAAAGGAAAATAACCTGTCCAAGAACCGCCTCAACTGTGACATGCCCACCAGGTGGAACTCAATGTTGGCAATGCTGTAGCATCTTTACACACAGCAGAGGGCAATCAATGAGTACCTGTGCTAGTATGGCACCAGGAAAGGGTCAGGGGAGCTTGGCTTTATTGCCACGTCAGTGGCTACTGATGAGGGAGGAAGAGGAGGACTTCCTTACCTCTCAAGGCCCCCTTTATCCAGACAGTATTCCTGCAGGCCCAACGCTCACACAGGAAGAGGAGGAGGAGGATTGTGTCAGCATGGAGGTGGAGCCTAGCACTCAGCATCAGCAGAAATCTTCAAGTGATCATTTACATTCCCCAGAAACCCATGGACTTGCACGTGGCTGGGAGGAGGTGGTGGCTGTGGATCATGTCACCCTTATTGACCCAGAGGACTCCGGATCGAATGCCTCAGCAAACCTATGCTTCATGGCCTCCCTGATCTTGCAAAGACTGCAAAAGGCCCCTTTAGATTTGTGGTATCAAGGAGAGGGATCACTACTGGCTGGCAACCCTTCTTGATCCACGTTATAAGGGTAAGGTTGCGGAACTTATCCAGCCTTCGCAGAGAGAGCAGAGGATTAAACATCTTCATGAGGCCTAGCAGAAAGGTTTGTGCTTTGCGTTTCCAGAGTCTGGGAGGTTACAATTTCCTGGTACTCCTGGACAACGTGTTGCTGAGGCTTCAGTCAGTCACAGAAGGAGCAGTGGAGAAGGTGGCCATCTGACCGATGTGTTCAGACAATTTTTTAGTCCACAGTCCCAAAGTCTGATTGTTTCCAGCAACCATCGCCAGCGTCTGATTTACATGGTGCAGGAATACCTAGGGGCAAGATCAGACTTGGAGACCTTTCCAACCAAAAATCCACTGGCTTACTGGGTCTTGAGGATGGATCACTGGCCAGAGCTTGCACAGTATTTAAATGAGCTACTGGCCTGTCCTGCATCCAGCGTTCGATCTGAACGGGGAAAGGGAGTTACCGCTCCAGGTGCGTATGCTTATACAATCAGTATCTTTTCAGGAAATCAAGGGCGCTGGCAATGGGCAAGGCAAGTAATAGAGAAGATAAATGGACAGCCACACTCCAAAAAAACCTTGATGGTTGTCTTTATTTGTAAAAAAAATAAACATTGGCACTACAAATCACAGCAAAAACAGGGATTAACAGTCTACGCATTTCACACTATTGGTTAGTGCTTAATCATGGCTATCTGTTCTATTTGAATGCACATTCAGTGCTTCTGGAGGCTTTGTAACCGATCACAGAGTGCGCCTGTCCCCAGACTCAGTCGATCGACTCACCTTCATAAAAATTAGTCTTGGATCACCAGCTACCATGCACCTGATGCTGATGTCACCAAATCATTTTACTATGAATGTGAGATCTCTTTAAGATGGCCCATGCTGATGCTGAGTGACTATCCTGTTATTCTGAGTGACTATCCTATTCCTCCTCAATGTTCATGTTGATATCTTCTAAGAACATTTCTGTTTCTGGGCACCACCACCAGTGGCTAAGGCCCAATTTTTCTGCCCCTGTTTAACAAGGGCGTGTAATTACAATTTTTGCTGTAACATTTCGCAGCAGGGCTTGTTCCTGTGCTAAACTAGAGTATCTGTGAGGGATTGCAGTGTTGTGGCACCACCACAACTGCCTGAGGCCCAATTTTTCTGCCCCTGATTAACAAGGGTGCATAATTAAAATTTTTGATCTAATATTTCTCAGCAGGGCCCATTTCTGTGCTCAACAAGAGTATCTGTGAGGTTTTACAGTGTTGTGCCACAACCACCACTGCCTAAGGCCCAATTTTCTGCAGAGTATATAGGGCAGGCCGTATAGTATATACAGGCGGTCCCCTACTTTCAAACATCAGACTTTCAAACGACTCCTATATACAAATGGAGGGAGACAATAGGAAGTGAGAGGAAATCTAGGAAGGGAAATTCTCTCCTGTAAGAGTTAATATGGGAAAAGGGTGTCTCCCCACTGATGCTTTATCACCAATATGTGTTTCCCTAATTCCCCCAAATTTTCAAAATCCAATTGTTATTGGGACAGAAAGTGAGGTCAAATCTTCTGAACAGGGGCATAGACAGCAAAACAAATGTTACAGGAGTGATAAACCTTCCCTATGCTATCCAAAAAGCTTAAAAATGTATTTTTTGGCTGGAGCTACACTTAAAAATGTACCTGTTCCAAATTAGAAACAGATTCAAGAAAAAACCTACAGTCCCTGTCTTGTTTGGACCATCTGTATACTGCTGTTCAGAGTATATAGGGCCTGGGGGGAACCCCACGCCTTTTCTTTTTTTTATTTGGGTGTGGGGTTCCCCTTAATGTCCATATAAGACCCAAAGAGCCTGGTAATGGGCTGGGGGCCCATGCTATATTTCTCAATAATTTTCATCTATATTGCCGGGACCCAACATTACATTACAGCCACAAGCAGTTTTAAATGACTTGTATTTCTTTAGAAATGTCATTTTGTGCAGGGACTGTTCTAAACACGGGAAAAAAAATCATTTTTTTGCATTGATGCATGTCCCCTGGGGCAGAACCCGGGTCCTCAAACACTTTTTAGAACTATAACTTGCATATTAGCCTTTAAAATGTTCACTTTTTATTTTTGACGTTCGAGTCCCATAGTCCCAAGTAAATAAATAAGATATTGTTTACTAAGCAGATTTCAGATGTGTGTGCTTCCATAACTAACTTTATATCATTGTACCTAGCAGGGTGTTTTTTTTTATGGAGGGAGGAATTGAAAGAAGGAAATGTTTTTAATGTGTGACATTAATTTACATAACTGAATTAATATGGTGCAGGTACCTAGGAGGCTGGTACTTATGCACAATAAGGTGTATGTTGGCCAGACTAGAGGGTGCCAGGTGACACATCAATGGGGTGAAAACTTCCTCGTAGAGGTGGTGTCTTAATCTTAGCAGTCCTATAGAGAAGCTCTCGGTTAATGGACAGGTGGGACACCAGAACTGAACATGGGGGAGATACACCTGGTTGATGTCTCACCTAAGAGGTGGAAACCCTGCATAGGTAATGCCAGTGACTACACACAGGAGCATGCTCTGTTAAATAAACGGAACTAATGCTGGCTACCAGGGTACAGTATGCCTTCACCACATGGCACTTCAACATCTCACAGTGGTTGATAAAGACCTATTACCCTATATGTGCTGAGTATACACTGAATCAAGTGCGATCATGGTACCAGTGGCTTGCTCCCAGAGAGGTGCATACACAGAATGAGGTTCATGCAGGACGTGTATTTCTGAAGAGTATGCCAAAGAGGAGGAATGTATTCAGCACTATATTAGGGGAATAGGAGCTGGGATGGGTGTTGTTAATGGAATGGACATCGGTCCTCTGAGGAAAAAACTCTCAACCATAGCTTCAGACAGTAATTGGTTTTGGTTTTGATGCTCAGAGAGAGATTGTTGACATCCTTAATAACATTCAACAAAGTCACATAAATACCCAGTGTAAAGTGGCTCAGGATTTTATCCACCACTTTGAGAGGTTGGTAGATAGTGTGGTGATACAGGGCGAAAATATGTCATGGGTAGGGTTGAGCGAACCCGAACTGTAAAGTTCGGGTTCGGTACGGACTTTGGGTTTTTCCCGAACCCGAATAATTGTAAAAAGTTTGGGTCCGGGATCGGAGTTCGGGAAAAAAAATGCGTGGAGGTCCCCGCAAATTGAATTACCAGACCCTTTAGGTCTGGTTTGGATATTAAGGGGAACCCCGCCGTCAATTTAAAAAAAAAATGACGTGCCGTTCCCCCTAAATATCCATAACCAGACCCTTCAGGTCTGGTATGGATATTAAGGGGAACCCCGCCGTCAATTTAAAACAAAAATTACGTGCGGTTCCCCCTAAATATCCATAACCAGACCCGTTATCCGAGCATGTTGACCTGGCCGGCCGCAGAAAAGAGGGGGGACAGAGTGCGGCCCCCCCTCTCCTGAACCGCACCAGGCCACATGCCCTCAACATGGGGAGGATGTCCCCATGTTGATGGGGACAAAGGGTCTCATCCCCACAACCCTTGCCCGGTGGTTGTGGGGGTATGCAGGCAGGAGGCTTATCAGAATCTGGAAGACCCCTTTAACAAAGGGGACCCCCAGATCCTGACCCCCCTCTTTGTGAAATGGTAATGGGGTACACTGTACCCCTACCATTTCACGAAGGAAGTGTAAAGTCTTGTAAAAAAAACACACACACACACCGTAGAATAAAGTCCTTTATTAATAAAATAAAAAAACTCCAGCGGTGATAATCCACTCGTTCCCGGCTTCCTGCTCCAACGTTGTCCCGATCCTGCAACGGCTTGCGGGTGATCTCCAGCGATGAGAAGATCGAGCGACGGCCGGGTGATCTCCGCTCCAGCGATGAGAAGATCCATCCGGAGCGCAGCATCCCCAACCTCCTCTCACCGCTGGACATAGCCCAGCGAATGAGCGGCTGGAGCTGTGACATTACTTATATAGAGGAGGCAGGGCCACCCATCACGTGACCCCGCACCCTCTGACGTACCCTCTGCTACGTCACTGGGGAAGCCCGGCTTCCCTCTTCCTGGGCTTACCCAGTGACGTAGCAGAGGGTACGTCAGAGGGTGCGGGGTCACGTGACGGGTGGCCCTGCCTCCTCTATATAAGTAATGTCACAGCTCCAGCACGTCATTCGCTGGGCTGTGTCCAGCGCTGAGAGGAGGTCGGGGATGCTGCGCTCCGGATGGATCCTTTCATCGCTGGAGCGGAGATCACCCGGCCATCGCAGGATCTTCTCATCGCTGGAGATCACCCGCAGCCGTCGCAGGATCGGGACAACGTTGGAGCAAGAAGCCGGGAACGAGTGGATTATCACCGCTGGAGTTTTTTTCTTTTTTATTAATAAAGGACTTTATTCTACGGTGTGTGTGTGTGTTTTACAAGACTTTACACTTCCTTTGTGAAATGGTAAGGGTACATTGTACCCCATTACCATTTCACACAGGGGGGGGTCAGGATCTGGGGGTCCCTTTTGTTAAAGGGGTCTTCCAGATTCTGATAAGCCTCCCGCCCGCATACCCCCACAACCACCGGGCAAGGGTTGTGGGGATGAGACCCTTGTCCCCATCAACATGGGGACATCCTCTCCATGTTGAGGGCATGTGACTTGGTGTGGTTCAGGAGAGGGGGGGCCGCACTCTGTCCCCCCCTCTTTTCTGCGGCCGGCCAGGTCAACGTGCTCGGATAACGGGTCTGGTTATGGATATTTAGGGGGGACCGCACGTCATTTTTGTTTTAAATTGACGGCGGGGTTCCCCTTAATATCCATACAAGACCTGAAGGGTCTGGTTATGGATATTTAGGGGGAACCGCACGTCATTTTTTTTTAAATTGACGGCGGGGTTCCCCTTAATATCCATACCAGACCTAAAGGGTCTGGTTATTGAATTTGCGGGAACCTCCGCGCATTTTTTTTTCTAAAAGTCCGTGTCCCATTGACTACAATGGGGTTCGGAAGTTCGGGTTCGGGTTCGGGTTCCCGAACCCGAACTTTTTTTTTAAGTTCGGGTTCGGACCCGAACCCGAACATTCAGGTGTCCGCTCAACTCTAGTCATGGGCTCTGGCATGCACACAGGGTCAGGCGGAATTATCGACCAGCATTAAACTGATTGTACAATCTCTGTATGAGGGGAAGTGGCCTGATGAGCTAGCATCACCGCTCAGTAAGACTTTGCCAAAACACGTCGCTTACACTAATCCAAATTGATGGTCGAAATGCCTGGATGGGCTATACTAGTTTGGATTGTGAAAGGTGTTGTTCTGTATGATCCCATAGATCATACAGAACATGCAGACTCGGTCTGTATATTTGGTGGCATCAGTGGGCTTACTGACTGGGGATTCTACCTTATTGCATCTGAGGCTAAATTACCCACATGTGATCAGGGAGGATGGAAGGTGGAAGCAGGTTTATGTTTCCCTCTGTCCTAAGCATGACCATGATGTCCTTTGCATGCCGGGTCAATACACGGTGGTGAACAGAAATACTGGGGAAATAATTTACTCTGTATTCTGGATGGAGAGATCATTGCTGGAAGGGAAGCAACGAATGCTCGGATAAGGGTCCAGTGGGGATTTTTGGGGGGACTCCACGCCATTTTTTTTTATTTGGGGTGGAGTTCCCCTTAAAATCCACACCAGACCTGAAGGCTCTGGTATGGATATTTGGGGGGACCCCCCCACGTCTTTTTTTTTTTTTTACGGCGGGGTTCCCCTTAATATCCATTCCAGACCTGAAGGGCCTGGTAATTGAATTTGGGGGAACCCCATGCTATTTTTTTTTTAAGAATGAATCCTCTCAGAAAGAAGAGCCGACAATTCATTATTGCCGCGAGTGAATTTTAAATGCCTTTTTTTCCTTCTGAATGTCATTTTGTGCAGGGACAGTTCTAAGTGCGGGAAAAATGCGCTATTTCACATGCTGACTTTACATCCCCCCTAGGTATGAAATGTAAAGGAATATTTCACTTTTATTGTTTCACTTTAAGCATTATTAAATTCACTGCTCCTGAAAAAACGGCCGTTTAAAAAAAAAGCATTGATACATATCCCCTGGGGCCAGGGCCGTCTTTAATATGGTTTGGGCCCTGGGCAAACATTTTTTTTGGGCCCCCCTCCAGCTTATTTTGGGCCTGGCTGGTTCACATGTATGTTTTGGGCGGTCCTCATTTGTGCAGGAACAGCAGCCCATTGATTTGAATGGGCTGCCATGCCTTTGTTTCCTGCAGAAAAAAGGTGCATTCAGCATTTTAAAAATACAGTTGCCTTGAAATCCATTCTGCTTTTGCACCATGCTACTTACCTACAGTTCTTGCACACACAAACGCACTGTGTTTTTAAAAGCGTGACCTAAACATCTAAAAATGCAGCAAGTTTGACAGTGCGGGAACTGCAGATAAGTCACAGCAGACAGCAGAATGGACAGACAGTGCTGTATTTCAGTGCTTGATGGGCATAGACGTGCCGTGTGTGCAGCCTATTACATGAGGCATGCGCTTTTCTTTGCAGGAAACGCAGGCATGGCGGTCTATTCAAATGAATGGGCTGCTGTGCCTGCGCAAATGTGGGCCTCCAAAACACATACATGTGAACCAGCCAGGCCCAAAATAAGCCCATCAAGCAGTTAAATACAGACAGTAATGCCATGTGCTCTGAGGCCTTACTCAGCCTGGACTGCAGGTCTGGTCTGTGATTTAAAGAGTTCCTCTATTTTACACATGGCATGGCATGGGGTCCCATGGTGCTAAAGCAGAATGGACAGACGGTGCTGTGACCCCCATGCCATGCCATGTGTAAAATAGAGGAACTTTTTAAAACACTGACCAGACCTGCAGTGAATCATCAAATATTATAAAGACTTTGGGCACACTCTACAGAAAACTTCTATTTACAATATAGATTAGCAAACAGTGACATACCTTGAGGAGCAGGACATGAAGAAGTCAGCCTCGGGAAGAGCAAACTGGGGATGTTATAAAATCACATTCTAATTCACTTTTATATACAAGCAGCACCCAGTGGCAGGAAGGGAGAAGTGCACGTCTAAAGGGAAGCCAGGGGTGCTGTACATTTTAAAACACTGGGAAGGGAAGCAGTACTGTCACTGGCTGCGTGCCGCTGATGATTTTCAGCCTGATTTGTGGGCAGCACAGGGGCTTAATGGGCAGCAGGGCCGCCATCAGGAATTATGGGGCCACTTACACAGCTTCAGGCATGGGCCCCCTTGAGCAGAGAACCGGGATGGGGGGGTGCTGACGTCTGAAATTGAGAAACAGGGGGGGGGGGGGGCTGCCGCAAATTTAGAAGCGGGGGGCCCTTTACAAAAAAAGAAATAAAGAAAGTAATAAATAAAAATATATATAAAAAAAGGGGTGTAGCCATCCGGGGCCCTGGGGACCTCTTGGCCCTTTAATAAAAAGAAAAAAAGAAATAAAAAATATATATAAAAAATATATTTTAAAAAGGGGGTTGCCATCTGGGACCCTGGGGACCTCTGGGTCCTTTAATAATAATACTAATAATAACATTTATATTATATATATATATATATATATATATATATATATATATATATATATATATATATATATATATATATATATATATACATATATATATATATATATATTATATATATATATATATATATATATATATATATATATATATATATATATAAAAGGGGGGTTGTCATCCGGGGCCCTGGGGAACTACGGGCCCCTGGGGACCACCAGACCTCTAAAAAAAAAATTGGCCCTTTAATAAAAAATAAAATAAAAATCTATTAAAAAAAAAAAAAAATGTATTTAAAAATAAATAAAAAAAGGGGGTTGCCATCTGGGGCCCTGGGGGGGCCTCCGAACCCCTAAAAAAAAATACAAAAAAATATATATATATATTTTTTTTTTTCAAAGGGGGTTGCTTTGGGCCCCCAACAGTGACAGGGCCCAGGGCACCTGCCCCATTTGCCCTGCGGTAAAGACGGCCCTGCCTGGGGCAGGACTCAGGTCCCCAAACACTTTTTAGGACAAAACTTGCATATTAACATTTAAAATGAACACTTTTGATTTCTCCCATAGACTTTTATAGGGAGTTCGGCGGCGGCTTTACATATTACTTGCAATGCGCCCTGAGCTACGCTGGTTCATGCACCTAATTAAGGCTTCACCCGGAGTAATAATTAGGCCATGAACCAGCGCAGGGCAGTGATAATAGTAAATCAGCCCTAGTGTATTTTAGTGCATTAAAATTAAAAAAAAAATGCGTTTGAAAAATCACTGCACTGTGTGGAAAAAAAATGCAACACTCACCATTTTTTTTTTTTTTTTTTTTTTTTAAAGTGTATTTTGTGCGTGTACTCGAGAGAGGAGCCAGACTGCAGGAGTTGGGAGTAGGCAGGCCTCCCCCAGAGGCAATCTGCCACCTTTCTCCATGCCCCGGGTGGCAATGGTGGGTGTGTGAGGGGGTCCTCCCACACAGCCCGCCCTACCTGCTCCGCTTTGAAGCCCAACGGGGCAGAGGGACTCCCTATAGGGGAGTGAGAGGATCTAGCCCGCTCAACCAGCCCCGTTAGTCCTTCGCCTCTCTTTTTAGAGACCGCGTGGTCAAAGTGCGTGCATGTTAACCCAATTTCGAGTGCGTGTAAGTGTGGTGGTTTTTGTGGGAGGGGGGTGGCCGTGCTAAGCGCAGGCTTACCTCGCATAGCATACCCACCGGGAGCCGGGCTGAGACCACCAAACTCAATTCACATGTAGCTGAGACCGGGATCCGAACCCCTAGCTGCAGAGGTGAATGGCTTGTCAACGCAGTGCCAATCGCGTTGAGCCACCGCAGCTCCCAAAACACTCACCATTTTAATCTGTAGGGCCTTTGCTTTAAAAAAAATTATAATGTTTGGGGGTTTGTAATTTTCTTGCATATAAATAAATATTTTTTCATTTAAACAAAAAGTGTCAGACAAGTGGCTTTGTCTTCAAGTGCTTAAAAGAGTGGATGATGTGTGACCTAAGCTTCCAAATGTTGTGCATAAAATGCCAGTTCAAAACCCCCCAAATTACCCCATTTTTGTTAAGTAGACTCCCCAAGCTATTTGCTGAGAGGTATGGTGAGTATTTTGCAGATCTTGCTTTTTGTCACAATGTTTTGAAAATTTAAAACAGAAAAAAAAAATGTCTTTCTTAGTTTTCAAAAACAAATGAGAGCTGCAAAATACTCACCATGCCTCTCAGCAAATAGCTTGGGGTGTACGCGACTTGCGGCGGTCGGGTCCCCTCGGGGAGCGATCCGGGACGACGGCACGGCTATTTGTTTATAGCCGCTCCGTCGCGATCGCTCCCCGGAGCTGAAGAACGGGGAGAGCCGTATGTAAACACGGCTTCCCCGTGCTTCACTATGGCACTGCATCGATCGAGTGATCCCTTTATAGGGGAGACTCGATTGATGACGTCATTCCTACAGCCACACCCCCCTACAGTTGTAAACACACACTAAGGGAACACTAACTCCTACAGCGCCCCCCTGTGGTTAACTCCCTAACTGCAACTGTCATTTTCACAGTAAACAATGCAATTTAAATGCATTTTTTGCTGTGAAAATGACAATGGTCCCAAAAATGTGTCAAAATTGTCCGAAGTGTCCGCCATAATGTCTCAGTCACGAAAAAAAACGCTGATCACCGCCATTAGTAGTAAAAAAAAAAAACATTTATAAAGATGCAATAAAACTATCCCCTATTTTGTAAACGCTATAAATTTTGCGCAAACCAATCGATAAACGCTTACTGCGATTTTTTCTACCAAAAATAGGTAGAAGAATACGTATCGGCCTAAACTGAGGGAAAAAAAAAATGTTATATATGTTTTTAGGGGATATTTATTATAGCAAAAAGTTTTTTCAAAATTGTCGCTCTTTTTTTTTATAGCGCAAAAAATAAAAACCAGAGAGGTAATCAAATACCACCAAAAGCAAGCTCTATTTGTGGGGGAAAAAGGACGCCAATTTTGTTTGGGAGCCACGTTGCATGACCGCGCAATTGTCTGTTAAAGCGACGCAGTCCCGAACTGTAAAAACACCTTGGGTCTTTAGGCAGCATTATGGTCCGGGGCTTAAGTGGTTAAGCTGACAAATGGTCCGTGGTTAAACTGAAGTCATTATTATGTATTTGGCGAATAATGTATTACTGGTATTTACGCTGGGCTCACTATATATCCTCCTTGTAAAGGTTTATTTTTATTTTTTTAAATAACAAACATATCATACTTACCTCCACTGTGCAGTTTGTTTTGCACAGAGTGGCCCTGATCCTCCTGTCTTGGCTCCTCCCCACAATTGCTAACCCGCTCTGGGAAGCTCTCTCCCGAGGGGGGTTAGCTTGTGGGCACGCTCCCTGTCATACACTCTGCGTCCATAGACACAGAGGGCCAGATTCACAGTGGAAATACGACGGCGTATCTGCTGATACGCCGTCGTATCTCTGTTTCTATCTATGCGACTGATTCATAGAATCAGTTACGCATAGATAGCCAGAAGATCCGACAGGTGTAATTGTTTTACACTGTCGGATCTTAGGATGCAATACCGCGGCCGCCGCTGGGAGGAGTTTGCGTCGTAAACCAGTGTCGGGTATGCAAATTAGGAGTTACGGCGATTCACGACGGATTTTCGCATTCGCTACGTTGCAGCTAGTCTAGTTTCCCGTTGCAAAGTTAGTCATCGTTTTAGGTGCCCTAACTTTAGTCAGCAAGCGTATTGCTGTCTAAAGTATGGCCGTCGTTCCCGCGTCGAAATTTAAAAATCAACGTCGTTTGCGTAAGCCGCCCGGGAATACCGAATTACGCTACGCGCGTCGCCGTTCGAAGAAATGACGTCACGGCGCGCAATGCACGACGGGAGTTCGGAAACGGAGCATGCGCGGTAGGTCCGGCGCAGGAGCGCGCCTAATTTAAATGGCATACGCCCATTTAAATTGGCCCGCCTTGCGCCGGAGGCGCAAGTGCTTGGTGAATCAGGCACTTGCGATGGAAAATTGCGGCGGTGTAACGTATCTACGATACGTTACGCCACCGCTCTCCAATGTGAATCTGGCCCAGAGTGTATGACCCAGTCCCTCCCCCTCCAGCGGCCATGTCATTGGATTTGACAGCAACGGGAGCCAATGGCTGCGCTGCTATCAATCTATCCAATCAACGCCGATACTCCGTGGAGAAGAGGGAGCTGGGGGATGCGCACAGCAGGTGAACAGGCTCAGGTAAGTAAAACAGTGCTTGGGGGCCAGTGACATTGAGGTGTTTTTTCACCTTAATGCATAGGATGCATTAAGGTGAAAAAACACAAACCTTTGCAACCCCTTTAATGTTTTGCACCAGTATACTTTAGTCACTCGAGTCTTATAGTACATTTTTCATTATATAGCTTATGTTCTGTTTGTATATTCTGCTATAATCACTGGTTGCTAAAAATGTTTTTGTAAGTCTAAAACGCCAGGGGATGTTAGTATGTTGTCACCAGCTGCTGGGGGTGTAGGGGTTTCTTTTTTGGCTAAACATGGGGATAAGATACAAGTTTACCTATTAGGTATTGCACACATCATAGTAATACCAATAATCCATGTTTAGCTCTAATCTGAGCACTGTAAGGGTTTTTAAAATGTCATCTATGGGTATTGTAGTTTGTGGTTGTTTCACAGGCATGCCCACAATTATGATTCAGCATATTTGATATCTATTTGCTTAACGCAACCTCATACTGTATTTTATAATTGACATAAAATTGGTAAAATATTGTTTGTGTGCACAAATTTACTTTACAATAACCTTGTACACTAACCCTACTATACACTATCCTAAGACCCTTTTTTACACTGGGGCAGTTTTCATGCGCTTTAGTGCTAGAATTATCCTCTGCTAAGTGAATGAAAACCGTCTCCCATGCATTCCAGTTTGACTTTTCACACTCGGGTGGTGCGCTTGCTGGACATTATGAAAATTCCTGCAAGCAGCATCTTTGGGGTGGGTTGGGAGCACTGTATTTAGCCCTGCCCATTGGAATGAATGGGCAACACTTTCAAAGTGCCTGAAAAGTGATTTAAAAGCCCAGAAAAACTGGAGTTTTTAACCCTGCTAGCGACCAAGAATTGTTGTAAAAGTGCCGCTTAAACAGCGCTAACCAGCATGGCAAGAGAGGGGATGCGCATGCACACCGTTCCGGAACGAAGCTTGGTTTTTAATTGTTGTTTCTATTTGAGGGGATGATGCAGTACGCCGCCCGTGCCCCGAGACGACATGACCTATCACGAAACACGTACGGCGGAACGAGCGGCGTGCTGACATCATCACCCTCATCTGCTCGATCTCCACACGAATGGGTTTTCCTGTTGGCGTTCGGCCGGCGCAACAGGATTAAGGCTGGTCTTATGCTTACTAAATGTGAGTTTTTTTTGTCTGATACATTTTTAATAAAGTCATTTGGTTTTACACTATCGAGACATCTGTTTTCCTTGCATGATATGGTATACATACTGGTGCCTATGCTGTGGAATCTGCCGTTTCATAACATCACGGATCTAGTGGCTGTCTCCTGCCTGCTGGGCATTACACACATGCTGGTCTAGGTCCTGAATCACAAGGGATCTTTGGCTCTGGTAAGCAGGATACCTACATTATGGTGGTGGAACTCACTTTGGTTTTCTTGACTCCGAGAAGAAAGCTCAGCTGACATCTTGGAACATCACTGGGTGTCTATTTACTTTGCAGTTATATGGACTTTATTCATCATTTTTGTTGGTTTTTTGCTTCACTGTTAAAATTCATGCACTTTATATTGTCACTTCATTGATGGTACCATTCATGGTTCATTACAGGACCAGTATAGCAAGTACCCAGCTGGATATTTATGACAGGGGGTCATAAATGAAAGATCTGTAAAATACTTCTTGCATAGCACCCTCTGGTGTTTATATGGGTAATATCTGCCCCAGATTGAATTTTAACGACAGTGCCTGGTAAGGTTGGGTTCACACTATTGCAAAATAGATGCAGGATCCCTGCATCCAATTCGCAATAGCTGTAAAATGTGACCGCCTCTCAAATGCGTGTCTGGTATGAATTTCTCCTGTGCATCTTTTGGTCCATTTCAGGTCTTAATTCAGCCCAAAATTTGGGCTGAAATCGGACCTGGGCCCAGATTCACACTGGGCTGTGGGAGTGAAGCCTGCTGGCAGTCCTAATTTCGGCCGCGATTACAGAGACATCTGTGCAGGTTTCTGCACAGATGTCAACGTAAATCACGTGCCGAAATAGCAAAAAGTAGAAACTACTTTTTGAAATCGGTGCAGCACCATAGATGCGGCATAGCACCGATTAGGACAGTGGGGTAGATTCAGGTAGATGGGCGCATCCTTATTCCGGCGTAGCGTATCTCATATGTGCTATGACGGCGTAATCGTGTGAGGTTAGCATAGTATTCAGCAAGCATTTGCGTGTAACTTTGCGCCGGCGTACCGGAAATTTGAAGGTGCAAGCCGGCGTAAGTGTAAGTGGGTGTTCCCTTATGCAAATGATGGGCTGAACGTTGAGTAGTGGATTACGCCCGGCGTATCATCGATGGAGCATGCGCAGTCCCATGGACGTACGATCGCTTCCCTGTGCGCATGCTCAGAACTACGCCGGTCCTACTTCCTGGCCCACCGGCTTATACCGAGCGCATAAATACGCCCAGACATGCGCCCTTCCGGCGCAAAATTACATCCTGCTTTTTTCCCCCCTGAGCAAGGTAATTTAGTTTGAGCGTGACATGCATTTAATGCAGCGGAGATGGAGGTCATGTTGGCGGCACTGACCAAATACAATGCCGCCCTGCATGGTGCCCAGCGCAAGAATACAAGCAAGGCACAGAGGAGGGCAATTTTTGAGAGTATCACCCTGGACATCAATGCCATTGGCAATGAGACCCGGAAATGGGATGATATCCAAAAAAAACTCAATGACATGCGGCGTCGGGTCAGGGACAAATTGGTCCTTATTCGCAAGCATGCCAGTGGCACGGGAGGAGGACCAGCCTGTCCATTGCGGTTGACACCGGAGGAGGAGATAATTGCTCAGTGTCCTTCGCAGGAGCAGGTGGAGGGCGTCCCAGGATATGACTCCACTGTTGGGGACTTGGGGTCAGGTAAGTGTGTTTTATCTCCTATATGGTGTGTAGCATGGGAGGGGGTGGAAGGGAACATATGACAAGTGTGTGGGTCCACCAACATGTGTTTTTTTTGTGTCATCCGCAGATGTTGAGGATGAAGCTGGGCCGTCGTCGGCTGCAGGGCGACCCACGCCATCCCCAGAACATCATGTGGTCCAGTCGCCCCCCCTTGAAATCCTGGGCATGTTGGTGGAGGGGAGTGCCCATAGGACATCTATCGAGGTTGTTGTGGAGGAGTCCATTGACCTTCACCAGGAGGACTCCATATTCCTCGAGGAGGATACCACCATCCCTGGACTCCCCACCACCTCCCCGACCATCAGGTCAACCCCCTCCAGGGCAAGCCCCTCCAGGGCAGCCCCCTCCAGGGCAAGCCCCTCCCCATCTTCCCCATCTGGACGGGCCCCAGCCTCTCCTTCTCCCAGGAAGGCTCTTCGAAAAATGAGGGGTGTACCCGAAGGCATCCGAGAAGGGCTGCAGGAGGAGCAGGGCCGGCAGACCCGCCATATCGGGGCTATGGTGGGAGACTTGCGGCGGGTGGCGGACAGCCTGGCCTCCTCTGCCAAGTCCCAGGCTGCATGTGCAGCGTCATTGCAGCAGGCCCTCACCCTGCAGGCTGATCTGGGCAGCAAAAATGCTGAGAGCCTGCAGGAAGTCAGCTCCAACAGTGTGGCGATGGTCACCTGCATGGTGGAGCAGCATTCCGCCACAGCAGTGCTCACAGCAGAGGTGAGCAGGTTGGCAGGGGCTGTAGAGGCCAACAGTGCTGCATGAGGAGGGGAGACAAACCCGGCGGCACCAGCACCAGAACACCACCCGCCAGCTTAGGATGCTGGCGCAGACCAACACCGTGCTCACCCGCCTTGCCAACGCAATGAAGGGCAGGCAGGCACCACCTGCCAGGACTGACCAAGCAGGGGATGATGCTACTCCACCCCCTCCCTCCCCACCCCAGGCTCCATCCCGCCAACTGAGGAGCCAGAGCCGTGGCACCCGTGGCACCAGCCTGGGCAAAAGGAAGAGCAGATGATTGCTGAATTTTTGGGACACTTCTGTCTTGTTTGCGTTGTAGTCCCTACACACAGTGAGGAGTGTAAACTACAGTGTGACTGGTGTGTGAATGGGGGGGTGTCACTCCTGCCAGCAAAGGGGTGTCACCCTCTGCTGTGTGAATGATGTATGAATGTACAGCGACATAATTGGAGCCTTGGCGTGGTGTTGCTGATCCCAAGTACCGTGCGGTGTACTTTGGTCTAATCCAATTTGATGAGGATGTGGGGTGTGTGCTAGGGACCACAGTGGTGTGCATGCATGCATTCTCCTTGTGACATGATGAATGTGTGTGTTTAACGTGCAAAGATACGTTCCACTAGACAACTCCTGACTGCTCTTCACTCAGTAGACCGGGTTGCGTTGGTTAGGGGGGGATTGTGTGGTTCAGGGGTCAGGTCATCACGTATGTCAATCTCAAGACCCCTTCTCATGGCAAAGTTGTGTAGAATGCAACATGCCCCGATGATCTGGCACACAAAGTTTGGGGAATACAACAGGGTACCCCCAGACTTATCCAGGCATCGGAAACGGGACTTCAGGAGGTCAAAGGTGTGTTCCACCACTCCACGGGTACGTATGTGTGCAGCATTGTATCTTTCCTCTCCTGGGGTTTGGGGATTCTGGAATGGAGTCATGAGATGGGGTCCAAGTGCATATGCCGCGTCACCTGGAAGGGAAAAGACAGGAGGATGTTAGTCATGCATGTGCCCCTCGTGATGTCTGCATCATGGGGGGGGGACAGACATGCCTGACACCCATGTCACTAACCAACCAGCCAGCTGTCCCTGTACACGTTCTGAGGAGATGGGGCTTTGACGGTATATGAAGCTGTCGTGGCTGGACCCTGGGTGTTTGGCACGGACGTGCCATATGAGGCATTGGGCATCGGCTATCACCTGTACGTTGATGGAATTCCAATGCTTCCGATTGCAGTATATGTGCTCTGTGTCATGGGAGGGCCGTAGTGCCACATGTGTGCAATCAATGGCCCCCACATTGCGTGGGAATCCTGCAATTTGATAGAAATCTGCCATTGCCTTCACCCGCAGGTCCTCCTGGGTGGGTTTGATGAAGTGGTGGGACATGCGTCTGAGGATTGCGGAGACAACCTGGTGCACGCATCTACTCATGGAGGATTGTAACATCCCAGCCACTACTCCACTTGTACGCTGAAATGAGCCACTGGCAAGGAAATGGAGTGTTGCCAGTACCTTGACCAGTGGCTCCACTGCATGTGCGCGATGTGTCTTGCTGGGATGTCATCATGCAGGGTTCTGGCTAATTCCTGGATGGCATCAGGGCTGAATCTGAAGATGCGAAAGACCTCCGAATCACCCATGGCAAAGATGTTAATGCACGTTCGGTATATCCTCTCCCGTGCCCTCCTACGAGTCAGTTCACACAGTAGTATTGCTAGGACCATGGCTGCCCCTGGCATGTTGGCACACAGATGTATTGTCCTGCAAGTGTGGGTGCTCAGCTTGCTCAGCTCGTCCATAACGGTGCTGCTGTAGCTGATCTCCAGCTGACCTGTGGACGTCTGTTGCTAAGTTGCCCCTGCTTTAAGGAGGAGCAAGTTTGTGCTGGGCGTACAACTTGCGCGCACTGCGCGCAGACTGTGTCTGACGCGCGCATGTTTGTGAATTGACGTATCTCCCTCATTTGCATATTTACATAGGAAAACAATGGGAGCGCAAGATGCGCCCAGCGTAAAAATGCTCATAAAATACGCCGGCGGAGACAAGTTACGTTGGTTGGAAGGAGCCTAATTTCAGGCGTATCTCTTTTTGAGGGTACGGCGCATAGTTACGACGGCGCAAATTTTGATTTATGCGGCGCATATCGAGATACGTCGGCATAAGTCCTACCTGAATCTACCCCACTATCATTGCCAGAAAATGCTGCAGATTTGAAATGCAAATTGACATGTCAAATCGCACCAGTGTGAACCAGGGCTGAAACTGTGAACCAGGACGCACAGGACCCCTGCTGGGAGCCGCATCGGCATCCAGTGTGAACCGAGCAATAGAGGATTCACATCAAATCACTTTCAAGACTCCTTGTAGTGCTAAATACAAAACAACATCTCCTTGCTGCCCAAGTAAGGAGGTTTCAACATGGGTATTTCTTTGCATGAGTGGAGTCTTTTATGTTATAAAAAAAAAGCAGTAGCCCAGTTATTTTTCTCTCTCTTTAGGCCCCATCCAGGATAACGAACTTAAAGGATGGGATTTCTGCATAATGTTTTATCTTTGATGTTTTATTGTTATTATTCTGTAACATTCTTCTTAAGTACTTGTTAGTGTTTTTTATTTCTTTATAAATAAATAAAACCTTTGAATCCTTAGCACCTTTGTTAATATAACTACTATTATCATTATCAGAATTAACTAAATTCAGGAAGAGACAAAATATGTAATTTAATTCACCAAGTCATATTTATGCTATTTATGAAACAATTCTGCTCACTGTTGAAGGGATTGGGCAATTAGCATTTCACCTACTCTGACCTGAGGAACCCAATTATTTCTAACAGACATCTTTAAATAAAGTATGTATGATTATGTGGAAATCTAAGTATCTTTGGAAAATTGACTTACTTACCCAAAAACACAAAATCACAAGAAATATAATTTTCAAACTGAAGCACTCTCTTTTTACTCTTTTAAACATTTTTTTTTCCTAATAGCTTTAAACAAAGACAAAGGTTTGTTCAGCTGTTTTTTTGTACAATGTTAAATGAGAACATCATTAATTAACAGTATATTACAAACAACAATTGGTACTGATGCCATTGGGTCAGCATGACAGCTTGGAAGCTAGTATTTTTAGAAGAAGAGGTCAGCAGTGGTAGCCTGTATCTATATGAAAAAAGCCCCAGATAAAACATTCATTACTGTCTCTGTGATTGGTTGCCTTTTTTCTTGACAGTGAAGTCACTTGTAATGAAACTGTATGTGTATAGTTCACTTTCGCTACCCTAGAATTAGTATGCAACACAGTAATGAGAAATAATGGCTTTAATTTGAGGTTTCTAGGAATTTTTGTCTTAAAAAATTTCTTTCTTGACAACATGTCACTTTTTTTCAATAGAACACATATTCATACCTATTGGCACTATGTTAATCCATGATAAATGTGTGCTAATGTTATATTTTAGCTAAAAGACAATTAATTGCTGAGTTGGCAACATTGTAGCAAGGTGAAATGATTGTGTTTGACAAAGGTCTGAATCTCATTAGCTTATTTTGTCATGTGTGATATCAACAAGGACATGTTCAGTGTAAACCATGTATGCTACTCTCACAGGAGAACAGTTATAGCTCTACTCTGTCATACAAGGACTGTTTACATTTGAAGATAATCCTTTAAGTATATTCAAAGCTTACATACTTTTATCAATATTTAAGTACATTATTTAATGAAACAACAAGGTGTCCAAGCAATTATTACTCTTAACTAGGGATGAGCCGAACACCCCACGGTTCGATTCACAACAGAACATGAAAACAGGCAAAAAAATAGTTAATTTTAAAGGTTAATATGCAAGTTATTGTCATAAAAAGTGTTTGTCCAGTGTTTGTCCAGGGGACATGTATCAATGCAAAAAAAACTGCCATTTTTCCGGGAGCAGTGATTTTAATAATGCTTAAAGTGAAACAATAAAAGTGAAATATTCCTTTAAATTCCATTCCCGGGGGGAGGGGGGTTGTCCATAGTATGCCTGTAAAGTGGTGCTTTTTTCCCAGTGTTTAGAACAGTCCCTGTGCAAAATGACATTTCTAAAGAAAAAAAAGGTCATTTAAAACTACTCATGGCTATAATGAATTGTCGGGTCCCGGAAATACAGATTAAAGTCATTGGAAAAAATGGCATGGGTTTCCCCCCAGTCCATTACAGGCCACTTGGGTCTGGTATGAATATTAAGGGGAACCCATAAACCTAAATTAAAAAACAATTGTGTGGGGGTCCACCCAAATTCCATACCAGGCCCTTCAGGTCTGGTATGGATATTAAGGGAAACCCTGTGCCAAAATAAAAAAAATGGCATGGGGGTCCCCCAAAAATCCATACCAGACCCTTATCTGAGCACGCAACCTGTCAGGCCGCAGGAAAAGTGGAGGGATGAGAGAGCGCCCCCCCTCCTGAACCGTACCAGGCCACATGCCCTCAACATGGGGAGGATGTTTTGGGATCTGGACCCCAAACCACCATGTCCCCATGTTAATGGGGACAAGGGCCTCATCCACACAACCCTTGCCCGGTGGTTGTGGTGGTCTGCGGGCAGGGGGTTTATCAGAATCTGGAAGCTAGCTTTAACAAAAGGGGACCCCCAGATCCCGGCCTCCCTATGTGAATTGGTAATGGAGTACATTGTACCCCTACCATTTCACAAAAAAGTGTCAATGGTAAAAAAAACACAGGAGACAGCTTGGGACAAGTCCTTTATTAAAAAACAAAAGAAAAAAATATGACTTGCATATTAACCTTTAAAATGAGCACTTTTGATTTCTCCCATAGACATTTAAAGGTAAATAGGCAAACACCCCATGTTCGAATCGAACTTGCATTCGATTCAAACAACGGGCTCATCCCTACTCTTAACTAATACGTTTGCTGTTGGTTAAGTTCCATCCAGTTCCCACAAAACAACCTGGTGGATTGCTTGACTATTTTATGAAATTTGACCCAGTGGTGGTAAACTGTAATAGGTAGATTCACAAAGAGTTAGGCCGGCTTATCTACAGATAAGCCGACCTAACTCTGAATCTAAGCCGACCTATGTTTAAGTGTATTCTCTAACAGAGATACACTTAAACCTATCTAATATAGGACGGCTTGCGCCGTCCTATCTTAGATTGCAATTTTTGGCTTACCGCTAGGTGGCGCTTCCATTGCGTCCGGCGTAGATTATGTAAATGAGCATTTACGACGATTCCCGAACGAACGCGAGCCCGCAGCAGTCGATTAACGTTGTTTCTGTAAGCGATAGGCCGCCTAAAGTTATTCCACCTATGAGGTGGAATAACAATGTTAAGTATGGCCGCCGTTCCCGCCGCGAGGTTCGAATTTTTTACGTCGTTTGCGCAAGTCAACCGCGAATCGGGATTTACGTCGTTTACGTACACGTCAAAATCAATAGGCCCGTACGGCCTACTTAGCCGCAATGCGCACTGGGAAATGTAGTCGCCCGGCGCATGTGCAGTGTCAAAAAACGTCAAAAAACGTGAGGTCAAGCCTCATTTCCATACAACACGCCCCCCCTTCAAGTCATTTGAATTAGGCGCGCTTACGCCCGCTCGTTTTAGGCTACGCCGCTGAAAATTAGCAGGTAAGTTGTTTGAGAATCACTACTCGCCTAACTAATTTACGGTGGTGTAGCCTAAAAAGACTAGTCTAGGCCGCCCTAAAGTTAGGCACCCCTACGTGAATCTACCTGAGTCTCTTTGAAAAATGAAGTCTTATGTAATAAAGTGGTACTATATATTGTAAATATAAAAAAATGAAGTAGTGCTTAAAAGCACTTCAGCCTGGAAGAATTTGCACCCATAATGCCCTGTGCATTTTTTGCGATTCCGCACTGCATCACTTCAACTGACAATTGCATGGTCATGCAGTGCTGTACACAAACAAAATTGACCCCCTTTAGAGCTTTATTTTGGTGATATTTGATCACCTCTGCGGTTTTTATTTTTTGCGCTAAAAAACAAACAAAAAAAGAGCAACAATATTGAAAAAAAAAAGTTATTTTACTTTCTGCTAGAATACATATCCAAAAAAAAATATATAAAAATAAATAAAGGTGCAAATAGGGCAAAAATACAACAAAACCCCCCGTATGCAAGCTGAACACATAACACATGTTCACATAATTAGAATGGCAAATATTTAAAACAAAATAAGTGCAGAGCAGTTCAATCAGTCCAACAAAAATATCAGAATGATATTCCCAGAAAATAATGTGATTCACGTCTCCTTATGATCAGCAAGGGCACCAGGTTATGTATGATCTCCTTAAAATCAGCAAGGGCGCCAAAGCATATATGGTAGAAGAAAAAGATCTAAGTGCTCACTGCTTTTACAATATATTTTATTGATAAGTATAAACACAAACTACTCACATTAAAACCAGTAAAATGCATCATGTAAATCCAACATGGATATCACTTCCTAAGGATAGCAGCGGGTGACGTCATACGCAGCTCCTCCCCCCATACGCATTACATTCACTTAGAACTTCCTCAGCGGAGCCCCGCTGATCATAAGGAGACGTGAAAGAAGCTTATGGTCCATGTTAACCTTTTGTGTTCTGTTTGCATGACCACCTGTTCACTCAGGGGTCTATGCTGTAAGGTGAGAGTAATTAGTTAGACCAGAGGTGGAGGGATTGTCACCTATTGTGGACTTCTTTAACACTAGTGAAAAACTGTGGATTTTGCTATTCATCGTTTCTTTGGACTGGTACTCTATCACATTATTTTCTGGGAATAACATTCTGATATTTTTTTGGACTGATTGAACTGCACTGCACTTATTTTGTTTTAAATATTCATCAGTTTAGGCTGATATATATTCTTCTACATATTTTTGGTTAAAAAAAATCGGAATAGGTGTATATTGATTTGTTTGCGCAACAGTTATCACATCTACAAAGTACAGGTTTAAGGACTTTTATTTATGTTTTATTGTTTTTACTTGTAATGGTGGTGATCGGCTATTTTTAGCGGGACTGTGACATTTCGGCAGACACAACTGACCCCAAATTACACTTTTTGGGGACCAGTGACATGATTAGATCTATCAGTGCTATAAAAATGCACTGATCAATGTAAAAATTACACTGGCAGGTAAGGGGTTAACACTAGGGGTTAAGTGTGTTCCCTCAGTGTTTTCTAACTGTAGGGGGACGGGCTTACTGAAACATGAGAGAGATCACTGCTCCTAATCCCTGGGAACAGTAGATCCCTGTCATGTCACTAAGCAGAATGGGGAAATACCTTGTTTACTTAGGCAGTTGTCCATTCTGCCTCTTCTAGCTGTGATCGCGGGCCGCCGGTGGAAATCGACCGCTATCCTGCTTTTATGAACTGACATACAGGTACGTCAGTTTGCGCAGGAGAACAATTCTGCCGACGTACATCGGCATGAGTCGGTCAGCAAGTGGTTAAAATGTGAAAACCAATATGTAAAATGCGTGAATGCAAAAATCACAATAAAAGTGAAGCTCAAACCAAGCAACTTATCAAACATATTATAGATATAAACCCTGCAAAAAATGAATAGTTTGATATGATGCAATCGCTTGAGATAAGCTGGCTGCGAGCTAAAGCTTTTTTTTTTTAATTATCTGAAAAGAACGAAAATAATGTGTCTGTTTAAACCATGAAAGTAACTTAGCCTAACATAAGAGTAAATACATACAAGCACAATGAATGTACAAGTGCAATTATAAATGTGTTACAAACATTGATGCTTTAGAGGCAGGAAGCCCCTAGAAGCAGCTGTAAAAACATCCAATCTGCATGGGCCCTTAAAATTCACCAATCATCATATCATAAATTAAATCTAAACATCAATTGGATTGCCTGTGATCATATAATGGAGATGGACATTTCACATCTTTGTTAACAAAGGGAATATGCATTGATTTGGTTGTACTTACAGCAGTAAATACTTAGTTTAAATGAACCTATGCCTACAGTACATATAATAGCCAAGCTTATGTATTTACGTGTTCTGATCAAGCAGTAAAAGCATTTATAAAACATCCCCTCATTCATCTCTGTATTTATTGGCATGATCTAAAATGGGTATTATATTGGGGGAAGAACAATCTAAATACAGTATCATAAGAAATCAATAATAGGTATAGTATAATAAGCAATGAATCATGAACATAATAATTACTCTTCCAAAATGGCTGCTGGCTTACAATGGTCGTTACAGAGTCCCCTAAACTGGTTGTCTTTCCAAAATGGTATATCGTCAGGGTGGAGCTGCTTCTTGGCATCCCTGAGATGTTTAGAGGATAAGGTATGATGATGATCTGTAAATAAAGTGTGTATGAAGTGTGAAATGTGCTCTGGAGAGCGATGTACTGTGTCAATGGCTTCCTAGTCTTGTCCTATATACCGTTCTGGACAATAAGCTCATATACATTTTAATATGCCTAGCCCAGAAGGTGGAGCTTCTTTTCATTGGTTCACATTGCTAAATATTAACTCCATTGTTTGTTCAGACATTGCCTCTCTTAGCCACCAAGTGTCAGTCTAGTTCTATTTGTTATAAGAACGTTCATCTTCTCATGGTACAGGCATGGCCATATCATATTTGTATATATATATATATATATATATATATATATATATATATATATATATATATATATATATATATATATATATATATATATATATATAGTAATGTAATGTTTAGGAGATCTGGTAAGGTTATCAGATGAGCATACATTTCTGATACAGCAATATTTACCAGTATGATTTTTTTTTTTTTTTGATTATCAGGAATTGGAATTCCATATTTAGGAATTGGAATATGGAAAATACTTAGAACATATGGAAACAAACTATTAATTGAAAATATTTACATCGCAACACACATTTTCATAATAATATAGATTACAAATAAACAAACTGTTGTCATAGTAATACCCTTTTTCCGGCAATGGAATATCTTGTCAGTATAACATATTTGTGTACTCTTTTTACCATGTATACTGTGTTCTCATATGAATATGTCAATTATGTTTTTCAGATAGAATTGTTTATAATTTATTGGCTTATATATATCGCATAGGGTCCTGATGATTTGCAATATGGAGATTGTGATGTGACTTATATTAAACCCAAGGTAAGTAGAGTAGCAGGTCCTAGTTGTAATCTCGGAACACCCAAGAGGATAGTATGTGACCGGTCAAAATATATTAATGCAGTAAAGTGTTTGTTCACCAATGCCAGAAGTCTGCCAAGCAAAACAGGTGAGTTGGAAGCTCTGGTGCATGAGGAGAGTTATGATGTAATCGGTATTGCTGAAACTTGGCTTCAATCCTCACATGACTGGGCTATTAATATTCCTGGCTATGCTCTCTTTCGGAAAGACAGGGTAAAAAGGAAAGGTGGCGGGGTCTGTCTCTATGTGAGAAGTGACCTCAAAGCAAGCGTGAAAGAGGACCTGGTTGATGGAGAGTGTGATGAAGCTGAAGCATTATGGGTGGAACTGCATACAGATGTGCGTAGTTCAAAATTAATCATCGGAGTTTGTTATAGACCACCCAATGTTAACGAGGAGGTGGAGACTCGGCTCCTTGCACAGATGGAAAGGGCTGCAAGGGCTGGGATGGTGATAATTATTGGGGATTTTAATTAACCAGAAATTGACTGGAGTAATGGCACTGCTGGGACAGCTAAAGGGGAAAAATTGTAAAACCTATTGTAGGACAATGTTATGGTCCAGTTTATTGAGGCCTCAACTAGGAATGATGCTCTGTTGGACCTGGTAATATCAAACCATGCAGAGCTTATTACTAATGTTCAGATAAAGGAACACCTGAGTAGCAGTCATCATAACATGATTTCATTTGATGTTAGCTGTAAGCAAGAAATACATACAGGAAAGATAAAAACACTTGATTTCAAGAGATCAAATTTTCCAAGGATGAGGGCTGCTCTCCAGGACTTGGACTGGGAGGGAATATTGGCATTGATGAACACAGAACAGAAATGGGAATTCTTTAAAAAGACCATTTATGAACTCACTACAAAGTATGTTCCCATGGGCAATAAGTTTAAAAGGCTAAATATAAAACCTATGTGGCTCACGGTCAACGTTAAAAAATCTATAAACAATAAGAAAAGAGCTTTTAAAAAATATAAAAATGAAGGATAACTAGTGTTGTTTAAATGTTACAAAGAATATAACAGGATATGTAAAAAGGAAATCAAGGATGCAAAAATTCAAAACGAACGACAGATTGCAAAAGATAGTAGGACAAACCCCCAAAAATTATTCAAATATATTAATAGTAAAAAGGTCAAGTCTGAGCATGTATGCCCTTTACAAAATAATCTAGAGTGGGTGACTGGGGACAAAGAGAAGGCTAATTTATTAAATGCTTTCTTCAGCTCTATGTATACAATGGAGCATGGGGGAGCTCATGTCCAAAATGGGGGTGGTAGTGACACAGCCCCAAATCCACAATGGCTCAAAAGTGTTATGGTCCAGAAATATTTAGACAGAATAAAGGTGGATAAAGCACCTGGACCAGATGGCATACACCCACAGGTCCAAAAATAATTGAGCTCTGTAATTTCAAAGGCATTGTATCTAGTTTTTATGGACTCATTAATGACAGGAATGGTACCACTGGATTGGCGTAGAGCCAATGTGGTGCCTATATTTAAAAAGGGAACAAAGTCTTTACCAAGTAACTATAGACCTGTTAGTTTAACTTCTATAGTTGGGAAGATACTGGAACATATAATAAAAGACCACATGGATGAGTTCTTGCTGGAAAAAAAACAATTTAAGCAACAGACAGTATGGATTCATGAAAGACAGAAGTTGTCAGACAAACCTGGTTTCCTTTTATGAAGAGGTAAGTAAAACCCTGGACAGAGGCGTGGCTGTGGACGTGATATACTTGGATTTTGCAAAAGCATTCGATACAGTTCCCCACACACGGCTCATGTGTAAGGTAAAGTCTACAGGATTGGATATATCAGTTTGTAAATGGATAGAAAACTGGCTGAAAGACAGAATTCAGAGAGTCGTGGTTAATGATTCATACTCTGAATGGTCAAAGGTTATCAGTGGTGTACCGCGAGGTTCAGTGCTGGGACCCTTACTTTTTAATATCGTTATAAATGATATTGGGTTTGAGATCCAAAGTAACATTTCTGTCTTTGCAGATGACACCAAGCTATGCAGTGGAATAACGTCTTTACAGGATGTCGCCAATTTACAAGCCGACCTCAATGCTCTGTCTAATTGGGCGACTAAGCGGCAGATGAGGTTTGATGTTGATAAATGTAAAGTTATGCACTTGGGGGCTAAGAATATGCATGCATCATACATATTAGGGGGAGTACAACTGGGGGGATCCGTAGTGGAGAAGCATCTGGGGGTTTTAGTTGATCATAAGCTCAATAATGGCATGCAATGCCAAGCTGCGGTTTCCAAAGCGAGCAAAGACCTTTCTTGTATTAAGAGAGGTATGGACTCCAGAGAGAGAGATATAATTTTGCCCCTGTACAAATCATTAGTAAGACCTCATCTGGAATATGCAGTCCAATTTTGGGCACCAGTTCTCAAAAAGGATATCGGGAAACTGGAGAAAGTGCAGAGAAGGGCAACCAAACTGATAAGAGGCATGGAGGAGCTCAGCTATGAGGAAAGATTAGAATCACTACATTTATTCACTCTTGAGAAGAGGAGAATTAGAGGGGATATGATCCACATGTACAAATATATAAGGGGTCCATATAGTGAACTTGTTGTTGAGTTATTCACTTTATGGTCAACACTAAGGACAAGGGGGGTGTTACGTACCTGGTTTCCAGAGTCTGATGCAGGGTAGCCTCTCTTACGACTCTGGTTCGCGAGCCACTGGATATGGGACAGCGGGCTCGGAGCACAGAGGGGTAGGAGTGCCGGGTGGTGATGTGTAGAAGGAGGTGGACGAATACCTCTGGCAAGTAGATGCTGAACGTACAGCGGAGGATGGGTCAGCGACCCGCACAGAAGCTGCGACTACAGCGGCACAAGTTAGTAATAGTTCAGGTAAAGCAGGGTCAAACAAGCCGGGTCATAACAGGTGATCGTGCAGAAAGATGACTGAAGAATGGTCGGTAAACAAGCAGGTGGATCTGGCAGCAGTGAAGTCAAGCAGGCGGATGGTCAAACGGAGCCAGGTCAGGATAGGAGAGATGAGAGGAGTCATACAGGCCGGGTTCGGTGTTCAAATCAGGTTTCAGGTAGAGTAGTCAAAACAAGCCAAGTTCAGTGTTCAAATCAGGTTTCAGATAGCAAACAGGTCTCAGATAGGATCCACGTCAGAACTGCAGATCAGGCAGCAAAGACACTGTGCTGCTGAGGTGTTTAAATAGGGCAGCCTGCTGTTAATCACTGAAATCAGTCTGCACCATTAACCCTTAAGTGGCAGATCCATGACAGGGGGACTCTTTACGTCTAGAGGAAAAGAGATTTCATCTCCAAATACGGAAAGGTTTCTTCACAGTAAGGCCTCGTACACACGACCGAACATGTCTGTTGAAACTGGTCTGCTGACAAATGTCCGGCGGATCGGACAGGTTTCCAGCAGACAAATGTTTCTTAGCATGCTAAGAAACATGTCCGCTGGAAGCCTGTCCGTCGGACATGTTCGGTCGTCTGTACGACTTACCGGACATGTCCGCTGGGCCGCCATCCCTCGCATGCGTCAAAGTAATTTGACGCATGCGTGGAAGCATTGACCTTCCAGGGTCATGCACGTCGCCGCGTCATCGTCGCGGCGACGGCGCTGCCACGTCACCGCGCTGTCTGTCCGCGCAGATTTCGGTTTGATGGTGTGTACAACCATCAGACCGAAATCTCCGAGCGGACATGTCCGCTGAAAACGGTCCGGCGGACTGTTTTCAGCGGACAGTCCGTCCGTGTGTACGAGGCCTAAGAGCTGTGAAAATGTGGAACAGACTCCCTCCAGAGGTGGTTCTGGCCAGCTCAGTAGATTGCTTTAAGAAAGGTCTGAATACTTTCCTAAATGTACATAATATAACTGAGTACTAAGATTTGTAGGTAAAGTTGATCCAGGGTAAATCCGATTGCCTCTCGGGGGATCAGGAAGGATTTTTTTCCCCTGCTGTAGCAAATTGGATCATGCTCTGCTGGGGTTTTTTGCCTTCCTCTGGATTAACTCTGGGTATGGAGTTGGGTGTATGGGATTGTACTGTGTTTTTTATTTTGTTTGTTTATTTTTTTTTGTGGTTGGACTGGATGGACTTGTGTCTTTTTTCAACCTGACTAACTATGTAACTATGTAACTATATATTGTTGACTAGTCATGTGATTATGTGCATACACCTAAATCATTGTAGTCATATGGACATACACATATCTAGCTCTGAGAGATCTTGTACAAAAGAGCTAGTTCAATCAGCAATAGACATTTATTGATAGGGTTACATGATATATACAAATTACACACCAGACAGTAACAATGTACAGTGTAGGTCCCCTGGCTTACATGGTATTTACAAATTACCCACAACGCCCATATTTACAATACAATATAAGATACAAGTATAGAGTTATGGCTTGTTTCCACTAAACGGAACGGTTCGGGTCACTAAATTTGGAGCGGTTAGAATGGGACCGGTCTATTCTCGTGAGCGTTTCCACTGTAAATCGGACTGTCAGGACCATTCAGGGTTTAGAAAAAATGCCTAGCGCGTCCACCAATCAGTGGAATGTGTTGTATCTCCGCCCTAATGGAACTGTTCCATTTTCTATTGCCCCACATCTGAAGCAGGACCCAGAATGGTTCGGTACGGTTCGGTTTAATGGCACACTTTCATAATGGAAACACCCAAAATAGCATACCGTACCGAACCGTACCAAACCGATCTGCTCAGTGGAAACAAGGCATTAGATTACCTGGTAACTTCAGGTCAGCCCATGGTGGCTGCTTTTTGTTCCCAATTCTGAAGAGCTCTTAGCTTGCCTACAAAGCATTACATATCCCCCCTCCTTTCTGTAAGGTGGCTAATATAATTCTCCCTAATTGGTCACTGTACCTAGTAAATGTATATTGGGCACAGCCTGATTGGATGAGGCACAGCAGGCTTTTGTTTACAGCCCATGTGCATCATGGGCCTGGTGCTGAGGATTTTGGTGGGGCCTTTTATAAAAAAAAAATATAAATGCGTGGGAATGACATAAACGCAGCCCGGCCAAGGCAAGTGACCAAAGGCACAGAACCCAGAAGGAAGACCGGGTGAAGATGGAAGTGCCCGGGCCCACCCGATTCATCACAGCGCAGCACTGGAGGGCTCAGTCTGAAAATGTAAGTGTACCCTAATGTGCTAATATGCTGTGTATACTTGTACGTTGTGGCATAACCTACCCCAGGGCCTCTAAAAAGTAGTAATGTCAGGAAAGTTTACTACCACTTTAAAATCACAGAATCCCAGGAGCCTCTCATGGGGCCCCTACTGACCCAGTGGCCCTTGGGCAGTGCCTAAGTGCACAGTTGCCAACATTTAAAAAATATTTTCAGGGGCACTTTTATAGTATAATTTTAAAGAACTGTTTTTGTGGGTAAGCGACATAGGGGAGAAGTATGGACGGTATATAAGTAGGAAGTATGTGCAGGTGAGGGAGAGGAATGTGGAGGGTCTAACAGTGGGCACCATGTACAGGAGAGGAGTGCAAAGGGTACGGCAAAAGGCACTATGTACAGGAGAGGAGTGTGAAGGGTATGACAATGGGCAGTATGTACAGGAAGAGTGTGGGGGTATGACAGAGGGTAGTACGTACCAGAGAGAAGTGTGGAGGGTATGATGGGGCAGTATGTACAATAGAGGAGTGTGTAGGGTATGACAGTGAGCACTATGTATAGGAGAGAAGTGTGGAGAGTATGACAGTGGGCAGTATGTACAGGAGAGGAGTGTGGAGGGTATGACAGTGAGCAGTATGTACAGGAGAGGAGTGTGGAGGGTGCGACAGTGGGCACTATGTACAGGAGAGAAGTGTATGACAGCAGGCACTATGTACAGGAGAGGAGTGTGAAGGGTATGACAGTGGGCACTCTGTATAGGAGAGGAGTGTGGAGGGTATGCCAGTGGGCACTATGTACAGGAGAGGAGTGTGTAGGGTATGGCAGTGAGCACTATGTATAGGAGAGAAGTGTGGAGAGTATGACAGTGGGCACTATGTATAGGAGAGACGTGTGGAGAGTATGACAGTGGGCACTATGTACAGGAGAGGAGTGTGGAGGGTATGACAGTGGGCACTATGTACAGGAGAGGAGTGTGTAGGGTATGACAGTGGGCACTATGTATAGGAGAGAAGTGTGGAGAGTATGACAGTGAGCACTATGTACAGGAGTGGAAGGATATTTAGGGACTGCGTAGTGGTAAAGCGGGTCATACATGGATTGAAATTACGCCAAATATGCAGAGACCAGCCATAGTCGATCTATGTATGGGCTAGCTGGTTTTATACAAGTCAATCTATTAATCGACTTGAGTACAACCAGCCTGTTAGGTTTATCCCAAAACAATCAGTGCTGCCAGCTATAGTTCGCAACACTGATTGTTATGCCCCTCACTACACGTGACTGATGTGTATTCGGGCACACTGATAACTCTTCTCATACTAATGCATTCCAGTAGGGGCGGAATCCTTATGAACTATTCTAGCTGACTATATTAACATAGAACAGGTGCAATTAAACAGAAAGTCCACTAGATGGCAGCATTGATTTAATTCAAACTAAAGTCAAAACTATGAAGACGATGAGCCTTATGAATGAAGGCATGACACTCCTCGCCTGGTTTCCCACGGATACCACACATCATGGCACTCCGGAGGAGAGTAACAAAACAAGTTCGGAAACAGGTCTGAGGAAAAGTTTAGGCTGGCCTTGCCTAATGACTTTGAGTTCAACTTTCCTGACGTGTCCATCTTCACTGGGAAACACTTGGGTTATCAGACCCAAAGGCCACTCGTTTCTCCTTGATTGAGAGTCTTTCATGAGAACAATGGCACCAGGCTCTAAGTTGGGCTTGCTGTCTTGCCATTTGTTCCTGGTCTGTAGATTCGACAAGTATTGTTTCTTCCATTTGTTCCAAAAGGTGTCAGCTAACACTTGTACTCTTTTCCATTGACATCTGTATAAGTCCTTTGGGTCGAGATTGACAGAAGGAGCTGTGATCACCTCGACTTTCTGAGTGAGCAAAGTGGAAGGTGTAAGCAGGAAAGGATCTTCAGGATCGTTGGGTATAGATGTCAAGGGTCTGGCATTCATTATAGCTGATACTTCAGCCATGAAGGTTGTCAGAGTCTCATGTGTGAGTTTTGAAGTTCCCAATTGTAGAAACATTGAATCTAGGATTCTTCGAGCTATACCAATCATACGCTCCCAGGCACCTCCCATGTGAGAAGAGTGTGGGGGGTTAAATGTCCATGTACAACCCTGTTCTGAAAGGTATCTCTCAACATATTCTGTGTCAAGGTTTGAAGTGATATTCAATTCTTTGCAAGCTCCAACAAAGTTGGTTCCTCTATCAGAGCGTATGTGCTTGACAGGGCCTCTAATAGAGATGAAACGTCTCAGGGCATTGATGAAGCTGGATGTGTCTAAGGACTCAATTACTTCTATGTGTACAGCTCTGATGCACATGCAAGTAAACATGACAGCCCAGCGTTTGCTGTTGGCACTGCCTCCTCTTGTTTGACGTGTGATGACAGCCCAAGGCCCAAACACATCAAGACCGACGTTTGTGAAAGGGGGTTCTGTACTGAGACGGTCTGCAGGAAGGTTGGCCATTTTCTGGGTTTGGAAAATACCACGAAGCTTACGACAGGTGATACATTTGAAAATGGTTTTACTCACAAGTCTCTTGGCTCCCACTATCCAGAGTCCAGCCACACGCAAAGCTCCTTCCGTGAACAAACGTCCTTGATGTTTTGTCTGTGTGTGGTAGTGTTCCACAAGTAAAGAAGCAACATGGTTATTTGGTATTATGACAGGATTGCTTTCACCAGTATCAAGTCCTGCATTTGAAATGCGCCCTCCAACTCTTAACAGTCCTTCATTGTCTATAAAGGGGTTGAATTTCCTTAGAGGACAGTTCTTTGGAATGCTCTTGTTATATTGAAGACATTCTAGTGTTAGTGCATAAGTCTCTTGTTGGATACAGCGGATGATTACATTTTTTGCTTCTGTGAGCTCATCTACTGTATATGGTTTGTGGCAATAATGCCAACCTTTGCAACAACTTGGTCTTGTAGGGGTGCCTTTAAAGGATCTGGCTATGTGAACCAAGCAAGCTGTAGCTCTTTGTAAGGATTTCCAAGTGGAGAACTTATCGAAGCGCTTGGATCTCAACAGTTGGTTAGAAATTGTTGTATGTAGTGTGGAAACCTGAGGACGGATGTCTGAGTCAGATTCAGGTTCTAACAGTTCATAAGTCTCCCTTTGTGGAGTGGTAGGCACTGACTTGTACAGGAAGGGTGGTCCTGTGAGCCATGTAGTGTCTTTGAGACGGGATGCTGGCACAGACCTTGTGGCATGATCTGCTGGGTTATGATCAGTTGAGACATAACGCCACTGGGTGGGCTGTGTAGACTTCCTGATCCTTAGGACTCTGTTGTGCACATAGACATAGAATCTCCTACTTTCGTTGTAAATGTAGCCCAACACTACCTTGCTGTCTGTGTAAAACTCTGTATCCTCGAGTTCTATATCCATCTCAGTTGTAATAAGTTCTGCTAGTTCTACTGCTAATACAGCAGCACACAGTTCCAATCTTGGAATGGTGGTTTCAGGACATGGTGCTAGCTTGGCCTTGCCCATAACGAACCCAATATGAATTTGGCCCTCGATGTCTACTGACTTGAGGTAGGTTACTGCTCCTATTGCTTTGACTGAAGCATCGCAGAATACACATAACTTTCTAGACTGAACCCTTTCAGGAGGAAAGTGGGAGTATGGTCTATGTATGTGTAGGTTAGATAAAGTCTTTAAAGAGTCTCTCCATGTTACCCATAATGTCTCTTTCTCAGGAGGTAGTGGAGAATCCCAATCACATGTGTCTGCAGTAAGCTCTCTAAGCATAATCTTACCTTGGACGGTCACCGGTGCTGCGAACCCGAGTGGATCATACAGGCTGTTGATGGTGGATAGGACACCTCGCCGAGTGAAGGGTTTTGGCTCTTGGTCGACCTGAAAGGTAAGGGTGTCGGTCTTGAGGTCCCAGTTGAGTCCTAGGCTGCGTTGCATAGGAAGGGAGTCTGTAGCTAAGTCCAGATCTTTGAAGTCACTGGCATAATCTTGAGAAGGGAAGGCCTCCATGACGACCTTGCTGTTTGATGCTATCTTATGCAGTCTAAGATTTGAAAAGGCAAGTGTGCTTTGAGTCCTCTTGAGTAGACTTATTGCAGCTTCAGGTGAAGAAAGTGATTTCAGACCATCATCTACATAAAAGTCTCTTTCAATAAACTGTGTAACGTCTTTCTCTCCTTCTTGAGCGGATAGCTTAAGTCCGTAGATGGCAACAGCAGGGGATGGACTGTTACCAAAAACGTGCACTTTCATGCGGTATTCTGTAATGTCTTTAGTAGGGTCATTGTCTTTGAACCATAGGAATCTCAAGAAGTTCCTGTGTTCTTCCTTGACTTGGAAGCTGTGAAACATTTGCTGTATGTCTGCAACTATGGCAACTGCTTCCTTGCGGAACCTGATGAGAACACCAAGAAGTGTGTTGTTGAGATCTGGTCCCTTTAGGAGGACATCATTTAGTGAGACCCCTTCGTGCTGAGAGCTGGAGTCAAACACTACCCGGATTTTACCTGGCTTCTTGGGGTGGTAGACACCGAAGATTGGTAGGTACCAGCACTCTTCTTTGTCTTTTAAAGGTGGGGCTATCTCAGCATGGTCATCCTCAAACATCTTACTCATGAATGAGAAGAAATGCCCTTTCATTTCTGGCTTTCTTTGAAGATTGCGTTTAAGGGAAGAAAAGCGCTTAAAAGCTTGTTCTCTGTTGTTAGCAAGGCAGGGTCTCTGTGCTTTGAAAGGCAGGGGTGCTACCCAGCTGTTTTCATTGTTTTTGTGGAATCCCTGTCTCATTATTTCCAAGAAGATATGATCTTCAACTGATGGGGCAAGTTTGTGATCTTCTTTAGTCCCTTGGAAAACTGAGCATCCTAAACGATCTCTGTCTTCATCACAAAGAAGATTAGCGGTGTAAGGGTTGGAATGAATTACACTGGCAGGCTTCTCTCTTACGAGGAATCTGTTGGTACAAGGCTGAAATAAGGATGGACGCCCACCCTCTAGTGTCTTTGTAAAGAGAGAGTTCACGCTGGTTGGTTTGTGAACACTCCCTAGGCATACGTTGCCTATGATGACCCATCCGAGATCTAGCTTCTGGGCATAGGGGGAGTTGTGGGGACCATTGATTTGTTTTCTCACCTTGTGAACTCTGATGATGTCCCTCCCAAGGAGAAGTGCTATCTCAGCCTGGGGATCCAGTTCAGGGATGAGGTGTGCTATGCCCTTCAGATGTCTGTGATGAAGTGCCACCTCTGGTGTAGGGATCTCCTCTCTTTCAGTTGGGAACTGATTGCACTCGATTAGAGTTGGCAGAGGCAGGGTTGTCTGACCATCAAAGGATTCGATTTGGTAACCGATGGCTCTTCTCCCAGTTTCTTCACTTACCCCTGTACAAGTCTTGAGTAAGTATGAAGAGTTTGCTTCCTTGATTTTGAAGGTGTCAAAGAAGGTTGAGCTGGCGAGTGATCTGTTGCTTTGATCGTCCAGGATCACGTATAGCTTCACTGCTTTTTCTCTGTGGCCTGTGGGGTAAACTGTAACAAGACAAATCTTGGAGCAGGATTTGTTAGACGAACCTTCTCCACATACTTGGGTGCACTGGGGTGTAACTACAGGAGGTACTATGTCTTGTTGCTCCTCGCCGTGCTCTTCCACCTGGAGTGAGGGGGTAAGAGTCCATGGCGCTGGCCCTGGATGTAGAGCTGTGTTGTGTTCTGTGCTGTTACACTCGGAGCAGTTGATGCTCACCTTACAGTCTTTACCGATGTGAGAAGTTGATGCGCAGCACCTGTAACAAATTCTGTTTTCTTTGAGGAAGGTTCTGCGATCTTGGAGAGTCTTTTCTCTAAAACCTCTGCACTTTGACAATGAATGAGGCTTCTTGTGAAGAGGGCACTCTCTGCTTGGATTCTCAGCTGGAGATACACTTGTTTTGCGTACTGCAACAGGTGTGACTTTGAAGTTGCGGGTTAGAGCAGGCTTACTTGGCCTAGGGAGAGCAGAGTCAGATGATGAGATGTCAAAACTAGGATCGTTTTTAACCTTTGCTTGATGGCGAATAAAGTCCACAAAATAAGAGAATGGTGGGAAGGGAACGTTGTGCCTTTGCTTGTAGTTGGAGCCTCGTGTAATCCAGGCTTCTTGAAGGCTGTAAGGTAGCTTCTGCACTATAGGGTTAACACCACGGGCTGTGTCCAGAAAGGCAAGGCCTGGCAAGTCTCCTTCTGATTTGGCTATTTGGAGTTCTGTCACTAGGTCACTCAATTCTCTCAGCTTCTGGTAGCCTTTGTTAGAAATCTTGGGAAAGTCCTCTATTCTTTTAAAAAGAGAGTTTTCTAGAACTTCTGGGGAACCGTAACATTCGTCAATCCTCTCCCATATCATGCTCAGCCCTTTGGTTGGGTAATTAATGTTAATGTCTCTGATTCTCCTTGCATGCTCTGATGACTCATTCCCCAGTGATTGGACTAAGAGATCGGCTTCCTCACTTGCTTTAAAACCAAGATCCTTAATTGCATTTCTGAAGGACGAACGCCATGCTCTATAACTTTCAGGGCGATCGTTAAACTTTGCAAGTCCTTTTGCTAACAGTTCACGTCGTGCTAAGAGCTTGAAGAAATCTGACATACCTTGATCGTTGTGTGAGTAGCCAGGGGGCGCTTTGTTGTGCCAGGAACTTGTGGAGTAGATGCGGTCATCAGAGATGCTGTCGCTGGGTCTTTTAACTTGTTGTTCTTCATTTTCGACTTGGTCAACTGTGGCGTAGTGCTTTGATAGCCTGGATGCAGAATGTGCTGAAAACTGACTAAGTGCAGGTTTACTTTCTTGCTTGATATAAGGCGTGTGAATGGCGGGAGTTGATTCCGCTCTTGGCGCTGTAAGCGGGCAGTTGTCTGGTTTGGCGTGTCGCCGCACATATTCTGAGGTACGCTCTGTACTGTCATGAGGAACGGATTCTTCCCCTAGCACGTTGCTGTGCCGCTCACTGGTGGGCTTTGCAAGTTCTTCTAGGATGTCTGCCTCGGCTGCAGCAGCTGCTGACTCCTTCTCTGCAGCTAGTTTCTCTAATGCAGTTTCCATGCGTAACTTCTCTAATGCAGTTTCCATGCGTAACTTCTCAGATTCAGTTTCCATGCGTAACTTATCTAATTTGATTTGCATCCCTTTTTCAGCAAACCTAGCCTTTACTTCGGCCTCTTTTGCTGCAAAGTCAGCTTTCACCTTGGCAGATTCTGCCTTTGCGCGGGCAATGGCGATTGTTTCGCTTTTCACTGACCTCCTTGAGCTCGTGGAGTAAACTTCTGACCTTGTCAAGAGGTGCTCTGACTTTGTCTGCGACATGATGTCTAGCTGTATATGGAAGCTGCTAACTCTGATGTCTCTTTGGCGTTCTATGTGGTAGCTGTGCTTAGAAGCCTTGGTTTCTATGGCGTTCTGTATGCTGGCCGTGCTTAGAAACCTTTGTTTTGCTGGAAGTTCTGTATGCTAGCCATGTTTAGAAGCCTACGTTTTACTGTTATGCCCCTCACTACACGTGACTGATGTGTATTCGGGCACACTGATAACTCTTCTCATACTAATGCATTCCAGTAGGGGCGGAATCCTTATGAACTTTTATTAGCACAAGACAGAGTAAAACTGTAATAGATACAAACAGATTACAATTAATAAACAATAATACAATTAGAGCCTCCCTATCTATCTATCTAGAGAGACAAAGTTGCACGTACCGTAGATGCATCGATATGGCTGACGTGAGAAAGAACTCAGCAGACATGTGCTTGCTTGGAAGGAAAAATGGAAAAGAAGGCTGTGGAGGTGCTGCAAAGCCTCATGGGATAGAAATACGGAAGCTTGCATGGACCAAATTAATGAACTATTCTAGCTGACTATATTAACATAGAACAGGTGCAATTAAACAGAAAGTCCACTAGATGGCAGCATTGATTTAATTCAAACTAAAGTCAAAACTATGAAGACGATGAGCCTTATGAATGAAGGCATGACACTGATCATTGTACTCACTGGCAGAACACAATAACACTGCAGGAGTGATTCCCCCATCCACAGGTCAGCAGGTGAGAGGGTGTGTGGGGACAGGCTGGGGAGAGATGCTAGTCAGTGGCTGGGTAGGCACTGGCTAGTATCAGAGCCAGATACACACAGGTTACATACGCCACAATCGTTAGAGCGAGAACAATAATTCTAGTACTAGACCTCCTGTTGGGGAGAAGTGATCCCCACGACCCATGTAAATGTGGTATGAATGGTCAGCGACAGGGAAAAAACAGGAGGATGTCAGTCATGCATGTGCCCCTCGTGATGTCTGCATCATGGGGTCGGACAGTCATGCCTGACTCCCATGTCACTCACCAACCAGCCAGCTGTCCCCATACACGTTCTGTTCAAATTCTGTTGGGATGGTGCTTTGACGGTATATGTAGCTGTCGTGGCTGGACCCGGGGTGTTTGGCACGGACGTGCCATATGAGGCCTTGGCCATCGACTATCACCTGTACGTTGATGGAATGCCAGTGCTTCCGATTGCGGTATATGTGCTCTGTAGCACGGGGGGGGCGTAGTGCCACATGTGTGCAATCAATGCCCCCCATGCTGGTTTGTGACATCCCAGCCACAACTCCACTTGTACGCTGAAAAGATCCACTGGCGAGGAAATGCAGTGTTGCCAGTACCTTTACCAGTGGCTGCACTGCATGTGAGCGGTGTGTCTGGCTGGTGATGTCATCCTGCAGGGTTGTGGCTAATTCCAGGATGGCATCAGTGTTGAATCTGAAGATGCGATACACCTCCGAATCCCCCATGCCAAAGACGTTCATGCGCGTTCGTTATATCCTCTCTTCCGTGCCCTCCTCCTTCTACGCGCCTAGGCACACACTAGTAGTGCTATGACCATACCTGCCCCTGGCATGTTGGCATACAGATGTGTTGTCCTGCAAGTGTGGTTGCTCAGCTCGTCCGTAACGGTGCTGCTGAAGCTGCTCTCCAGCTGACCTGCACACGCCTGGTGCAAAGTTACCCCTGCTTTATGAGGGGATAACTTTAGGCCGGACGTACAGCTTACGCGCACCGCGCGTAGCCTGTGTCGGGCGAACGTACGTTCAAGAATCGGCGTATCTCCCTCATTTGCATATTTGAATAGGAAATCGATGGGAGCGCAAGATGCGCCCAGCGTAAATATGCCGGCGTAGAAAAGTTAAGTCGGTTGTAAGAAGCCTATTTTAAGGCGTATCTGGTTCTGTGGGTACGGCGCATAGATACGCCGGCGTATATATACACTTACGACGTGCATCTCGAGATACGCCGGCGTAATTTCTTTGATAATCTGGGCCTTAATATATACAATCTGAAGGAAAAAAGGGAAAGGGGAGACATGATTGAAACTTTTAACTACATCAAGGAGGTGAACAAGGTTCAGGAGGGCAGTATTTTCAATATGAAGAAAAGATCAAAAACACAGGGACATGACCTCTAACTAGAAGGAGACCATTTCAGACAAAACACAGAAAATCCCCCAAACAAAAGCATGTATACATTAAAAAAAAAAGGGTATCAGACTCGATGGATCACTTAGTGTTTTTTCTGCCATCACTCTTCTATATTTCTATGGGGTAGATTTACTAAAGGCAAACAGATGGTGCACTTTGCAAGTGCAGTGTCCTGATTATCAGTGCAGCCCCAACAGTGGCCATCAGTGTTGTCTATCCGTGGCCATCAGGGCTGCCAATCAGTGCCTATGAGTGCCTTCTCATTAATGTCACCTTTTATTGCCACCTATCTGTCCCCATCAGTGCCACCTACCAGTGCCCATCAGTGCCACCTACCAGTGCCTATCAGCGCTCATCAGTGTTGCCTATCAGTGCCCATCAGTGTCGCCTATCAGTGTCACCTACCAGTTCCCATCAGTGCCGCCTATCAGTGTCAACTATCAGTGCAGCCTCATCAGTGCCTTCCCATCAGTACCCACCAGGGCTGCATCATCAGTGCAGCCTATCGGTGCCCATTAGTGCTGCCTCATCAGCGCACATCAGTGAAGGAGAAAAATTACCTGTTTTCAAAACGATGAAAAGCATTTTTTGTTCTTTCAAAATGTTCAGTCTTTTTCATTTATTTAGCAAAAAGAAAACCTGTGGTGATGACACCAAAAGAAAGCCCTATTTGTGTGAAAAACATTTTACAAATGTTATATGGGTACAGTGTATCATGATCGTGAAATTTAGTATAGAGAGATTGGGTCTAGGGTCCCCAAACCAGAGAACCAAAAGAAAGGGGGGGCACAATTGGACTATTGCGGTACTGGTGAAATTAGGTAACAAGAATACAAATGAAAATATAAAATAATTTTATTAGATACAGTATCAGAAAGACACAATAAAAAATAAAAAATGGTGACGACCATACATAACACCGATATAATGATCCCGAAGGTGGGAAAATTAGTGGGTTGAAGGTCACGACAATCATCTTGACTAGTTTTGTGGCGAGAGTCGCTTCATCAGAAGCATGTCTACAATTAAGTTGAAAAACAAACAGTTATACACATAACAAGAGCTACAATTGTAGATTGGGGGTCAGGGGCTCAGCTGCTTACCTAAAAGGACCCCGCAGGAGAGGGAGGCAGGGATCACCATATAGAGTCCCATGTTGCAGCCAGGAGGCAAACATATGGGGATGAACCTACTTGCCAGATATATAGAATAAAGTAATGGTTAGTGTCAGGAGCCCTAGCATTGGACTTATGGGGAGGTGCATGGACACGCGTGTTGACTACCAGTAATAAAAAATATATATATGAAAAGGTGATGTGAGGGTGTGAGTGGGGGACCACGAAAGAGGGGGGGAAGGGGGGTGGGGAAAGGAGGGAAAGGAGGGAAGAGGGGGAGGGGAAATAAGAAGGGGGAGGGGAAGAGGGGAGAAGGGGGGAAGGGGGGAGAGGAAAGGGGGAAGATGGGTCGGGGGGAGGGAGGGGAGGAAGGGAAGAGGGAGGATGGTTGTGTGTACCTTGGATACAAGGGGATGAGTGATGCATAGAAGGTGCCCCGAGAATAGGAGCCCAGCTTAGACATGTGCTGGGAGCACATGTTGGTTTGGTGGAAAGGTATTTTCAATGGTGGTAACCATGTATGAGGGAAGGGTGACGTCACGGTAATGAGGCCAACCAGTAACACCTATGGAGAAGATTTTTTTTTTTTTTTTAGGGTTACATGTAAGTCGTGATCGGTGAAGAGGTGAAAAGGGGGAAGGGGGGAGGTGGAGGGGAAGGCAGCTAGGGCGGGCTGAGCAGGTAGCTAAGGAAGGCTGAAATTGTGTAACTTACTGTGGACTGGGTAGATCCACAGCGATCCCGAAATCCGGCATCCGTTACGCTGTGAGCAGGAGGATCCTATTTATGTGTCCCTTAGCTGGCGCCAATGACACACGGACGGACGTCATGACGCAGCATCGCTGCGTCTGGCCGCCAGCGTGACGTCAGTTAGATGGATTTGCACGTGCGCCGTGTGTCAATGTCCCGCAATGTAGGGGCGGGAACCCACAAGGGACAATATGCAGATGAGGTACAGCCCCGGGGGCGGGGCTGTTAACCTCGCCAAGGTGATCACTGGCCGCCGCCGGGAAGGAGCCCGGAGACGCCCATCCTCACCAGAAGCTAGCGGGGAATGGCAGGCAGCTGAGCCCAGTAGGAAAAAATAAATACATATAAAAGGGAAATACAAATTAATATAATAAATTCTATTGGAATACAATTGATATAAGTACAATACAGATACAGTACACATTACATGATGGTGCCTAATGGGTAATAAGCACCGAGGTGGACCGAGGCAATGAATTGCGGGCGCTAGGGGCATATGGGGGTAAGAGCAAAAGCCTCAGATAATGGCATAATACGTCCCACTACGGCAAAAACTGGCTGAGGGGGATCACCCAATTGGGGCTGAGGATGTATACTCAAGATAGAAGGGGGAATGCTCAACGTGTCCTCGCAATTGTAATTTGCGTTGGGCAGAATGAGCATTAGTCTAGAGAGGCTGAAGTTGTCCAATCCAGTTTGATGGCAAATCAAACAATGGATAGGAAGGACAATCCAAAACCTCCAATAAAGACTATGCCACAGCGATTCGCAAGGAGAAGTCACTTCAGTCACACAGTTGAACGCAGTAAACTACATAAGGTTAGGTTAATATAGTTTATGGTCGTTACCCTCTGACCGAGAGAGATGTGGATCACATAAACACACGACAAGACTTACAACATAAATAGACCTGAAGTGTGCCTTGGTGGTCTGGTCAGTATGCCAAGAAAAGGGGGCATACCCTAAGGTAAGTAATGGGTAGTTAATTGAAGAAGGATATGCTGAGAAGTGCCCTGAAAAAGGGAAAGGCAGGAGGGAGGGTGTCGAATGCGATTGAATGCGCAGACTTACGGACATGAGGTGAGCTGGGAAGAGTCAGCCCAGTGACGTGTAGTACCGCACACTGAACCGACAAAGAGCATGTGTGAGTGGGCTGCTTAAATACCCTCTGGGCTCCTCCCATAAACTCAGGCCACCATACTGGCCTTCTTATTTATGGTCATTACCCTCTGACCGAGAGAGATGTGGATCACATAAACACGCGACAAGACTTACAACATAAATAGACCTGAAGTGTGCCTTGGTGGTCTGGTCAGTATGCCAAGAAAAGGGGGCAAAAGACTCAGATAGGGAAATAGCTTTTATTGATTTCTTGTATCTATTGAGCCAGCTTAGTAAAGGCTTGTGCCATTTCTTCTTGAGGATTTGGGATGTATGTGGCAAAATAAGGAGACTTCCCATCAGCCTGGTATCTTGATTACGTGGTCTGGTACTCCCTGTTGGGAGGCAGCTGAGGCTGCTCTAATTCAGAAAGAATGTTCAGAGAACTGACTGGGGTTTGAAGCCCAAGTTGCTTAGGAGGATTCTGACATGCTTGACAAACTGGCTGCCACTCAGGGAGCTGGTTTAGAAAGGGTAGCAACAAGCTACCATCAGATTGGCTGGGTAGATGAAGCAGTAGTCGGTTGAGCACCGTCACTGGGCATCAGGTGTTGTTAGTCTGAAACAGGTTGATGTCAACCCCCGGGGCCAGTTTGTTGCGTTTGCAGACTGTGAGAGTGTAGTGGTTCGAAAGCGAGTCTGGTGGCATTGGAGCAGTGTCTGACTGCCGGAGCCACTGACTGTAAATTCACTAGGTCGTAGGGAACCGTAGAAGGCCTGGTAGATGGCTGTTTGGGCAACGCCCTAAACGGGGAATGAGTAAGGATTTCAGACATGTCCCTAAAGAGAGCACTCTTGAAAGGTAGGTGCTTGCCATCGACTACAGGTTGTGCTTCTGCATGCCCTGTAGGAGGGACTTGACTGCATGGGCTCGAGAATACTGATGGTTTATTGGGGTCCTGCAGGGACAGGAAATGCTGGACGCCATCTAGATATGGCATGATAGTATTGTGAGAAAGGGTCAGCTGCATGTGGCAATACGATATAAAGGCTAGGACGTGTCTAACGTTGCCTATTGCTGCTCCGGGCAAGGGGCCAAAAATTAGCGGTTAGTGTTCCAAGCAGTGCGATAAGCCTTCAGTGTGTTGCGTGCCAAGGAGTGGTTAATAAGCTGGGTTGAGTTGGTGAGATGCCACTTCAGTCCATCGTCAGCAATGACCAGGGTGGGACAGGGATAGTTGTTGTGTCGGCTCCAGGCTCTTGCTGGAAAAACAAAGTAAGGTTGGAATGGGACAGAGCATCAGCTGTGATTTTGCATTTGCCTGGAATATGTCTACAGAAGATATTAAACTGGTGACAGAGTGACAGCTGCGCGAGCCTGCGCAGGAAGGACGTGATGGGGATTGACTTAGATCTACCTTAATTGATGATGTCAGGTGTGGCCTGATTGTCTGTGGTGTAGAACACTGTCTGTCCTGTTCAAGTGTGGCCCCAGACCTGGGTAGCTGCCACGATGGGGTACAGCACGAGGCGTGATGAAGACTGAGTGAAGCAGAAATTTTTGAGAATTTCTGGGGGCCAAGGTTTGGAGAACCAGTGGCGGCCGAAAAATGGCCTCAAAAGCCCTTGGTGGCTCAGCTGACACTGCCGGGATGAAGATTGAAATGCTGTTCTATCAGGTGGGGAAGTTGTCCCACATAGCTAAGTCTGCTACTGATGCTTGGTCTAGTTTGAGAAGTTGGACTGGATCTTGCATTGGTGTGAGAAAATCAAGACAATACACAGGTGCTCAACAAGACGATATACGTGCACTCGCTGATCAATGTGCACTCGCAGACCAACGTGCGCCCACAGACCAACGTGCGCCCGCAGACCAACGTGCGCTCACAGACCAACGTGCACTCACTGGTGCTGGATGGAAACCTGAACTAACCGCAGGGAAAAAGACAGAGAAAAGATGGGTGGCACGTGTGCCACTGAGGATGAATGGCCAACTAGGTGCCACTGTGTGCTTGTGTGGCTGATTGTTTGTCACTGAGGTGTGTTTGCAAGTTTAGTTTGTATTCGGGTTTGCACGTGGTGCGTGCTGCAAAGTTATTTTTTACTACTGCAGACAATATTGTGTGGTTGCAAGGGTGTCAGTGAGTGTCAGGTTGCTGGGATGATATTGTGTGGTTGCAGGGGCCTCGAGTATGAAGGTTTGTTTTGAGACGGCATTGCGTGGTTGCAAGGGTCCCAGTCTGGTTTGCTGAGACGATATTGCGTGGTTGCAAAGATCTTGATGATTATAAGGTTTGTTTTAAGATGGCCTTGTGTGGTTGCACGGGTCTCAACAAGTGAGAGCTTGCTGAGACGACGTTGCGTTTTGCAATGGTCTCAAGTGAGTGTCGGGCTGCTGAGAGGACTTTGAATGGCTGCAAAAGTCTGAACGGGTGTCAGGTTGCTGAGACGATATTGCGTTTGCAATGGTCTCAAACGAGTATCAGGCTGCTAAGACGACTTTGTATGACTGCAAAGGTCTGAACGGGTGTCAGGTTGCTGAGACAAGATTGTGTGGTTGCAAAGGTCTAGAAGAGTGTGAGGTAGCTGAGATGATATTACATTTGGCAAGGGTCTCAAATGAGTGTCAAGTTGCTGAGACAATATTCCTTTTTTTTTATTTATTTTTTATGAAAAAAGACTGTGAATGAAACGCTGGTGAACATGAGTTACCACGTCTGGCAGTGTTTACAAGCTGTTACAGGCATTGGCGTTTCGAATGCCTCTGAACATCCGTCTGAACCCATTTTTTATTTTTTATTTTTTGGGAAGGTTTCTAACTCAACTGCCTAGAAACAACTATAAATGATCCTGTGTAGATGTACTGATAAGATAACAGAGAGGAGAGATTGGGGGCGGCTGAAAAAACACCCAACTGTTCCTAAACGTCCGTTTACCAACAGCAGTGTACATGAGACCTAAGACGATTTGTCTGGCTGCAAGGGTCTCTATGAATAGCAGGTTGCTGGGGCGAGACTGCATGGTCACAAAGGTCTTTAACGAGTGGGAGGTTGCTTGAGATGGTATTGCGTGGTTGCAAGGGTCTCGATGAGTGTGGGGCTGCTGAGACGATATTGCGTTTGCAAGGGTCTCAACAAGGGTGTCAGGCTGCTGAGACGATTTTGCATGGTTGCAACGTCCTCAACAATTGTCAGGTTGCTGGGCCGAGATTGCGTGGTGGGAATTTTTTTTTTATATATATATATATTTTTTCTTTGCGTTTTTTTTTTGTTATTTATATATATATATATATATATATATATATATATATATATATATATATATATATATATATATATATATATAAAACAAAAAAAAACGCAAAGAAAATATATATCTATATATATCTATATATCTATATCTATATCTATATCTATATATATTGTACAGGACGCCGTGGCTGGGTCCTGGAAGGACGTTATATTTCCCCTCTGTTTGGACTGTGGTGCCTTTAAGCGAATGGAAAGGGTTAACGCACCTGTCTAAGGAAGTAGTTTAAAGCAGACAGGAAGTGCAGGTGAGAGTGAAGGAGTGAAGGAGTGTCTATGCATGGTGAATGGTGGACAAGGAAAGCTGTGGAAGCTATGAAAAGCTGGGAAAGGACTTGGCAGTGTGTTGCCTGAAAGCCTGCTACTGAAGGACTTACCTGCAAGGACTGTTTAACTGCGATAACAGTTCTGAGCTATACAAGTCGGTGAGACTGTTATTTCTTTTGTTTTTGCTGCTGCTAAGCCATTTAAGTTTAATAAACCTCAGTTTTGATTTAAAAAGCCTGTGTCCTGCGATCAAGCTGGTCCCCCAAACATTACACTGGTGCTCAAATGTGGGCAGGACAGAATAACAGGCATAAGAAGAGAAAGAAAAAAAAAAACGTTTTTTTTTTTTTTTTGTTGCATTGGACTTTATATTGAACTGACATTTAAAGGGACAGTACATTGAATTTATGTCCTGGGTTAAAGCTGCACAAACATTGAAAGTTGAAGCAATGGAGGAGCTAATTAAACAGCTGACCCTGGCTAACATACAAGCGCAAACTTACCACAAAGAGGCGCTGGCTCTGCAGCAAGAAAATACTCGCCTGTTGGTGGCCCAGTTAGCAGCCCAGCAAGCAGCCCAGCAAGGGGTTATGCAGGCTCAGGTGACTGCCTTAAAGGAAGCGGTGCAGCAGCTGTCTCAGGTTCAGGAGCCAGCGGCAACCAGGTGACTGTGAGGGCAAGCCATTTTCTGCAGAAATTGTCCCTGAGCGATGATGTAGAGGCATTTCTTGCTACGTTTGAGAGGACAGCGGAGAGAGAAGGATGGTCTCAGGACCAGTGGGCTGGACTCATTGCTCCTTTTCTCACTGGAGATCCTCAAAAAGCCTACTTTGACCTGCCACCAGATGATGCTAAAGACTATCAAAAGTTAAAGGCAGAAATTCTGGCTCGTCTGGGGGTGACTACGGCCGTTTGGGCCCAACGTGTACACCAATGGAAATATCGTCCAGATCGGCCACCCCGGTCTCAAATGCATGACCTGGTGCAACTAGTAAAAAAATGGCTGCAGCCTGAGGTGTTGTCTGGCCCCCAAATTGTGGAGCGGGTCGTGCTGGACCAATACCTGAGGTCCCTGCCAGCAGGGCCGGCGCTAGCAATAGGCGGGTCAGGCGGCTGCCTAGAGCGCCAGGGTAGGGGAGCGGCAAAATCCGGATCCCCAGCCACTTGCTGGGGATTCAAATTATTTAAATACCTTAAGTACCGGCATTTTTTTTAAATACATGCCTTATGGCGCATTGGCGCCAGCCGCCAGGCTAGGGGGCGGTTGCGCCTGTGACATCCCGGACGGACCGCTCTATCCCCAACCTGCAGTGCCGCCCTAGTAGCGTAGACAGTGAGGAGATGTGGGGAAAGAGCCGGCCGGAAGTGCCGCATGATCGGTGGAGGAGGATGAGATGGAAGCCCTGCATGCACTAACTACAGAGGGCTTGCCGCGATATCTGCTCCCCCCCCTTCTCCTGGGCACCCGGGATCTAGTGTGCAAGGACAGACAGGCGCAGCGCAACTCTCCTGGAGACCGGAGTAAAGTAATCCCCCACCTCTGGCTCAGGTATAGTGGCAACACTACAGGCAGCACTCCAGTCACAAAAAATTAAATATTGACTGCTTTTAAGTGAATAGCACATTGCACTGTGTACAGAGGGGGTACTGATGTGTGTGGGGGGACACAGACGTGCAAGGGGGTACTGCTATGTGCAGGGGGGGACAGATATGTGTGTGTGGGGGGGGGGCACGTGCAGGGGGTACTGATTTGTGTGTGTGTGTGTGGGGGGACAAACGTGCAGGGGGTACTGATATGTGTGTGTGGGGGGGGGCAGACGTGCAAGGGGGTACTGATGTGTGTGTGTGGGGGGGGCAGACATGCATGGGGGTATTGATATGTGTGTGTGTGTGGGGGGGCAGACGTGCATGGGGGTACTGATATGTGTGTGGGGGGACAGACTTGCAGGGGGTACTGATGTGTGTTGTGTGTGTGGGGGGGGGGGGAGACGTGCAGGGGGTAATGGTATGTGTGTGTGTGGGGGGGACAGATGTGCAGGGGGGTAATGGTATGTGCAGGGAGGGTAATGGTATGTGTGGGGGGGAGACGTGCAGGGGGGTACTGATATGTGTGTGTGTGTGGGGGGGAGACGTGCAGGGGGGTACTGATATGTGTGTGTGTGTGTGTGTGTGGGGGGGGGGGGAAAGACGTGCAGGGGGGTACTGATGTGTGTGGGGGTGGGGTAGACATGCAGGGGGGTACTTATATATATATGTGTGTGTGTGGGGGGGAGACGTGCAGGGGGGGGTACTCATATGTGTGGGGGACAGACGTTCAAGGGGGTACTGATATGTGTGTGTGGGGGACGGATGGACAGATATGTGTATGGGGGGGACAGGTGTGCAGGGGGGTACAGAGGGGTAGCAGATGTGTGTGGGGGCAGATGTGCAGGGGGTACAGAGGGGTAGCAGATGTGTGTGGGGGACAAATGTACAGGGGGGTACAGAGGGGGAACAGATGTGTGTGTGGGCAGATGTGCAGGGGGTACAGAGCGGTAGCAGATGTGCAGGGGGTACATAGGGGTAGCAGATGTGTGTGGGGGGAACAGTTTGCAGGGGGTACAGAGGGGTAGCAGATGTGTGTGGGGGACAGATGTACAGGGGGGTACAGAGGGGGAACAGATGTGGGGGCAAATGTGCAGGGGGTACAGAGGGGTAGCAGATGTGTGTGTGGGGGAGAACAGATGTGCAGGGGGTACAGAGCAGTAGCAGATGTGTGTGGGGGACAGATGTACAGGGGGGTACAGAGGGGGAACAGATGTGTGTGTGTGTGGGGCAGATGTGCAGGGGGTACAGAGCGGTAGCAGATGTGTGTGGGGGGAACAGATTGCAGGGGGTACAGAGGGGGAACAGATATGTGTGTGTGTGGGGGGGGGGGCAGATGTGCAGGGGGTACAGAGGGGTAGCAGATGTGTGTGGGGGACAGATGTACAGGGGGGTACAGAGGGGGAACAGATATGTGTGTGGAGGCAGGGGGTACAGAGCAGTAGCAGATGTGTGTGGGGGGAACAGATTGCAGGGGGTACAGAGCAGTAGCAGATGTGTGTGGGGGGAACAGATTGCAGGGGGTACAGAGCAGTAGCAGATGTGTGTGGGGGACAGATGTACAGGGGGGTACAGAGGGGGAACAGATATGTGTGTGTGGGGGGGGGGCAGATGTGCAGGGGGTACAGAGGCGTAGCAGATGTGTGTGGGGGGAACAGATGTGCAGGGGGTACAGAGGGGTAGCAGATGTGTGTGGGGGGAACAGATGTGCAGGGGGGTACAGAGGGCGTGATGATCAGACCTGAAAATACAGGAATTGGGGCCATTTGAGGTGTTAGGGCCCTTTCACACTGGTGCATTTTTGCCTCGTTTTCGCAGTATAAATAGCGCTATTAAAACGCTCCCCATGCCCCTCTCCATTGAAATGAATTAAAAACGCGTAAAAACGCTGTAAAATCGCTGTTTTTTACCGCGATTTTAACGCTCCGTTTTTACAGCTGTTTTTAATTCATTTCAATGGAGAGGTGCATGGGGAGCGTTTTATGAGCATTTTAATAGCGCAATTTTTACCGCAAAAACGCACCAGTGTGAAAGTGCCCTAACAGTTCAAGTCCACCTTTTGTAAAAAAAATAAAATAAATCCAGATCTTTTTGCAGATACAAAAATGTGCATTTATTATTGTTTCTAGTAAGAACCTGTAAAGCATTGTCAGCATACTGTATCTGTCTGCTTGTACAGACAGGCAGTTACACAGTGGACTGTGGACCACGGCTGGCGTGAGGAAGTGAGCTAGTGCCATCCACGATTTGTCTTCGGGCCGGGTCCAGAGGCACATGTGCAAGCCTGTGGACCACGGCTGAAGAAATGGATGCCGCCAAATTTTTAGTGAGGGGCAGAGCGTGCGTGCTTGGGGGGGGGCGCAAAATTAGGTTTCGCCTAGGGTGTCAAAACTCCTTGCACCAGCCCTGCCTGCCAGATGACCTCCAACGGTGGGTCAGCCATGGAGACCCCAAAACAGCAAACCTCCTTGTTGAGATGGTGGAACGATATACAGTGGTGGAGGACCTGCTCGGACCTACCAAGCGCATAGGGCCTAGTCTGCCACGGCCTGTTCGACCAACTGCTGCCCTTCGAAAGGATGTTCAAAGGAGCCCTGGGACAAACACCCCGGAAGGCCAAGAGTCACTCCCGGTACCTCCTCAGCGTTCTGTTCCTGTTCGGAGAGGAGGGGATGTACAATGTTGGCGATGTCATTCCTGGGGTCATACCCGGGCACACTGCCCACTGCAAGAAGAGCCCATGGAATGCAGGGTTCTTCGGAGGGGGTCTTTTTGTGCCCATAAAGTGTGCACCACACACCTCGACCTGGATGAGGAAAAGTTTGAGTGTGAAGTCCAAGTGAACCACCTCCCTGCCCGGGCTTTGTTGGACTCTGGAAGCATGGTAACCCTGGTTCATCCTAGAGTGATTGGAAAGATTGGTCCGGTAAGAAAAACTTTACGGGTGGTATGCATTCACGGGGACACTAGAGAGTACCCGCTCATCACGTTGTCTATCTCCTCAGCATGTGGCACTGTTACTCAAGAGGTGGGGGTGATAAAGAACTTGGTGCATGATGTTATAATAGGACGAGACTGTCCATTGTTTACAAAACTGTGGGAACAAGGAGAACAGTTCAGAGACTGGGGAGAAACTAGCCCCCCTGTTCCTGCTGCTGAGAGGGATAACCCTGAACTGCCAAACGTTAATGTGGACCCAGATGAGGAAAATGCTAATGATTGGGTTAATGGTGATGAAAGTAGTGTTGATACTATTGAGGATGTCAAGATATGTGGTCCACAGACCTACCAAAACACTAAGTGGGAGGAGCCTTTCCCACTTCAGGTAATGCTGGGGGAAGAGGATGAGGAAGTGGCCTCTACCCCTGCGCTGCCGGATTTGGGTGTTCCCCAGGGGGCATTTGGGACTGCTCAGATGCAGGACCCCACTTTGGCCCATGCACGGGAACAAGTTGTAGTAGTAAATGGGGTTCCCCAAGAGCCAGGTGCGAATGAGAGGTGGCCACACTTTGCAATATATAATGAATTGCTGTATCGGGTTACCAAGGAGAGAGAAAATGTGGTAGAGCAATTGTTGGTACCCCAACAATTTAGACGAAAGGTTCTGGACCTGGCCCATGATGATGTGTTAGGGGGACACCTCGGAGTTGAATAAACGGAGGCACGGATCACCGACCGGTTTTACTGGCCAGGTCTGAAAGCAGAGGTAAAGAGATACTGTACCTCTTGTCCCACCTGTCAGTTGACCGCTCCGGTGACTCATTTTCGGAGCCCTTTGGTCCCTCTGCTCATAATTGAGGTCCCATTCGAGAGGATAGCCATGGATATAGTGGGTCCCTTGGTAAAGTCAGCTCGAGGTCACTCCTACATATTGATGATTCTTGACTATGCCACCCGATATCCTGAGGCGCTACCCCTGCGGAATACCTCCTCAAAGGCCATTGCCCGGGAATTATTCCAGATGTTTACACGGACTGGTTCCCCAAGGAAATACTCACAGACCAGGGTACCCCGTTTATGTCAAGGGTTATGGCCGATGTGTGTAAGCTGTTCCGGATTAAACAGCTACGCACATCGGTCTACCATCCCCAAACGGACGGGTTGGTGGAACGCTTTAATAAGACCCTTAAGTCTATGCTCAATAAAGTTGTACAAAGGGATGGGAAAGATTGGGACTGCCTGTTACCAGCTCTCATGTTTGCTATCCGGGAAGTGCCCCAGGCCTCCACTGGGTTTTCGCCCTTTGAGTTGGTATATGGGCGGAGACCTCGCGGACTTCTTGACGTGGTTAAAGAGGAATGGGAAAGTGAACCTGTTCAGCATAAGAGTGTCCTGGAATATGTCTCCCAAATGCAGGAAAGGATCCAAACCGTGATGCCGCTAGTCAAAGAGCATTTGCAAAAGGCCCAGGAGGCTCAACGACGGGTCTATAACAGGGCTGCTAAAATAAGGCACTTCCAAGTGGGGGATCGAGTAGCGGTGCTAATTCCCACTGTGGAAAGTAAGTTCTTAGCCAGGTGGCAAGGACCCTTTGAAGTTGTGGAAAAAGTGGGAGAGGTCAATTATAGAGTCCACCAGCCAGGCAAGAGGAAACCGTATCAGATATATCATGTCAACTTGTTAAAGCCCTGGACAGACAGGGAACCGGTGACCTCCCTGGCTAGTGCAAGGCTTGAGCCACAGGTTGGGGTGGAGAGTGTCCAAGTAGCAAATACCCTATCTAAATACCAAAGTCAGCAGGCAAAGGAGTTCTTGCAGAGAAATAAAGAGAAGTTTTCAGACTTGCCGGGGCTAACTAGTATCATAGAGCATGATATTATCACGGAACCTGGAGTCAAAGTTTTTGTCAGGCCCTACCGCATCCCAGAGGCTCAAAGGAAGGCCGTTTCAGAGGAAGTAAAGAAGATGCTGGACCTGGAGATCATTGAGGAATCGCAGAGTGAGTGGTCGAGCCCGATTGTGTTGGTACCAAAGCCCAACGGGACTCTGCGATTCTGCAATGATTTCCGGAAACTTAATGAGGTTTCACGGTTTGATGCCTACCCCATGCCCCGGGTAGATGAACTTATTGAGAGACTAGGTCCAGTCAGGTATATCACAACATTAGACCTTACCAAGGGGTATTGGCAAATCCCATTAACTAAGGCTGCTAAAGAGAAAACTGCTTTTTCTACTCCAGAGGGGAGTTTTCAGTACAAAAGAATGCCTTTTGGACTGCAAACTGCTCCAGCCACGTTCCAGCGAGCAATGGATAGGATTTTACGACCTCATCGGGAGTATGCCTCAGTGTACTTGGACGACATAGTCATTTTTAGCAGAAACTGGGAGTCACACTTGCCCAAAGTCCAGGCAGTACTGGACTCTCTCTGGAAGGAGGGGTTTACAATAAACCCTGAAAAATGTGCTTTGGGAATGGAGGAGGTGAAATACCTGGGCTATACCGTGGGTAGAGGGGTGGTGAAACCTCAGGTCAGCAAGGTAGAGGCTATAAATAGTTGGCCCCGCCCCCTCACAAAAAAGCAGGTACGTGCATTCCTGGGCATGGTGGGATACTACAGGAGGTTCGTACCCAACTTTGCCACATTGGCGGCTCCATTGACCGATCTGACTAAGGGTCGGAAATCGGTCATGGTGGAGTGGAATGCAGACGCTGAGAAGGCTTTTTTGGTGCTCAAGTCAGCACTGTGCCAACACCCTGTCTTGATAGCGCCCAATTTTTCAGAAGAGTTTGTTGTCCAAACTGATGCTTCCGATGTAGGATTGGGAGCTGTATTGTTACAGGTTGTTCGTGGTGAGGAACACCCAGTAGTCTTCCTCAGTAGAAAGTTGACACCAGCAGAGAAAAACTATGCTATAATTGAAAGAGAGTGTCTGGCCATTAAGTGGGCTCTGGAGTCCCTCAGGTATTACCTCTTGGGGAGGAAGTTTAGGCTCATTTCTGATCATGCCCCTTTAACATGGATGGGGCAGGGTAAAGGGACTAATGCCAGGATTACACGTTGGTTCCTGGCGCTCCAAGAATTTAAGTTTGTAGTGGAGCATAGGCCCGGGAGACTGCATCAAAATGCAGATGCCCTCTCCCGAGTCCATTGTTTGAGCTCCACTGTTGCCTCCACCTCCTTGGCGTTGGGGCACAGGGGGGGGATATGTACAGGACGCCGTGGCTGGGTCCTGGAAGGACGTTATATTTCCCCTCTGTTTGGACTGTGGTGCCTTTAAGGGAATGGAAAGGGTTAACGCACCTGTCTAAGGAAGTAGTTTAAAGCAGACAGGAAGTGCAGGTGAGAGTGAAGGAGTGAAGGAGTGTCTATGCATGGTGAATGGTGGACAAGGAAAGCTGTGGAAGCTATGAAAAGCTGGGAAAGGACTTGGCAGTGTGTTGCCTGAAAGCCTGCTACTGAAGGACTTACCTGCAAGGACTGTTTAACTGCAATAACAGTTCTGAGCTATACAAGTCGGTGAGACTGTTATTTCTTTTGTTTTTGCTGCTGCTAAGCCATTTAAGTTTAATAAACCTCAGTTTTGATTTAAAAAGCTTGTGTCCTGCGATCAAGCTGGTCCCCCAAACATTACAATATATATATATATATATATATATATATATTTGCGTTTTGTAAGGGTCATGTGTTGCAAGGGTCTTAACAAGGGTGTCGGGCTGCTGAGATGATTTTGCGTGGTTGCAAGTGTCTCGATGAGTGTGGGGCTGCTGAGATGGTATTGCGTTTGCAAGGGTCTCCACGAGGGTGTAAGGCTGCTGAAACGATTTTGCGTGGTTGCAACGTTCTCAACAGGTGTCAGGTTGCTGGGCCGAGATTGCGTGGTGGCAATTATTATTATTTTTTTTTTGTTTTTGTTTTTATGTATATGTTTTATTTTATTTTTGCGTTTTGTAAAAGTCATGTGTTGCAATGGTCTCAACAAGGGTGTCAGACTGCTGAGACGATTTTGCGTGGTTGCAACGGTCTCATTAGGTGTCAGATTGCTGGGCCGAGATTGCGTGGTGGCAACGTTTTTTTTTTTTCTTTGCGTTGTTTTTTTTTTGCGTTTTTATGTATATTTTTTATTTTATTTTTGCGTTTTGTAAAGGTCATGTGTTGCAAGGGTCTTAACAAGGGTGTCAGGCTGCTGAGACGATTTGCATGGTTGCAAGGTCTCAATCAATAAGAATTGGGTTACTGAGAAAGGATAGAAACTCCTGGTTTGTTTGTACCTTTAAGCGAGCAGCAAAAGGTAGAAGGACAATGTCCGTTTGATTTGTAGGTTCCACTAATGAACGGTATGGGGGACAACGAATGGTAGAAAATTGATAGGACATAAAGAATGTAATAACAAATATTACTTGCGACAGTGGGCCATGCAAGTGAGTTTGCGGTGGACTGTGGCTGGAGTGAAACATATCGGGAAGGTGTAGCGTGATGCCATGCATGGGGCAAAACAACAAGGTTTGGTTTAGAAAATAGAACGCCAGAAGTTCGTACGAAGAATTTGTAAGCTCCACTGCGGGAACCGAACATATGGTACGGGTGACACCACGAGTGGCCACGAATTTGACATGACAAACAAGCTAACGAATCCTACCTGGGACAGTAAACGTGCGACTGGGTTTGCTTTGGACTGGAGTGGGTGTGCAACACATCCGAAGAGTGTGGATGACGCACAGGCAATAACTTTGGTAAATAAATGAGAGAGAAGAACTGTGTACAAACAATTCGTAAGTTCCGCTGCAGGAACTAAAACACGCGGCATGGGGGAAACAATGAATGGCAACAGTAGAAAGTATGTAATGTATCTGATACAAAACGGTTGTAAAATGCATGAAACAAATCCAATACGAATCGGTAGTAAGGAGTATTGAACAAATCTGATATGAATTGGTTGTAGAGTGTATGCTACCCCTTGCTGTGAAACCGAACACCTACCAACCACCCATCCCCTCCAGGCTAATCAAGTGCAGACAAGGCACCAGGTGAGTCCAATTACCACCTCAATCTGCCAAAGAACCCATACAAACAATACATGCTAATCTCCAAATGAATGAGACAGCAACCATGGAGAGTGAATTTTATAACCAGTGAAGCCTTGGATTTACAAATTAATCGTATGTTTGGCAGGAGGAAGTTACAAATGTACTACGCCTGTGCCGAATGATGTTGGAACATGAGCAACAATGACTCAGAGGCAGGTTTTTTACTAAAGAAATGCAGGATAGGAAGCATAACGAATTGCAAGATTGCACATGAAACTGAAAGGTTTGAATCCCACCTGCGACAGTAAGCGGGAACCGCCGTCGAAAGACCATGAACAGAGAAGCCGCAATGCGCTTGTGATGTTGAATGCGCAGACTCACGGACATGAGGTGAGCTGGGAAGAGTCAGCCCAGTGACATGTAGTACCGCACACTGAACCGACAAAGAGCATGTGTGAGTGGGCTGCTTAAATACCCTCCGGGCTCCTCCCATAAACTCAGGCCACCATACTGGCCTTCTTATATATAAGCAGAGGCTACTCCCCAAAAGCTAGGGAGTGATAGGTGGGTGGGATGCGAGAGGCCGGAGGCAGAAATAGCAACCACAGTGTCTGTCGCATGCCACCCTACGGGGGCCCAGGTGTGTTATCCACCTAATCAATATGAATTAAAATATAGCCTCTAAAGTAGGCTGATGATCGTGAAATTTTCATTCAAAGTGCAACAGTGCTGAAAGATGAAAAATGGCTTAGGAAAGAAGAGGGTTAAAGTTTCCAGTAGGCAAGTGGTTAAAATACAGTTGACAACTCTTGACTGCTTTGTTCTGTTTGAAAACAAATGGCTGGGGGTTACAAACATTATAAAAAAAAATGCATACCAGATTTTTTTTCTTGGTGAGGGTCTCATATGGATGCCAAGGGGAACCCTGCAATAAGAAAAAAAATGTGTGGTATACCCCAAAAATTCCATGCCAGACATTTGGGTCTGGTACTGTATGTACTTTAATAGGGACCTCACACTAGAAACATGCTTGGGGTCCCCCAAAATCCACATCAGACCCTTATTTGAGTATGTAGCCTGTCTGGTCAGGAATTTCGGAGGGGGGGGATAATGCAGTCTCTTCACCTAAACCATACAGTTCATATGCCCTTAACATGGGGGCGATGCCTTGTATCATGTGGAGGGCAAGACACGCTTCTCAACAATTCTGATCTGGAAACTCCCTTTAAGAATATGGGGACCCCAGATACTGACACTCTCTACATGAGTGAGTAAGGGGTACATAGTGTTAGTACCTATTTCTGAAAAATGTAAACAATAAAAACACACTTTTTTACATTTATGAAAAAAATAAAAAGTCCCAAAATGTAAATTAATAGTCAGTAATGTCATCCAGCAAGGCAGATTCTCATCAGTGCATGAAGCCCACCAACTCACTGGAAAAAAGAAAGCACCACAAAACATGTCTAATCTTTTCACTGACTCACTGAGATTAATAGCTCCTTGGGCTGTCTATTGCAATGTAAACAATGGGGTAGGGTAAACCCATTGATGTAATCGACCAAATATGGGCATGATCATATTTTGTCAATGGTATTACCCAAATACGGTCAAATAGCTATATGTGGGCAATGGTGTCAGTATCTTTCCCTGTGTCTTTGTTTACATTGGGATTCCAAATCAAATGGGCTAAAGGTCAGGCATTCAAATGATTGCCTTAACAAGCATTGTTCAGTCTAAGCCTGTACTGTATGAATTGGCAGCTAATTCATAGCCAGCATAGCTATCTATGGATCAAAGGCTTTCTCGCTATATTGGTATATGTGAACTGACAGCATCTGACTTCTAACCAAGGCCCTGGATGTTTATATCATCTGATCCCTTGTACTATATCTAGTACTATAAGCCCAATTAGACTTGCAGTGACGTATGTGAGCTCAAGTCCATCAGCTCTGGTAAGCCTCCATTTATCCTTATTGGTGGTGTTGATCACTCACACTTGAATATATACACTGGGAGTATCATCAAGATTTGCTCCATCTTGCACGTGGTGATTTGTTTTTATGGACTTTATTGCACATATTGGACTTTTCTTTCCACATATTTTTGAAATTCCATACAGGAATTTCCATGTGATTTATTATTTTTTACAGGAATAATCACTATTTCATATTTACATATGTTATTGACCGTAGCGCTACACATTTTTGTTTTTTACCTGAGTAGTGCCAAGAGAGGCTGGCGTTCCAAGAGGGTTTCGAGCATCCACCGGGGGTCAAGGTAACCGGGTGCTGAGAGGTTGGACGTCGGTCGCCTATCAGTCGGTAACCTAACATCAACTACCTGAAGGAGATCCAGGTGTCAAGTATGCTAAAGAGGATTATCTCCGCTGTTTCAATCATAGGGAGGGTCTGTGGCAGAGACTTTTCCCCAAGTTCTGAGTGACATTCTGGCTGCCAGGCTGGTGAGAGACTCCTGTCCAGGTGCGCTGTAGCCACTCTGGCTGGAGTGGTGAAAAAGAAAGTGTCATTGGAAGCAGGACTGTTTCCCTATTACTTACACCTAAATCTGTTTTTTCCATTTCTACTAAATTTCTATTCTTCACCAAGTTCTACTGTTTTTATCCGGCTGGGTAATAAAGAGCACAGAAAAAGACATTCCATTACTGCAACTTTCACCAATTACCCCTAGACGGCGGAGGAACATGAGGTAACATGCCACCCCAAAAAAAACAGCAGCTCCTTCGGGGGTAGTGCTACATTAATGTGCATCTAGATTTATGCACAAAATACTACTGTATTTTCTTTTTAGGTTTAGAAATCCAAAAGAATGTAATGAAAGCTGGAAATGTTTCAATACAGTATAATACAATTTGTTTTAACAAAAGAAAACACATCACATAATTAACAGGTCATTTCGTTCAGATTGTTGTATTTATGTAAAGATCTTACACAAATGTCATTTAATTTTTCTAAATTAAAAAAAGCTAGGATACAAAGTACTTTGTTGCCATAATTTAAAAACTAATATAAATGCTGCAGACTGGCAGAAAGAAATTGGAGATCAATAGTGTGACCTTATAATTCTTGTTTCTACTATCTCTTATTATCTTCATTGAAGAGACATGGCAGAGTAATGTTCTTTCTTAAAGTGGAGGTTCCATCAAAAAAAAAAAATTTGCTTAAAAATGTAGATTACACCTAAAAAAGAAAAAAAAATAACATTTTTACCCACCTTGAAATGCCTGTTGCTATGCGGTCCCGCAAAATCTGCCTTCCTATCCACCTTGGATCCTGACGTCAGCTCCCTCGGCTCTCGTCGCTAATACTCCTGGGAAATGTAGTCAGATGATGCCGTGCGCCTCCCCTGTGAAACTCAATTGGTTGACGGTGCTGCAGGACGGGCGGTGCTTTACTATTCGTCGATCCAGAAATCCAGGAAGTAATTGCTTGTCGGATTCATTATGCCCACAAGCAAAATGACATCCATCGGAACAAAAAAATCTAAAGTGTTCTTTGCTGAGGAGCTGCGGAACGGGAGGTCATTTAGACATATTAAGTGACACTATTTTTACAGCCACATCGAGTAATGAACGATCGTACTTTTAAAAAATACAAAATGTAGTGGAAACCCTGCTTTAAGTTAATGGAGCAGAAACTTATTCCATACATCTTACAACTACAATGACAATGTTGTATTTTATTTTTATTTATTTTTTAATTTAAGTATTTATTATATTTCAAAGGAGACAAGAGAATACAAAAACAGCACCAATTGGGCATACCCTGGCGATAATTTGTGTACAGTCAAGGTAATTGAGAACAAAAATAAATAAGTGCTAACATGTCGCTTCTACTAGGTTACATTAGTATTTGAGATTTAGTAGTGGACAGCCAATATAAAACAGATATGCAAAACAGACATGCAATATATCATCATATAAAACAACTAGAGTAGCGATTACAGGAAATTTCCCAATGGGTTATAGGCAAGTAGTCACAGACAAGTATAACTCACTTGAGTACAAGAGCGAATCTTTTGCAGGTTATTGAAATGGAAAGGAAAAAATGGTACAGGTTATAATCCAGAGGAAGTGGGGTAGCTAATACAGAGGAGCACTCCTAGAGTCGGAGATCCAGAGATTCCAGGCTTTGGCAAATTGGTTTGTTGATAAGTTGGCTTTGGCGAAGAAAAATTCCATTAAAAAATTACGGTTAAGCAGTTGGATGGTATCCGTCAATAGTGGAGGGTGAGTTGATTTCCATTTTTTTTGCAATCGCCAGTCTTGCTGCAATTAGGATGTGTGTCACCAGAAGCTGTACGTTTTTAGGCCACGTGTGGATAGAGAGACCCAGGAGCAAATCCAATGGGGACATAGGGAAGGATATTCACATAAAGAACGAATTGGCGACTTTACTTTTTCCCAGAACTTCTTGACAGGGGGGCAATCCCACCAAATGTGTGAAAGCGAACCGATATTCTCACAGCCCCTTCAACATTTGGGAGAGGTATTTGGGTAAATTTTTGCAAGCCTTTCAGGGGTGAAGAAGTACCACTTGTGAAACAACTTCTGTAGGGATTCCCAATGGGTGATTCAATGAGACAAGCGAAGAGATGCTATGAGAGCTTTCTGCCAATGTGTTGCCGGGGGAGATTGGTCCAACAAAGAGGACCAATACCGAATAGAGGAGGAAAGTAGATCAGAAGGGGAATTAGTGAAGAGTTTGTATATTAGGGAAATCCCTTTGGCTTTGGTTCCGTCAAGATTGTAAAAATGTATCAGGGGGAGCATCAGTGAGTCCGAGTTTGACCAGTGGATTTTTGAAAGAGTGGATCTAATCCGCAAGTAGAGGAAAAATGTCCGGTTTGATAGGCCATATTGCTTTACCAGATATTCGAAGGGATGTAGATCTGATGTAGAGAAAAGCATACCAATGTTGGTGATGCCAGCTATAATCCAATCCGATAGAGGCAGATCTGGGGTAATAAGATGTAAGGCTTCTATGGGAATTTTTGAGAGGGTATCCACTGCTATTCCTCCGATAAGTTGTGACAATGCAGTCCAGACCCTAGTGGAGACCATGATGGTATCCAGTGAGGAGCGCTTAGGGTTGAGATTAAGCCAAGTGGCGGCTAGGAGATGCTTCGGATTTGTGAGGAGTAAGGTGGCTTCTATTTGTTTCCAAGTTGTATGTTGCTTGTCCGACCACTAGGTTTTCAGTTGTTCTAAGATGGTTGCTCGGTGATAAGCTTAAATGTCTGGTGCGCCAAGGTTGCCGTGCTGAACTGGGGATAACAGTATGGCCCTTTTCACTCTGGGGCGTTTTTGTTGCCAGATAAAATTGATGATAATTCCCTGGAGCTTTTTAATCTGATTCTGTACTAGCGGGAGGGGTAATGTATGAAAAAATACAAGACATGCAGGAGTAAATACATTTTAGCTTGAGCTACTCGTCCAGCCCAAGAAGCCGGAACCTGGCTCAATTCTATTTCTAAATGTGTGAGCCTGCCCACGAGGTCTTCAAAGTTGGTTCTCAGCAACATGCAGCTTGGGAATGTCAGGTGGATACCTAAATAGGGGAGAAAGGAGTTGGGAGCCCAAACAAAGGGGAAAGTGGAGGAGATTGCTTTAGTAGTATGGGGGTCAAGGCCGAGATTAAGCATAAGGGATTTGCTGTGGTTCAACTTGTACATGGATATTGCACCAAATGTTTCTAGGGCCCGTAGGACAGCGAGAAGGGACACTAAGGGATTAGTGAGAGCTATTATTACGTCATCCGCGTAAAGCCCAATTTTGTGGTCAACAGTGGCAATTTTAATACCCGAGATCAATGGATCAGATCGTATGTATTGTGCCAGAGGTTCCATTATCATGGCAAAAATTAATGGGGACAGCGGGCAGCCCTGTCTGGTGCCATTAGTAATTTTAACCACTTAAGGACCGCCTGTACCTATACGTCGGCAGAATGACACAGCTGGGCACAAGCACGTACCTGTACGTCCTCTTTAAGTGCCCAGCCGAGGGTCCTGGGTGCGCACCCGTGACCCGGTTCGAAGCTCCCTGACTGAGGCCGCGGGACCCGTGGACCCGATCGCCACCGGAGTCCCACGATTGGTCCCGGAGCTGAAGAACGGGGAGAGCTGTGTGTAAACACAGCTTCCCCATTCTTCACTGTGGCGCTGTCATTGATTGTCTGTTCCCTGATATAGGGAAAGGCGATCAATGATGTCACACGTCCAGCCCCACCCCCCTACAGTTAGAAAAACATATGAGGTCACACTTAACCCCTTCAGCGCCCCCTAGTGGTTAACTCCCAAACTGAAATTGTAATTTTCACAGTAAACAATGCATTTTTATAGCATTTTTTGCTGTGAAATTGACAATGGTCCCAAAAATGTGTCAAAATTGTCCGGTGTATCTGCCATAATGTCGCAGTCACGAAAAAAATTGCTGATCGCCGCCATTAGTAGTAATTTTGCGCAAACCAATCGATAAACGCTTATTACGATTTTTTTACCAAAAATATGTACAAGAATACGTATCGGCCTAAACTGAGAAAAAAAAATGTATATCTTTTTTGGGGGTATTTATTATAGCAAAAAGTAAAAAATATTGTTTTTTTTTTCAAAATTGTCGCTCTATTTTTGTTTATAGCGCAAAAAAAAAACGCAGAGGTGATCAAATACCACCAAAAGAAAGCTCTATTTGTGGGAAAAAAAGTATGTCAATTTTGTTTGGGAGCCACATCGCACGACCGCGCAATTGTCAGTTAAAGCTACGCAGTGCCGAATCGCAAAAACCTGCCAGGTCCTTTACTTGCGTAATGGTCCGGGTCTTAAGTGGTTAAAGGGGTCAGAAATTACACCCGAGGTCCATATGCGTGCAGTTGATGAGTATACAGCCCCAATATGGCAGAGAGAAAGGTGCCCGACAGTCCAAATTTACAGAGTACCGCCTCCATGTATGGCCAATACACCCTATCGAACGCCTTCTCTGCATCCAAAGAAAACAAGGTGTCCGAATATGCTCCGCCCATTGGATCAAATCAATAAACCGCCTGGTTCCATCTGAGGCCTGTCTGCTGGGCACAAATCCCACTTGATCAAGGTGTATAATTTGGGGGATGACAGAGGAGAGGCGTTGCGCAAGGAGTTTGGAGTAAAGCTTAGTGCCCGTATTTAGAAGCGATATAGGATGGTAATTGGCAGGGTTATCAGGATCTTTACCTGGTTTTGGAATGGTAACCACTAAGGCGTCTAGGGATTCTTTCGGGATTTTCTCAGTGGTAGCAAATTGGTTAAAGATGTCGCAGAGATGGGGTACTAGTTGTAGGGCAAATCTCTTAGAATATTCGTTTGGAAATCCATCTGGGCCTGGCACTTTATGTAACGGTAAGTTACGTATCAGTTTGTAAATTTCAGCGCGTGAAAAAGGAGCTGCAAGGAGGTCAAGTTGTTCTTGGGAGATAGGAGGGAGGGGGACGGAAGCCAAGAAGTTTGATATATCTGCTTGGGTAGGTGAAGGAAGGGGGTCCGAACCTGAAAGGTTGTAGAGTTTTGCGTAAAAATTGCTAAACTCATTGGCAATATCTAACAGGTTAGTTAAGCGTTTACCCTGGGGATTAGTAAGGTGTGCAATTTTCTTAATGGAAAGTTGCTTCTTAAATTGTTTAGCCATATAGGCCCCCCGGTTTGTTGGCTGCTGAATAGGTTACTAAACTAAGTTGTTTGATGTAATAATCAAAGTCTTTACGAAGGTGTTCACTGAGTTGGAGTCTAAGATTTTTGAGATCGGAAGAGATAGCTTGCGAAGGGGAGCTCTAATTCTTAAGTTCTAAGAATCTGATCTGAGTCAGGAGGGAGTCTGTGATAGAGGAGTGACGTTTTTTGGAACGGGCCCCAAGTTTTATAAAAATACCTCGTAGGCAGGCTTTGTGAGCGTTCCAAGTTATGGCATGATCATTACAGAATTTTGGTGAAAGTAGGTCTCATTCTCGGATTGTATTTGAGACTGAAGGGCGGGGGAGTTGAGGAGGGAGGTGTTCAATCTCCAAATCGAGTGACTGGGGGATCGGGATCGGGACTCTAGTTTGATCGTGACCGGAGCGTGGTCAGACCAGGATTATGTTCCTATGTGGGAAGCCGTGATAAATTGGAGCAGATGTGTGTCTGTTATAAATAGATCAATCCGTGAATAAGACTGGTGTGGAGGTGAGATAAAGGTGTAGTCTCTCTCTGTATCATGCATGCACCTCCAAGCATCATATAAATCCTCCCGATTGAGGAGGGAGGATAGCGCTGAGGGCCTACATCTGGAAGCATTAGAGGAGTCTAGAGTGGGATCGATCACCTCATTGAAGTCTCCACAAATTAATAGAGAAGAAGATCTATAGGGAGTCAGTCTGGAGAAGAGGGTAGTGTAAAATTTCTTCTGGGCCGTGTTGGGGGCGTATATATTGACTAGGGTGAGAGGACGGCCATTAGGAGTGGGATCGATCACCTCATTGAAGTCTCCACAAATTAATAGAGAAGAAGATCTATAGGGAGTCAGTCTGGAGAAGAGGGTAGTGTAAAATTTCTTCTGGGCCGTGTTGGGGGCGTATATATTGACTAGGGTGAGAGGACGGCCATTAGGAGTGGCTGACAGAATTAGAAACCTACCATCCTCGTCATAGTCACAGTGATGCAGGGTGAAGTCGACCGCTGCACTTATAACGATCATCACTCCTCTTTTCTTTTTTGGGGCATTCGCGAAGAAGCAGTGATGGTATCGCTTGTGCATGCATGAGGGTTGTTTAAGTTTAGAGAAGTGGGTCTCTTGGACGCAAAGAACATCTGCGTGTTGTTTCAGTGCTTCCTTCAATAGGAAATTGCACTTAAAGGGTGAATTTAGGCCTTTCAAATTCAAGGTGGTGATCGTGAGAGACATGGCGAAAAGGTGGGTATGAAAGAATTAGCAGAAGGAGAGAGACCACACCTTCTATACCCAGAAAAAAAAAATAATAATAATAATAATAGACCAAAAAGATTATGCCATATTTTCTGCAGGTAAGTAAACAAAGTATACAACTACCAACAATCAGAATGAATGCAATTTCACAGTATCAATATTGAGAAGAAAAAAACAACAGCAATATTAAAATGACTCGTGTTGACAACAATTGTTAGACCAAGGTGTGCTTAGCACACTATTAACCTGGGGGGTGGAAAAGAAGATGGAAAGGTAAGTCGCCCAGGCAAGATTGAAGCAAGCTGGGGACTAGGGCTACAACTTATATCACTTATTTTTGACCGTGATATTCGTTGCATTCCTGGAAGCAGATGGCTTACGTGAGGAATCATTTTGTCCTGTGTCTCCAGAAGCAACGGGGAGGAGACCCTAGTTGGTCAGTTTTTAGTAACTATCTTTTGGAGTGAGGATAGGAATGATCTTTTGTTGGTGAGAGACCAGCAATGTAGTCGGGAAACCCCATTTGTACATTATGTTTTTCTGCTGGAGAATCGAGGTAACGGGGGAGAAAGCTCTGCGCATCTCCATCGTGGCACGAGAAAGATTTTTGAACAACTCGACGTTCGCATACGGGGCTGGCAAGGGTTTAGATTAGGGTTGTACTTGTACTTGTACAAATGCTCGGGCAAATGCTCCCGATGCTTCACCCGATACTTGTACTGTCAGCGGTGATCAGTGCGTGGGGAATTTACAAGCACCGATTACCGCTGTATATATTTAAAATAAATTTCTCCGCTTCTCTCTACACCCCTCCCCCCGCGCGACTTTCAGCTGTTTTAAAATCAGTGGTGATCAGTGCTTCTAACTCCCCCACACACGATCACCGCTGACTGTCCCGTGTACTCCTCCAGCCCCCCTCTGTTTTGCTACAGTCTCCCTCCCTCCGTGTATCCTGTGTATCCCTCCGTGTATCCCGCCGTGTATCCCGTGCATCCCGCCGTGTAACCTGTGCATCCCACTGTGTATCCCACCGTGTATCCCATGCATCCCGCCATGTATCCCACCGTGTTTCTCTCCCCTTCCGTGCTCCTCCTCCACCCCTGGAAATGTCAGGATGAAGAGCGGGGTAGGAGCCAGTAAATCCGGCTCCTTACTGCTCCGAATGGACAGAGTCAGTGATCACTGACTCTGTCTATTCACATAACTGAAACATTGTAAACTGTGATTACAATGTTTCAGTTTATGAATGAAGAGAAGACGCTGTCTTCACTCCATTCATTTTCAGCGCAGCTGATGCTGCTGAGAAAGGGACAGGGGAACATGTGTCCCTAGTCCCTTTCCCTGTCTCAAAGGGAAGATGTCAGAGGTCTGTTAAGACCCCTGATATCTCACCAAAGCCCCCCCAACAGGGCTGAAAAAATAAATAAAAAAAAGAAAGAATAAAAAAACAAAAGAATAAAAAAAATTATTGTAGAAAATAAAAAAAATTAAGAAAAAACACACTGACACGGTACACCCCCCCCCCCCCCTTAAAAAAAGAAAGCATTATAAATTAAAAAAAATGTAAAAAAATTGTAAAAAATTAAAAACAAATTGTTAAAGATAAAAAAAAACTACTGACACATGTGCCGCTGTCACATGAGATTAAAAAAAAGTATCAGTATTCTGTATCGGCGAGTACTTGAAAAAAAGTATCGGTACTTGTACTCGGTCTTAAAAAAGTGGTATCAGGACAACCCTAGTTTAGATGCTCTGGCAGCAGAGAGAATTTGTTCTTTGATGTGGAAGAAATGTGTTCGGGCCAAAATATCCCTGGGGACATCATCAGGGAGGTGCGATGGCTTTGCAATTCTATGTGCCCGGTCGATCAATGTATCACGGGCGTTAAGGCAAGGAAGCAGGGTTGAGATGAGTTGTTGCAAGTATGGTGTTATTTCATTCGGTTTGACCGCCTCTGGGATGCCTCTGAATTTAATGTTGTTTCTCCTAGAGCGTCCTCTAAATCCGCTAAGTTCATTTTAATGTGATGGATTTCTTCCGAATGATGCTCATGTGCGTCTAACAACTCATTATGGGCCTTGGAGTAATCTTGTAAGTTATCCTCCAGAGCATCTGTGCGTTCCTCTAAGCAATCAACTCTGTCATGTATCTGGGATATAGATATCTGAAGCTCCCTATGTAAATCATGCTGCAGTGTGAGGAGCATAGATTTTTGCATTGCCTCAGAAACAGTGTTATCGGTGACAGAAATAGCTGCCAGGGATGGAGCATTTTGGGATCCCTGTGTTCCTGCCACAACAGAGGACCAAAGCAGTTTCTTTGCATGAGGTTCCTTATTAGGAGAGGTTACAGGGGAGGTAGCCAGCCTCTTACCTCTGTCAGCGTGCTGTCCTCCTGGGGAGACATCTGGAGGAGGGAGGGTGTCCATAGAGTCCCTCATGGGAGCAAAGGCTGTGTCACCTGGTGTATGCAGCGATGGAGAGCTGGCAGGCAGATTCGACGAGGCTGGCAGATTCGACAGAGTGGGCAGATTCGACGGAGCAGGCAAATTCGACGGAGCCGGTAGATTCGCTGGAGCAACATGGGTAGTAGTGCTGGCGGCTGCGCCATCTTAGGCCTTCTGCATGGTGACGGCCGGTGGATAATAATCGGTCAAACGGTGTGGGATCGGCGGGATATCTCGCCGCCTCGACATGCCCCGAAGTGTCCCTGTATCTTCCCTGAACTGGCAGTGCAGGTTGCAGGGAGAATAGTTGCAGCGGGTTGCCGTAATCCAGGCTGTGGGACGGAGCTCGGACTCTAGGCAGCCATCCCGGTCCGCAGCAGGCCACGCCCCCCTATTTTATTTTATTTTTAATACATACATTTGTTGTAGTTCTTAAACATACTGAAAATAATTTCAAAAATCTTATAATATAGGTACATTAATATGTTTATATAAGTACTGTATCTTAAATGACAATTGCATATGCTTCCTTAACCACTTGCAGACCAGTCCCTGTATAAAAAATTGCCTGTTTGCTGCACTATTTTTCTAAGAGTGCATGCCAGTACATCCTCCAGGAATAGCATTCTTGATCACAGGCAAAAGGAACAGAGCCAGTCAGAGTGGATTGCAGTGACTGAACACTGTGTATGACGATTGTAAGCAATGGCTGTGGTTTGCAGCCAGATGTTTCTTTTTTCTTACACATTGATTAGTTGTGAGAAGAAAGGCAGGACTTTACACTGTGATTGTCAGCCAGCACCAGTACAGTGTTCTAGTACCAGTGAGAACCAAAAACAGTGCCCGTATAAGCACCAGTACAGTGTGCTAATGCCAATACCAGTAACTGTGCAGTACCACTGCAGGCATTCTAAAATCAGTGTCAGCCTAGCCCCATTGTCCTGATTGCCATCCAGAACCAGTACAGATATTCTAATACCATTTTAGTCAACACCAGTGTCCTGAATGCTTACCATCACCAGTACAGATGTTAAAATGCCAGTGTCAGCCAGTTACAGTGTCCAGGTCACCATCCAGCACTAATAATAATTTTCTGGTAACAGTATTAGCCAGTACCATTGTCCTGACTGCCAGCCACATCAGGACCAGTGTTATCAGGTACCAGTATCCGTCACAACCAATTCCCAGTGCCCTGATCATCAGCCAGCACCAATACTAGTGTCATCAGTTACCAGTACAGAATCTGCCAAAAATACAAAAAATATATACATTAATGAAGTGCCATTTAATATTCTTAGTATGACTAATGAGAGCAGTGGAGAGACCACACAGTTAAATTCAGATTCTGTATGAACACATAGAAAGCAGAGGTTTAGTAAATAATACCTCTGGCTCAAAGGATGATGAGGCCTCTGCTAAAAGAGTCATGCATACTGTGCCACCATGAAGTAAGGTGAGAGCTTTCTAAAATGTGGCTATTTTGTGGGTGTTTCTTCTGTCTGTGCCTGCAAAAATGTGAGAGGTTTATAACTTTTAAAAAGGCACATATCTTATTTGATATGGTTTATAACTGAAAGCAGAAAGGAAATGTCAGTAATATTTCCTTTATATAGTAAAACAGTGTTACATGGCCAAGTAATTGTTAGACAAAGTATCACAATTTAGACATGGGCACTGTCAATAAATTAGTTTTGTTCAGTTTCGTATTGGCCATTAATTCGTATTTGGATTTGTACGAAATATGAATTTTTGTTAGATTTGTAAAATTTTCATAAAATTACGAACATTCATTATGATAAATTTAAAAAGCAAACCCAGAAAGTCAGCAGTGCTGCTGACTTCGTGGATTTGCTTTTTAAATTCATCATAACGAATGTTCGTAATTGTTACGAAAATTCGTATTCAATCCAAATTGAATTTCGGACACGAATTACGAAATACGAACTAACAGGCTACAAACAAACCCGGTAGGAACTCAGCACAGAACAGGGATGGTGGGAGCCCCTCATAATGAGCACAGCAGTGGTAAAACCCACTGGAGGAAGTCAGCACAGTACAAGGATGGTGGGAGCCCCTCATAATGAGCACAGCAGGGGAATAGCCCCAGGAGGAAGTCAGCACAGCACAGGGATGGTGGGAGCCCCTCATAATTAGTACAGCACAGGGATGGTGGGAGCCCCTCATATTGAGCACAGCAGTGGCACAGCCCCAGGAGGAAGTCAGCACAGCACAGGGATGGTGGGAGCACCTCATAATAAGCACAGCAGGGGTACAGCCCCAGGAGGAAGTCAGCACAGCACAGGGATGGTGGGAGCCCCTCATAATGAGCACAGCAGGGGTACAAACCCAGGAGGAAGTCTTAACAGCACAGAGATGGTGGGAGCCCCTCATAATGACCACAGCAGGGGTACAAACCCAGGAAGTCAGCACAAGGATGGTGGGAGCCCCTCATAATGAGCATAATGAGGTGATGACTGCCATATTGAGAAAGGTATTGTTTTGCTTTTTAAATTCACCATAATGAATGTCTGTATTTGTTATGAAAAGTTAACGAACCTAATAAAAATTTGTATTCCATCCAAATTGAATTTCGGACACGAATTACGAAATACAAACTAACGGCCCGGGCTACAATACCTTTCTCAATAATGGCAGTCATCTACTCATTATGCTCATTATGAGGTGCTCCCACCATCATTGTGCTGTGACTTCCTGCAGAAGCTACAATGCTAGACACTCTTGCATAGGCCATAAATTCTCTTGCAAGTAACGAGTTTGTAGACTGCAACTCTGAGAACGGTTTAATATGTTCCTGATATTTTTAATCCCATAGTTCCCCCAATGTTGCAAATACAGGTCTGAAGACAAAAATGAAAGAGCTGTCACAGGGATGGGTAACTTTTTATAGTTAACATGGGTATTTTTATTCTTCATGAAGTAATCCCATGCCTGTGGTGTAGCAGCTATGGTCGGGTGATTCTTATAATTCGTTTTCTTAGCTATGATAGTGGAGAACAAAAGATCTTTAATGTCACCTTGTTCTACCCGGGCCTGGTCTGCTTTACACTACTGGGTTTAATCAGAGGTATTGAACCATGATTTGACTTGATATTCTTTGATATTAGTGACTCCCATTCCCCCTATTTTCCTGTGTTTCATAAGAATGTTGTGTGGGCATTTGGCTTTTTCCCCTCCCATAATAATTTGGATAAAGATCTTTGCATATTTACATAAAATTAGGCTGGAATTTGGATTGGGAGTGCTCTAAAATAGTATAACAGCTTAGGGAGCAAAAACATTTTATATGCTGCTAATCTCACCGACCAGGAGAGATAAAACTTTTTAAGCCTATCCATTTCCAGTGTAAAACTATTTATCAGGGGTTCAAAGTTAGAATTGTATAGTTATGAAAGCGGGTTAGTCAACATAAGACCTAGATATTGAATTGCGTCCTTCGCCCATGGCTATAGTAGTGACTTTATTTCAAGGTCTACTGCTAAGCTCAATATGCTTGACTTGGTCACGTTTACCTTATAATAGGAGACAGCATTAAACAATTCTAGTATTTCATTAACTTTCCTCAGGGATTGAGCCAGATTGGAGAGCGACAGAATGACGTCATCTGCAAATAATGTTATGGTGTGCATTTCCTTCCCTAAATTATTTCCTTCAATATGAGAGATTCAAATTGTTTCAGCCAAAGGTTCCATCACAAGGTAAAAGATCAGGGGTGATAAAGGGCACCCCTGTCTTGTGCCATTTGTGACAGAGAATTTTTCTGAGACTAGGCCTTCGGTGAACACATTTGCTGAGGGGCAGTCAGGCCAGTGCACTGCTAAGGTAGTGGACCCTAGGACTGACTGCTACGGATGGGAATATGGTATGTTCAGGAAGGCAGGTCCACTGGAGAACCAACACAGATTCCACTGGGAGCTAGACCATAGATTCCCCAGGGCGCGGGGTCTAAAAGCCAGCAGGTGTTCACCAGAGCCTCTAGTGGGTAGGATGGACTGTGCTGCAACTGGCTCCAGGTCGTGGCCCCCAGGGTCTCCCAGCTCACGCTCACAGTAGACTACAGGAGAAAGAGGAAGGAAGCAGCAGCTTGGAACAACAAGGATAGTCAGGAGATTAGCCAAAAGGTCAGGGCAACAAGCAGATAGGGCTAGTCGAAGGACACGCCAAGGTCGGAGTATAGACAAGGACAGTCAAGAAGGTAAAGTCAGTAAACAGGATCAGACGTAGGACACAGAGCAATGAGCACACAGGAGCCAAAACACACATTATTGATCAGCACGGCTGGCTTGCAGTGCACAGGTTAATATAGAGTTCCCTGATAGGGCCTGGGGTGGAGCCATGATTAGAGGAGAGATTACTTAAGAAGCCTGGTGAGAGTGGCTGGCCTCTTAATCTGAGGACATGGAGAGGTAAGCTGACAGACAAACATTACTGTTTAACCATGACAGTTCCCCTCCCTCTTACAAGGCCTCCCCCTCCCCTGCCTGGGCCCAGGCTTAGAGGGAAACCTCAGATGAAACCTCCTCAACAGACGAGGTGCAAAAACCTCAGATGCAGTGATCCAAGACCTCTCCTCAGGATCAAATCCTTTCCAATGCACAAGGTACTGAAGAATGCCTCTACAGAGCCAAGAATCCAGAACTTGGCTGACCTTATACTTTAGATTATCCTCAGAGACCAGAACTGAGGTAGGGAGAGGACGAGGGGATTAATTGAGGACTAAAGGCTTTTTAGGAATAATCAAGTACATGAGAGGACCTGCAGAAGTCTGAGGAAGATCCCCCAGGCCCTTAAAGATGAGCTGGACATCTAGCGCAGGACCATCAGACTAGGGCAGAGGTCAGTGGATCCCTGAGGTCAAGTTGGTTAAAAGGTGACAAGTCATAGGAGTTAAGCTGGATAGCTGGAACACAATCAGAATGCAGAGAGCCCTGAAAAAAAGGTTGAAAACCCCACCTGGCCAAATGAGGCAGTCTATCCAAAGGATGGATTGAGCCTCTTAGATAGGTTTGAATGGACATAATAGTATTACGGTGAGACCAGGTTACCGAAGGTCCTGAATAAGAAAAAGTAGGAGGCTCACTGGGCATGGGCTGGACTGGCATAACTGGTGCAGAGACCGACTGAATAGCATCGACAGGTGTAGAGACTACCTGAATCGCATCGCAAGGCATAGCGACTGTGGAACTTGCAGACAAGTTAGCCTGGCTGTGCCTCAAAGGGTGTTTAGGGACAGACAAAGGTAAATGGTTATGCAAACTGGAGTGAATGATCGGCTCAGGTTCACAGGTGGGCTCCTCATCCAGAGTGCCACATGACTTAGAGAGTGCATCAGCTCGATTATTGCAGGACACATCCCAGAAATTGCTATATGCAGTAGGAAGAGCAAAAGATACTGGGATGGTGGCAACAGGAACTTTCTCTTCTGGGGCAACCTTGAGTAGGCAGGATGAGAAACCCCAAACCAGGATCTGCCCAGCAGACCAGTCAACGTGTGGAGAATGGAGCTGTAACCAAGGAAGACCCAAAACTATAGGAGTTGAGTCCTTAGGTATAATAATGAAGGATATCCACTCCTGGTGGAGTGTCTCTACCGACATCTTAACAGGGAAGGTCTGGAAGCGGATAGGCATGTGATAAATGTGGGGTAACAAATGTGCAGAATTTAAATAGCCATCAACCAATCAAAAAAGTCAGAAAAAAAAAAAACAGGAAAAACCAAGGCTCCTCCCACCCCCAGACTGGTATGACGTCACAAATCCCACCAAAAACAGCTTAAATACTTTAACCTCCCTGGCGGTATAATTCCTTCTGGTTTTAGGTGCTGAAAGAGGTATAATTATTTTGCATGGAAATTTGTTTTTTTATATTTTAGGCCTGCAATTCTTAGAAATAACTCACTTAAATCTGTCCAAACAAGAGTCTAGTAGACATCCCGGGTATGATAAAGTTTAATTATAATATAATAACTATAAATAATAACAAATAATAACGTAATTATAATACAAATTATTAAATAATGTAATCATATCAAAAACACTGAAATTTGCTCAGTTGCAGAATTGTCGCTCTCATTATTTTTATTGTTTGATGACGAATTTCCCCACAAATCGCTATCGCTCAATTCTGCAAGTGATTCTAATTTATTATGGGTGTTTTCTAGCTGGTCTAAAACCACTTTTCAGTAAAGGGACACTTTTTGGTTGCTATGGACAATCTCCAGTTTCCAGGCAGAAAGAACAGTTTTTATTATATAAAAGTGTATGCAGGACACTGGGCAGACCACTAGGGAAAAAGAGGGTGTGTAATTATTTGATACAGTACTGTAATCTGTAAGATTACAGTATACTGTATGTGTATTGTGTTTTTCACTTTTTGAATTTGGTGTCAAACTCTGTCCCCATGCGTCGTAACGTCGCAGGGAACAGAGCTCGGCACTCAGCACGGTGAATCGAGCGAGGAGACACAGTGGAGGAGCCCACACATAACAAGTAACTTCCCCCTGTATCATGCAATGCAATCCCGGGGATACCGCTTTTGGTTTGAAAAATTCACCCCGAGCTAGACTCGGGAATACCGTTAAGGGGGTTAAATAGATAAACACAACGGGGCATATTCTTGTAGATCTGAGGCGGCGGAATGTATGTCCTTTACGTTACGCCGCCGCAAGTTTAAGTGGCAAGTGCCTGATTCCCAAACCACTTACCTGTAAACTTGCGGCGGCGTCGCGTAAAGTCCACCCGCGCAAGCCCTCCTAATTCAAATGATCCTGGTAGGGGGCGTGGATCATTTAAATTAGGCGCGCTCCCGCGCCGATCGTAATGCGCATGCTCCGTCGGGTAAATTACCCGACGTGCATTGCGCTAAATGACGTCTCACGGACGTCATTTGTTTTGACTGTAACGTAAATGGCGTCCAGCGCCATTCACGGACGACTTACGCAAACGACATTAAATTTTCAAATTTCGACGCGGGATCGACGGCCATACTTAACATTGAGTACGCCACCTAGGGGGCATCTTTATCTTTACGCCGCGTATCGCTTACGGAAACGACGTTAAAACACTACGGCGGGCAAGCGTAGGTTAGAGAATCGGCGTCATTTGCCATATTCATTTGCATATTCTACGCTGACCGCCACCTAGCGGTCAGCGTAAATATTGCAGCCTAAGATACAACGGTGCAGGCCGTCGTATCTTAGGCATGTTTAAGTGTATCTCATTTTGAGAATACACTTAAACATAGGATCGGACTTACGTCGGCGTATCTGCTGATACGCCTGCGTAAATTATTTGAGAATATGGCCCAGTGTCACAGGTTTAAGAAAAAATGTGCATCAAAAGAGGTATTTGGTAAAAGGACATAATAATACTGCCTATGTGGTACATTTAAAGTTATCCTGATGGCGTGTATCTCCAAGCACTATGAAGCTGGACCAGCTGTTGGGAGACATCTGTGTGCGGCGCACAATCTAGTGATAGATTTGTGCCAGTGTAAGGGGAATCACGGCGGCAATAACAGGCCAATGCAGTGGCGTTACCCAGGCAACCAAGGATACCATGACGTGTTGGATGTGTGATGTTGGCAATGCGGGGATGCTGAGCTTAACAACAACAATCAAACAACAATCAATCAAAGGGAAGTGGGCAGGGAGATGCAGGTGAGAAACATGAGTGAGTGGACAAATCAGAGAACAACAATAGACTGAAGAAAGAAGGACTGGAAAAAGAAAGGGAGAAAAAAGGGGGACATTTTTTTCCCCTTTTTTCTCCTATTCTTTTTCCACTCTTTGGTTTTTCAGTCTATTGTTTTTCTCTGCTTTGTCCACTCACTCATGTTTCTCACCTGCACCTCCCCGCCCTGTTCCCTTTGATTTGGTGCAATACGCCTATGGATGAGGTCCGCCGACGTCACTCATCTCCATGACATTGGTGTCCCCAGCACTGCAGCATCCCTTGCTTTGTTCACCGCTGGCACAACACGCACACGCGGCCGGCGATTGTTGTTAAGCTCAGCATCCCCGGATTGCCCACGTCACATGTCCTACACGTCATGGTGTCCTTGGTTGTCTGGGTAATGCCACTGCATTGGCCTGTGATTGCCGCCGCAATCCCCCTCACACTGGCGCTGATCTATAATTAGATTGTGCGCCACACACAGATGTCTCCCAACAGCTGGTCCAGCTCTGACCACTCTGCCTGCCTCCCAATGCAAGTACATGTTCAGTGTGCTCAATTCACACATGCCCTGGCATGGTAGCCAGGCACTATAGCATTGTGTAAAAGACCTGGAGGCAACTGAGTACTGGTAGTTCTGCTTGCCTTATGGAAAAGAGGGCTTCTACAGTCAAAGAACACAAAAGCCAGCTTTGGTGTCTGACCACCTATGTTAGGGATAGAAGTGACAGGTTCAATGGTCTGCAAGAGGCCGCAAAGGACTCTGATACAGCCTCCCTCCTGAAAAAACTCTTGACCAACACCTATGGCACGGAGGCTTCTCCTCCGCATTTCTGGTGGAGTGTGCCCCATACCTTGTTGCAAAATAACCACCTCTAGGTGCACCACCATGCTCTTTCATCACAAAACTTCTCAACTAACCTGTGGCCTGACCCCCCCCCCCCCAGATGAATTTTATGACTTTCCTTTGGAAATATTTCAGGTGATATCAGGTGATCTAATTAAGTAATTGGCAAAGTTATAAATAGCAGCATCCTGTCGGCGAACAGGCCACATTTATGGATTTGTGAGCCGCAGGTTACTCCTTGGATATTGGGGTTGGAACATATGGCTATCGCCAATGTTTCAATTGCGATGGCAAAAACGATAGTGCCTTTATAAATACCGAGGGGTTTTGAGTAATGTCCTTGGTGGTGAATCATAGCTTTCGGGTGGAGTAGAGGGAGTGGAGAATCCCTACGAAGTGCTGGTCAAATCCCCATTGCTCCATGAGGATGAAAATATAAGGCCATTCAACCAAATCAAAGCCTTATGTAAATCAAGGGATAAAAGCATTCCCAATGTCTATGGCCCTTCTGATTTGGTCTGGCCCCTGTCTACCTGGAATAAAACCCACTTGGTCTTTATGAACAGTTTATGAACAGTTAATGAAGTAGGCTAGACAATTGACCAGGATTTTTGTTAATATCGTTACGTCATTATTTATGAGGGAGATAGGTCTGTAGGTCACTTCCTCCAGATTTGTATTTGGTTTGGGAATCACTGTTATGTAGGCAGTGTTGAGGGTCTAAGGGAGATCCCAGGACTTTTGCATTTCAAAATATTGCCATGTAAGGAGCCAGAGTGTCAGCAAAAGCCTTGAAATACGGTACTGAAAAGCCATCAGGTCCAGGGGCTAATCCCTTCTTGAGGTTTTTAATGATTTTGGGGAGGGTGTGGGTGCGATACTGAGGTGAAAGTTTAGAGGCTCACATAGAGCCAATTTTAATCCTTCTGTGAGTAGAATTTGGCAACAGGGGCACATGTCTAAAGTAGCTAATCTTCCAATTTAAAAAAAAAAAAACTGACGTGATTTCCCCATCCACACATCACTTCCGCTGAGCTTTTGTGTACTGACAGTGAGAAGACTTTGCAGCGAACCATGGGTGGAATCCTAACTTACACAAATCAGTTTGCTCACAACCACTCCCAGAACTTCGCCTCACTTACAGACAGAGAGGGTACAACATTTCCTGGTTTAACCACCTCAATACAGGACACTTTTACTCCATTCCTGCCAAGGCCAATTTTCACATTTCAGTGCTGTCACATTTTGAATGACAATTACTTAGTCATACAACAGTGAAAAACTCATAATACAAACCCTGTTTGGGCTCAACAGACTCCAATTACATAAAAGGGATAAGTAAAAAAAGGAAAGGAAATACACAACCCACTGTGCAAGTGCAAAATGTCAAAATGTATTATATCAAATGCACATAATTGGAATAGCCAATGATAAAAACTGAATCATTCACAAAGAGTCAATCATATTGTGATAAAAACTCAATGTCCACCATTCTTGCCCCTATCCAGTGACAGTAATATATATATATATATATGTATATATATATATATATATATATATATATATATATATATATATATATATATATATATATATATATATATATATATATTGAGGAATGTGAAAGTACAATATCTTCAATCCTGAGCAGCAATAATAACTTGAAACATACAAAGTGCATGCATGTGAATGGGATGTGGAGCTAAGTTGGCTTCCAACAGGAAATGGATCCTAGGAAGATCAGACCTGGATCCTGGGAAAGAGGCACTCTGGCATATTGTGGTGAGTCTTGTTAATACCTTGATGTATCCAAAAGGGGGGGGGGGGAGTTTCTGAGATGTGAAAAGGGGAAGGAACGACACCCTGGTTAAACAAACAGTGGTGTGGGGGGAGGTATATGGAATTGAAAGGTACAGTCACAGTTTGTATGTGGCATGACACGCCAGAGATTTGAATGCAAAACAAAACTCCTCACTGTTGCAAACCATAATTTTATATCCAGAGTATGCATGAAGGTTGACAGTCCTGGTCTATGGTAGACCATGCATGGATCAAAGCATATAGTCCAAAGTAGAAAGAGTAAATGAATACTCGTCAGGTGGTGATGGAAAAACAAATCTTCAGTGCCAGTACCATTGCTGATTTCCAATCAAGCATAAGCAAGTGTTCATATCCTCCAGTCACAGGGGCAAAGGTGGACAAGGAAACAAGAGCACCTGACCAGTTTTGCCGGTCACCGCCGGCTTTATCAGAGGCAGTGTGGTCCCATCTGTGCACAAAAGCCCACTGAGCTTTTAAATAGCAAACCTTGTGGGTCTCAACAGTGTACCAAAATCAACTGTTTATCTTTTTAAAAAAAAAAAAACTTTCTTTTGGTTGTATTTAGTCAAAACTGTTTTTTTTTTGCTATATACGAAAAAAATACTGAACATTTTGAAAAAAACATGTTTTTCTTAGTTTCTGTTACAAAACATTGCAATAAATAAGCTTTCTTCATCAATGTAGTCTAAAATGTTTTCTGCTACTTTTCTTTGGTAAAAAAAATAACCCAATTCAATGTATTGTATTTCGTCTGTGCAAAAGTTATACAAGTCTACAATCTATTGTATATATATTTGAAAATGTATCTATCCTGATGTACTGACTGCTCATCTCATTTCTTGAGGCCCTAAAATGCAAGGGAAGTACAAATACCCCACACATTACCTCTTTTTGGATATTAGACAGTCCAAGGTATTTAGTAAGAGGTATGGTGAGTTTTTTGAAGTTGTGATTTTTCGTCACAATTTTTTGGGAAAATTAAGAAATTAAATAAAAAAAAATATTTCACAAATGTTAAATACTGTCACCAGAGAAGTCATCATATGATTGGAGTTGCGGTGATCAGGGATACTGACTGGTGACAGTATTTAAAAAAAATATATATATATGCACATGGGGTATATTTTTTTCAATTTTTTTAAACTTTGTTTTCTTTTTAGTTATAATTGTTTGTTTTGTTTTTTGTTTTGTTGCCCTATATTTTAGTACACACTGGTTAAAATAAAACCCATGGAGAAGAAAACACAACACTATTAATATAAAACACTATTTTAATAATATTGGCATATACGAAAGTATGGGTGTCTAAATATTTTTTAAATAAATTAATTGTGATATTTATTTACGTAGGTATTCCTATTAAGTCTAATTTTGCTAATTTGCACTTGCTATTTTTAAGCTATATCACATATACATTTTTACACGTAGTAATTTAGTTTTATTTCACAGATGTTCCTTGGAGACCTCTCTTTAATTATTTTAACAGTGTCATGCCAAGGAGATGAGATCCATAAGACATAAGCTGGGAATTGGATTTTTGCAACATCTGCAGCTAAGTGTATTTTCCATGTCCTAGGTTCTTTTAAAATACATGTTCGAGATGCATGTCACCAAAGGGAGAAATGAAGAGTAAATTTGGCAGATAAGCATGAAATATGAGATTAACTGGTTTCCAAATTGGTTCTCATTGTCCCCAGCATCTGATTAGGTAAATAATGCTGCTCCCACAAGAGAAATAGAAAGTGTAAAACAATGTTCTTTTTAACAGTAGAGTCATCATGAACATTTACATAGCCTACAATGATGGTAATTTTTTTTTGATGAACTTTATTTAGGTAATCATATATTTTGTACTTCTGCATCTCAGGCATTATGTATCAACCAAGTCAGAAAAGTAATTATGTTGTTCATACCAGTCAGTCCAATTCTATCTTTTATTTTTCCAATGCTTGCTGGGATTTCATCCCTTACTGACCTTAATACAACTTTATAAGTCCAATATCCCTTGCTGTTGGAATGTTAATTAACCTTGAAGCAGATAACTAGGGATGTGCAACCATGTGTGTTTCTAAACTCATTGTCCATCAGCATAATTAGTCTTATGCCTTGTACACACGATCGGTTCGTCTGATGAAAACGGACCGATGGACCGTTTTCATCGGACGAACCAATCGTGTGTGGGCCCCATCAGTTTTTTTCCCATCGGTGAAAAAAAATAGAACCTGTTTTAAAATTTCTGTATGGTTGAAAAACCGATAGAACAAAACGATCGTCTGTGGGGAAATCTATCGGTCAAAAATCCATGCATGCTCAGAATCAAATCGACGCATGGTCGGAAGCATTGAGCTTAATTTTTCTCTGCATGTCATTGTGTTTTACGTCACCGCTTTGGACACAATCATATTTTTAACCGATGGTGTGTAGGCAAGACTGATGAAAGTCAGCTTCATCAGATATCTGATGAAAAAATCCATTGTTTTGTTTTCAGCAGACAAACTGATCGTGTGTACAGGGCATTAGAGTCCATCCTCTTCAACCAACAGAGAAAAAAAAAAAAACACACACAACGCACACAAATAGAAAACCTTTCTATACACTACCCTATGCCCAGAGTTGACCCAGAGGAAGGCAACAAAAAAAAACAAAGCATAATCCAATTTGCTCCGGGGGGGGGGGGAATCTGGCTAATAGAGAAATAGCTCTCAATCACAATCAGTTCGAATACAGCCAGTGCTATGTGCAAGCCTTTCCACTGACCTATCAGGATCGGAGCCGCCTGCGCCAGCATGGCTTTTCAGGAAGTGCCATCAGCTGAGGACCCCAGAAGGTGCCAGTAATCTCTCCCCCTCCTGACACCAGAAAGCAACTGGCGAGAAGAGGGGAGGGAGCCCCGAAACGCTGGAGGTTGAAGTAAACCTCAGTAGGTGAAAGAAAGATCTAAAGAAGAAGAGGTGTAAAAGAAAGAATAGTGGAAGTGGAAGAAACAGTCACGGGGGGGGGGTTGGTATTTCTCACAACAACAAACACTATATAGAGATGTTCACACAGGATGCCCATGGTTCCCAGGTTAGTTCAAATTTCTCAATCCTATCTTGCAGGTACCAACAAGTTTTTCTTGTGACATGATCCAGGAGATTTTACTTTTGGCTGAGCCAATTAAAATTGTGTTTTTTTTCCAGGCACGGGCAATGGTAATCTTCACTCCTAATAACCAATCTCTCTTATTCTATATGCTATGTTTAGAGATATTCTCCACTTAACTGTTTACTGTTTAATAAGGCTATGTGTGGGGTCTGGAAAATTGTGCAATCTGTTAGCTTGCGCATTATTTGAAAGAATTTATTCTAGAAACCTCAAATTTGAGGGCAGGACCACCAAATGTGGAAGAATGTAACAAAGAGGAGAAGGTCCAGGAAACATGTTAGCCAGGCGTGCAGACAACAGATACAATATGAGATGAGTTTTACGTTAGCTCTAATCAGTGAGATTTTCAAAATTCCTTTGGAGGAGAGATGAAAGCACTGTTGCCAGGTGTTCAAAATCCATTCCTTTTCCAGATCCCATTCTCAGCTTCAAGCATAGGCTAGTTTGTCTGTGTTATTGGCCACCAGCGCATAGATCCTCTTAGATCTGGGAGTTCTGAACACTAACGTTCATATGCAGTAATTTTAGGTGGGTCAGGTTTGTTGACCCAAATGGAATGCAAGTAATGAGAAATCTGGG